>NC_059181.1:43750429-44079429 GCF_019923935.1 Bubalus bubalis
ATAGCCTTGACTAGACGGACCTTTGTTGGCAAAGTAATGTCTCTCTGCTTTTGAATATGCTATCTAGGTTGGTCATAACTTTCCTTCCAAGGAGTAAGCGTCTTTTAATTTCATGGCTGCAGTCACCATCTGCAGTGATTTTGGAGCCCAAAAAAATAAAGTCTGACACTGTTTCCACTGTTTTCCCATCTATTTCCCATGAAGTGATGGGACCAGATGCCATGATCTTCGTTTTCTGAATGTTGAGCTTTAAGACAACTTTTTCACTCTCCACTTTCACTTTCATCAAGAGGCTTTTTAGTTCCTCTTCACTTTCTGCCATAAGGGTGGTGTCATCTGCATATCTGAGGCTATTGATATTTCTCCATCAGTTTGCTGCTAAGTCACTTCAGTCGTGTCCGACTCTTTGCAACCCCATAGACGGCAGCCCACCAGGCTCCCCCGTCCCTGGGATTTTCCAGGCAAGAACACTGGAGTGGGTTGTCATTTCCTTCTCCAATGCATGAAAGTGAAAAGTGAAAGTGAAGTTGCTCAGTCGTGTCTGACTCTTCGCAACCCCATGGACTGCAGCCTACCAGGCTCCTCTGTCCATGGGATTTTCCAGGCAAGAGTACTGGAGTAGGGTGCCATTGCCTTCTCCGCTCCATCAGTTTAGGGATCGATAAATAAATAGCTGACATTCATCATTTTTCAGTGGATTTATATGTGTACAAGAACACTGCACACCCACTTTAGGATCCTGATTTTCTTTAGGAATGAAAAGGAGGGGAAGGGAATGGGATAAAGCCTTAGCTAAAGGCGAATCTTATTCTTTCTTTATTTTGTTTCATTTTATTCTAAGAGAATAAAGTCGCCTGTGTTAATCTCTGGTTTTTTTTGTGTGTGTGTGGTAAACTATATGTAAGTGTTGATTGTTCTGTCTCTTTGTATATTTTTAATGCTCTGTAGCAAAATATTTTAAAGCCAACAAATCTCTACTGTTTTGATTTACACCATGTCAAATGATAAGTGGGACTCTTTTGTTGTTTCCCACTAAATTAACTATTTTTGAGTAGCATAAATGGGGCCAAAGTCACACATCAGCTAGAACACTTGAACATTCTTGACCATTCCTTTAAAAACAACTCATTTAGAGAAATAAAGCTACAGGCAATGTTTTACTTTATCTTCATCTAAACATTTGCCTTGGCATTTACAAGAGCCTAGAATCTCGTGAAGGTGTGATTGTAAAACTTTCAGAGTTTCTGGCTTAGATTTAGCATCTATTAACAGTTCAACATCCAAACAGGGGAGGAATTTTCCCAACAAACAAGCCATAAACAAAAATATGGTTTGGAAACATGTGGGGTAGAGGGTAGGGTGACAGTTGTGGAAGCTTCCACTTTCCTAGGGAAAATCCATTTTCTTATTGCTGTGGCAAGAGTTCTAAGACAATGCTATTATTTTAATATTACTTTTGAGCATTACCTTGGTTTCATGTTGATTTAAGAAATAATTCATTAGAATGGCTAGTACCCATTTGAAAAAAAAAATGGAGATTATTGGAGCCACAAGACCAGGTCTTAAGATTCCTAGAGACTGAAATAGCTGAGAAGACAGAACACTAATGCAGTTACTTTACTGTACAAATCAGCATCATCAAGGAGGTTTGATTAGGACCCCAGCCCCCTCGACTGTGGCTGAAAGACTTCCTGCACTCCTCACAAGTCCCAACCCCCTACCCCATGAAAACATGTGACCTAAGTAAACTTTGGCCTTGCACTTTCAAGATCAAAGAACAAATGGCTAGATCATAAAATCGTTAGTTAGCATCCTAGGAATATGTCTATTTGCATCAACAGAGTTGTCCAAGAGCTCAAACCCCATTACAGACAGTGGAATGGTGGTAAAACATGAAATATGCAAAGGATTGGCAAGGAAAGAAACATACCATGGGTTTTTCCTTCTTCAGAATTAAAGCTCTAAGTTAGACAGGGGGAAGACAAATGCAACATGAGCTCTGAATTATTCTTTTTTATTTATACAATTCAGCAGTTCATTGTTGCCTTATCTCCTGGAGGTTGAAACTAATGAGAGGCTGAATAATTTCATGTAAGTCAAGAAAATGGAAATTGGATATGTTTGGAACAGTCGCATAAAATACGGTTGCTTTTGTTGCTTTTAACTTTTGCTCAGTAGACTATCTTGTTAATTCATTTAAAAATTTTATGAAGGTGAATGAATAATGTTTGTAAGTTTCTTTAACTTTCTTAAATGAAAGGGGCCATATAAAAACAAAGTATACTGTGTTGCATTATTATTTTATTTCATAAGCTCTGTAGCATAAAAAGTTACATATAAAATCTCTCAATGTTTTCAGGAGCCTGAACATTATCTTCCTAATCTTGGAAATAGATCTTCAGGCTTTTGTGAAAGTAGCAATGCCTATTTTTTGTTACTGCTCAAGTTTTGTGTGCTCAGAGGCAGATTTTGACAGGTGAAGTTTTGTTGAAGTTTTGTGCATGGAGTGTGTGTGTGTGTGTGTGTGAACTCAGATGATAAATGGGTCCCACACAGGATGAGTCAGATATTCAATTAGGTGTCAGTTTATGATCAATATTTATTTTGGATTGCTAGTGTGCATTGCTACTCTGAAATTGGTATATTGTTTTTTAAAACAGACAATTTGGGGGATTTATATTAAGGGTCCAGAAATTGATGAGAAAAATTTGTGTCTTGTCATCTCATGACATCACTGAAATTTATGTCATGATCCAGAATTAAATCGCTCAACAAAGATAAATTGAATATTGTTATGAAATTCTCACATAATCGCAAGCTGTGTTTGGTGAATTAGGAAATTTAATACAAGTTGAATACCCTATGTTTAGAAGGTGAGGAGGGCTTCTCTAGTGGCTCAGACAGTAAAGCATCCACCTGCATTGAGGGAGACCTGGGTTCAATCCCTGGGCTGGGAAGATCCCCTGGAAGAAGGCATGGCAACCCACTCCAGCATTCTTGCCTGGCGAATCCCTATGAACAGAAAAACCTGGCAGGCTACAGTCCATGGGGTTGCAAAAAGTTGGACACAGCTAAATCACTAAGAACAGCACAGCACAGAAGGAGAGGAAGGGAGCAAAGCAGATGGGCATCAAAAGTTAAATAACTACAATAGATAATATATGTCAAATTTGCCAAATGAGTAACATGATCATGTACAGATGCTGTGTTCAGAGGTAAAAGTGGAGAAGCCACCAAAGAATCTGGGATAAATGGACAGCAGAGTCCTCAGATGGTGGTAAAATAAATAGTTGTGAGTATTTTTTCCTTATTTTAATGTGTATAAGCTTATATCACCTTAAAATAATATCATAAATTGTTCTTCATTTTTTTCCTCATTTATGATTATCATCAATTATTTATTTCCATTAAGCTCTCTCTCTTTTCAGTTTTTGTCCTTAAGTCTCTAAATATTAATATGTATGCTGCCCAGGTCTTGCTTCTTCAATAAGTACAAAAGAAACAGGTGGTAACAACCAATCTTGGTTGATGGTGATAATGTTGAAAATATTTTATTTTATATTGAATGCTTTCCTGATTTTTTATCAAACAGGCTCATGATACTGTCAGCTACCCTGAAACACTTTATATATTTGTCATATCTCTTTCTAATTCTTTCCATCTTAATAGTCTGGATCTGTTGTCAGCAGTCTTGAATGTTTGAAAACAAAATCAAAGAGATATGGAGAAATCAGAACCCTCATACATTGCTGGTGAGAATGTAAAATAGTGCAGCTGCTGTGGAAAATAATTTGGCAGCTCTTCAAAATGTTGGACATGGAGTTACCCTATGATCCAGCGATTCCACACCTAGATATATACCTAAGAGAAGTGAAAACACACTTAACACAGAAACTTGTACATGCACGTTCATGGTGGCATTGTGCACAGCAGCCAAAAAATTCAGAAACAGCTCAAATGTCTATGAACTGATGAATCGATAAAGATGTGATGATGGTGGTTTAGTCGCTAAGTCATGTCCTACTTTTGCGACCCCATGGACTGTAGCCTGCCAGGCTCCTCTGTCCATGGGATTCTCCAGGGAGAATACTGGAGTGTGTTGCCATTCCCTTCTCCAGGGGATCTTCCTGATCCAGAATCAAACCTGGGTCTCCTGCATTGCAGGCAGACTCTTTACCATCTGAGCCACCAGGGAAGCCTAAAGATGTGGTGTACCATAGAATAGAATATTCTTCAGCCATACAAAGGAAGAAGCACTGATACTTGCTATAACATGGGTAAACCTTAAAAACATTCTGCTAAATGAAAGAAACCAGTCACAAAGGACCACATATTGTATGATTCCACTTATATGTATGTTCTGAATAGGCAAATCTATAGAGACAGAAAGTAGACTAGTGGTTGCCTAAAACAAGGGCAGAGGAGATTTTGAGAGGAATGGGTGGGAGCTAGGGGTGGGGGATGACTGATAAAGTGCTTCTTTTAAGGGTAATGTAAATATTCTAAAATTAGATTTTAGTGATGTTGCATACTGTGAATATACTCAAAACCATTGACCTGTACACTTTAAATGAGTAGTTGTATATTATGCAGTTTATATCTCAGTAAAGCTGTTTTAAAAATGAAACATAGTAAGATTTTTTTTACAACCTTTTCTTGCCTTGTGTTTTGGTTATTCCTCTTGGTAGTCTCGTCCTCCTGCTAATGGCCATACAACAGTTATTTTATGCTACCTATTTTCCTCTATAATTTCCCTGAATCAAGCATTTTTATTCTAGACACTTCTGGAATACTCTTAGTAATCTCAGGGTTTGACTTCTTTTCTGCATCAAATGATTAAAAGGAATAAAAGGGAGCAACTGTGCTTTTATACATTCTTCTTTATGCTCAGAAATTGAAATTGGTTTCTTACAAAATGTGGTATCAGGGAAATGACATTATTTTTACAACAGAAAACCCAATGTTTCTGATAAAAGCTGAGAGTTTATTGTTTAAATGAGATAAGATGTAAAATTATACATGTGTTTTGAAACAAGCACACTAGAATGTACACTTCTAAGAAGGTTGCTAAGGAGATTTAGCAACCTTCTAGATAGCCTTTTTATGATGCTTTGTATTAATGCCAAGAATGATGAAATCATGAAACTCTTACTATGCTAGGTTTGCCTCAAAATTATGATATGGGATTTTTAAAATATACTGAATGGCAATACATTTCTGTCCTTTAATAGTGATTTCGTAGTCAAAAGCCACTCATGCTTGATAAGTAGGTCAAAAGGCCAACCTGAAGAATATTTTTTATTGTCAGAATGCAATATGACTCTAGGGTAATGAAGTTTTTCTTTCCCCAGTAACTCAGACTAAATCTGAAGGCACTTTGCTGTACTGCAGTAACCAACATAGCATTGTAAGTCAACTATGCTTCAATAATTTTAAAAAATAATAAAAATTTAAAAATTGCAATAAGGACATAATAGCTATCTACCCTTCTATGCTAAATTGTATCAATTTTAAAATACGAGAAATATCTTTTTCAAAATAGGTCACTTTCCTTTCCTCTTGGAATGGTTTACAATTTTTATTTTCTAGTTCTACCTACTGTGTGTATGTCCACGCTTGAAACTGGGCTAAGTCTTCATCAAAGAAATGAGGCTTTTCTGCCCTATCAAGCATCCTTTCTTATCTCTTCATTTCAGATCTAGAACTAGAAAATAGAAAGTTCAACCTGGCAAAATCTGAGTGCAGCACCTTTCTCTTCTAATAACACCAAAACTTCTCATCTACCCTAGAGCAAATTTGTCACAAGTTCATAGTCAGTGGAATCCAAATTAGTGAGGGCTTGCCATGCTTCCTCCCTGAGGTCCTTGGAAGGCCCCCATGCCATGCATCCTGTAACAGTGCTTTTTGGCTTATGAAATCAGAAAACATAGCCAAGGGAGCAAGGCCAAAGAAAGGTATTAGGAGGCTAATGTTGACACCAATAAGAAATTTAAAACCATGAATATAGCTAGGGGAACTGTCCATCCAGGAATAAGCATATTAATGTAAATTAGTTAAGAGTCAGAAATTAATGAAGTCTATTAATTGAGTTGATTCTTGTAATCTGGCAAAATTCAAATAGCATCTTCTTTTCATTGGCCCATGAACTGCCTGAATGAACACCACTAGAACCATCAGAAAGCAGGTTTGGCTTAAAAATAGAACAATACTTAAAATCTTTTAGCAGAGCCACAGCAAAGGTAGCTGAACCACCACTTGGCTTTAGAGCCATGAGTGGAATTAATAAAAGTAATAATAATAGTGAACATTTATACAGTAGTGAGTGAAAAGTGTTAGTCGCTCAGTCATGTCTGCTTCTTGCAACCCCATGGCTCTTCTGTCCATGGAATTCTCCAGGCAAGAATACTGGAGTGGGTTGCCATTCTCTTCTCCAGGGTAGCTTCCCAACCAAGGGATCAAACCTGGTCTTCTGCATTGCAAGCAGATTCTTTACCATCTGAGCCACCTGAGAAGCCTAGCACCTATGTGCTAAGAATTGTTCTAAGCTGACTCCTTTAATCTCCATAGTTGTACTGCTGCTGCTAAGTCAGTTCAGTCATGTCCGACTCTGTGTGACCGCATAGATGGCAGCCCACCAGGCTCCCCCATCCCTGGGATTCTCAAGGCAAGAACACTGGAGTGGGTTGCCATTTCCTTCTCCAATGCATGAAAGTGAAAAGTGAAAGTGAAGTTGCTCAGTCATGTCTGACTCTAAGCGACCCCATGGACTGCAGCCCACCAGGCTCCTCCATCCATGGGATTTTCCAGGCAAGAGTACTGGAGTGGGTTGCCATTGCCTTCTCCAATGCATGAAAGTGAAAAGTGAAAGTGAAGTTGCTCAGTCATATCTGACTCTAAGCGACCCCATGGACTGTAGCCCACCAGGCTCCTCCATCCATGGGATTTTCCAGGCAAGAGTACTGGAGTGGGTGTCATTGTCTTCTCCACCATAGCTATACAGGAGATGCCATTACCATTATCCCCATTTTACAGGTGAAGATTTCAAGGTATGGGTAGGTTAAGTGATTTATCCAGAGTCACACAGCTAGTAAGTAGTGAAACCAGAATGAATTTTATTTCTCATTTTATTTTTTTATGGAAGTATAGTTGATTTACAATGCTGTGTTAATTTCTGCTGTACAGCAAAGTGACTCAGTAATATATATATATTTAAATATTCTTTTCCATTATGTTTTATTACAGAATATTGAATATAGTTCCTCATACTATACTGTAGGGCCTTGTTGTTTATCCACTTTGCCTCTAGTAACCCCAAACTCCCAGTCTATCCTTCTCCCTCCCCTCATATCCCTAGGCCACTATCAATCTGTTCTCTTATGTCTGAGTCTGTCTCTTAGATAACTTCATTTGTGTTGTATATTAGATTCCATGTATACGTGATATCATATGGTATTTGTCTTTCTCTTTCTGACTTACTTCACTTAGTATGGTAACCTCTAGTTGCACCCATGTGAAACCAGGATATAAATGTGTTCTAAACCATTACACTGCAAGGCCTCTCTTCATGCTATGCTGCCTCTGATGTGAAGTGGCTTGACAGAGGACAGGGCTTACAGCTACAGTCTCTTTTTCATGGGTCAGAAAACTTTTGCCGAATGCTATATTCATAAGCTTATATATATATTAAAAAAAAAGCATGAATCTTCAAACACAAATGGTTGGAAGAATTTGCCTTCTAATGAGAAAAAAAGTCTTTCACCCCTTGCTAATTGAGTCCCTTGTGGTGGATTGTATTATTCCAACACGTCTTCCCTTCCGGCATCCATTTCCCTTGCCATGTAACTTTGCAGTTCCTCTCACTAGAGAGGAGTGGCTGAAGCCTATTGGCTGCAACTTCATAGGCATTCTCCTTCCTGAGTGCCTTTAGGGCTCAGGACTCACAATTATTGGAGGGCTGCAATAATTGAAGACTGTGACATCCTTGTTTACTGATATGACAGGAAATACTCCATTTCTCAATACAATTCCTCCCACCCATGAAACCCATTCAGACACATTCACCTATATATTTTTTATAGCAAATACAGCCATCTTTCCCTCTTCCATCCCCTTTCTCCTTAATATGGCTTTATACCACCACACTCATCTTTTTTTCCCCTCTTTAGTGCTTCTGACATACTTCTGCTTGATCCACAACCATGTCTATGATGGGATTGGTGGTACTGTGACCCTGAAGGTAACACAACTGATCACCATTCTCTACTCTATGCACACTGCCATCTTATTGGTAAAGTAATCCAAACAAGTATGTTCATAAGGAAAATACAGAGGCCAGTTTTCAAAAGCCAACAGCTCACTGATTCTCATAATCTAGTTTATGAGCTGATTCTAAGGGACAATACAAAATTTCCAACTAGTATGGATTTAATCAATCACCACATGTACCTTTTCAATAAATGTGCCCATAGCAGTCATGGGCATCTTGGTGGAACCCTAAGTCACTCTTCTAAACGTGGATGGAGATGCACTCACGCATGGTAGTTATGGGTCAGCAGGCGCAGGAAACAGGAGTAGACATGGGTCCCAGTTATTGTCCCTGATAAGCTAAGAGTCGAGGTAAGTAACACACTAGCATGGCAAAATTTTAACTCAAATCTAGTTGGTACATATATCAGTTCAGTTCAGTTCAGTTGCTCAGTCGTGTCCAACTCTTTGTAACCCCATGGACTATAGCACACCAGGCCTCCCTGTCCATCGCCAACTCCTGGAATTTACTCAAACTCATGTCCATTGAGTCAGTGATGCCATCCAACCATCTCATCTTCTGTCATCCCCTTCCCCTCCTGCCTTCAATCTTTCCCAGCATCAGGGTCTTTTCCAATGAGTCAGTTCCTCACATCAGGTGGCCAAACTACTGGAGTTTCAGCTTCAGCATCAGTCCTTCCAAAGAATATTCAGGAGTGATTTCCTTTAGGATGGACTGGTTGGATCTCCTTGAAGTCTAAGGGACTCTCAAGAGTCTTCTCTAATACCACAGTCCAAAAGCATTGATTCTTTGGCACTCAGCTTTCTTTATAGTCCAACTCCACATCCATACATGACTACTAGAAAAACCATAGCCTTGACTAGATGGACCTTTGTTGGCAAAGTAATATCTCTGCTCTTTAATATGCTGTCTAGGTTGGTCAATGGCACCCCACTCCAGTACTCTTGCCTGGAAAATCCCACTGGACGGAGGAGCCTGGTAGGCTGCAGTCCATGGGGTCACGAAAAGTCGGACATGATTGAGCGACTTCACTTTCCCTTTTCACTTTCATGCATTGGAAAAGGAAATGGCGACCCACTCCAGTGTTCTTGCCTGGAGAATCCCAGGGACGGTGGAGCCTGGTGGGCTGCCGTCTATGGGGTCACACAGAGTCGGACACGACTGAAGCAACTTAGCAGCAGCAGCAGCAGATTGGTCATAGCTTTTCTTCCAAGGAGCAATTGTCTTTTAATTTCATGGCTGCAGTCACCATCTACAGTGATTTTGGAGCCCCCCAAAATAAAGTCTGTCACTGTTTCCACTGTTTCCCCATCTATTTGCCATGAAGATATATTTAAGTAATTTCAAACACACTCAGAAAAGTTTCAAGAAGAATACAATAAAATCCCAATCAACCTTCACCCACACTCAGCAATGAACATTTTGCCACATTTGCTTTATTGTTGTCTCCTTTTCCTTCTCTATTTTTTCCTGAACCACTTGAGAGTAAATGGTAGATATTATAACTCCTTGCTCCTAAATTCTTCAGTGTACATTTCCCAAGAGCAAGGACATTCTTTTGCATGATTACAGCTAAATTATTCAAATCGGAACACTTAGTCTTGATGTCATGCTATAGTCTGATATACAATCTGTATTTAAATTTTGCCAATTTCCCAATAATATCCTTTATGGACTATTTTCTTCTTCTTTGGATTCCTTGAATCCAATTCAGGATCACAGATGGCAATTAATTGGCACATCTCTCTAGTCTCTTTTAATCTAGAATAGCTCCTTAGCCCCTCCTTGGCTTTCATGACCCTGGCATTTAGGGTTATGCATTTTTAGCAAGAATACCACATTGTTTGCATTTACATTTTAAATTTTATTTCTAATTGTGATGAAAACAACATGCAGTATAAATTAAAGGGTCCAGCAAGTGAAGAATAATTTTTGAGGGCAGAAGTTGGGCATTCTACCTATATTTTAAGCCAATATTATTTCTCTGTGGTATATTCATTGTGACCTAGAAGAAGAGTCAACTTTAACAAGAGCATACTGTAATTTCTGTCATGTGGTAATTGCAGAAAGATTTTGGCTCTGCAAAATTTTCTAAGTTTCTGAAAACAGAAAGATGTTTTCAATTTTGTGAGCTCTATAACTCTGAGCACCTGTGCTGAGGAAGGCAGGGATCCCTAACCATTTTGGCATCAGATCAGGACTGAACTAGATAACCACTAAGGTGCTTACTGACCCTGGTATGTGCTTCAGGAAAGCTAATGTCTACATTCACTCTAACTTTCTAGTTGCAGATAAGGATATCACTCTTTGAGTCAACAAGAAGTTTTTTAGCATATCAAGAGTCTGCATGAAAAATGCTCAATTTTCTCAGTTTTAAAAATGAAAATTAAAACTGTGCTAAGATACCATCTTTTACCTATGAGATTAGCAAAAATCTAAAAGTTTAATAATAAACTGTGTTGATGAGGATATGGGGAAATAAACACTTTCATGTATTCCTGGTGAGAACTCAAATTGTTATATAACCTCTCTGGAAAGTAATTTAGTAATAGCTATCAAAATTATAAATTTATTTGCCCTTTAATGAGCAACAAAACTTTGGGGAGTTTATTCTACAGCTATACTTGCACACATAGAAGATAATATAAGTACAAGGTCACTCTTCAAATGAAGCACCATTTGTAACTGCAAAAGATTAAAAACAATGCAAATGTCCATCAGTAGGGAACTGGTTAAATAAATGTTTATTTACCCATCCAATGGAATACCATGCAGGTTTCAAAAAAAGGGTAGAGTGGGGGAAGGAAGCTTGCTACTTACTGATTTAGAAAGAGCTCTACATAGCAACACTATTCACAGTAGCTGTTTCCGTGAAACAACCTAAATGTCCATCAACAGATGAATGGATAAGGAAGATTTGGTACGTGTGTGTATAATGTGTGTGTGTGTGTGTGTGTGTGTGTATGCATATGTGTGAATACACATATACATATATAAAAAAAGAATGAAATGATGCCATTTGCAACAACATGGATGGATCTGGAGATTATCATACTGAGTGAAGTAAGTGAGACAGAGACAAGTATCATATGATATCACTTACATGTGGAATCTAAAATATGATCCAAACGAATTTATTTACAGAACAGAAAGACTCACAGACATAGAGAACAGATTTGTGGTTGCCAAGGGGGAGGGGGTGTGAGAGGAAAGTATTGGGGATTGGGATAGCAGATGCAAACATATATAGGAGGGATAAACAACAAGGTCCTACCGTATAGCACAAGGAACTATAGTCAGTATACTATAATACACCATAATGGAAAAGAATGTGAAAAAATGTGTGTGTATATATATATGTGTATGTATAAATGAATCACTTTGCTGTAAGGTAGAAATTAACACAACACTGTAAATCAACTATAGTCCAATAAAAAAGAAAGAGTGAAAAATGCAAGTTTTTATATGTAGCACCACTTTTATACTATTCTATCTTTGGTATACAAGGGAGGGGACTAAAAGACTATCTTTATATTTGCTTGCTTGTCCGCATATAAACTAAGAATAGTAGTGAGAGGAGATCTTGGCAGATGAGGAGTTGGGGGGCAAAGATTAGCAAAAAGCTTTCATTGTCTATCCTTTGTATCTTCAGGCTTTTGAACCACATAAACCAATCCAAAAGCTCAATTTAAAAAGAAATAAACAATGAACAGAAAACGGTAAAATAAAAACAAACAAAAAAGAATTGATGTTTGTCTTCCTGCTTGCCTGGAATTATGAATACCAGAGGCAACTTTCCAGTATTTAGGACTTTTTCTCTGTCAAATATGATAACAATGAGCCCCAGGTATAAAAGGCATTGTCAGTTGTGTGTGTGTGTGAGAGAGTATGAGAGAGAGTCTAAATTTGTTTTCTTTCAGGAAATCAAATCCCAGTGCATTTATATAAGCATGGTGTAGTCTCCCCCGTTGCTCTATGCAGATCCCCTTGGGGTCCCTTCTATATTGTGACGGCCCCCACCATTCCCAACTGCTGTGTGCTCTGCCTATAATGGCCTGCACCTGTGACACTCTTTGGAGCCCTGCCCTTGGCCTGTTCCAGCTACTGTGCTCTCTTGTGCAGAGAGCAAGACATGCCTGGAAATCTACTTCCCCTGGGGCAGACTTAACCAATGATTTACCAGCGTGGGAGTGTGAAATCCTAGCTCCTTGCCTTGGCTCTGAATAGACTTGAAGGTATAATTTATGTTCTAGCGCTCCCCACAAGATCAGGCTGAGGCTAGGACTTCACTGGAAATTGTTTCCTTGGCTTCTTTCCCTTCCAGGTTCTAGTTCTCCTACTACTTTACTCGTTTTTTCTAGGAATACTTTTTTCATAAGTCATTTGTGTGTGAATCCATGTCTCAGGATCCCTTTCTGAAGAACATGACCAAAGACATATGAGTTATTTGATTTGGAGTGGCTGTAACATGACACCAAAGTTTTTTTCCCCAAAGATAGATTTGAGAAGTTGAGGAATCATTATTATAAATTCCAATCTCACCTTTGATACATTGCAAATACTCCAGGTGATACCTCATTATGCAATTACTTTATGATGTATAATAATTTAAATAACTTGCTTCTATGAGCAAATGGGTTTCAACACACACCTAATCATATTACCAATTTAATGCAGAAGTCCTGCCCTTAGGGTCTAGTATTTTAAAAGTCTGTAAATGGAATTTGTAGTGCTCCAAGTAGACCAACAAGGAGGTAACAAAAGAAAAAATCTCCCGCACCATCTTGGGTTATCTGCTAACGTCCTGAAGCATGAGATCTTATTACTCCTATCATTATTTATGCCTGCCTACCTAAGGATGTCAAGAAAGCTCAAAGTAGAACACAGCTAATTTAATAACTGCATGTTTGGATTTCTCCCTGTAAAAGCTTGTTTTCTCAAATATAACACATCTTTGCTCTTACAAAAGAACCAGTTTCCTGGGCAACATTTTCTATTTCTTCCTTACCCATAAACACCTCCTTGGTATCTGGAATTTTCCTACATGTAAGGGCTTTTGTCAAATGTTTGATTCTTTTAAGAAGTACATCCATAGTACAGTAAACATCAGAGAAAACACCCTTGTCCTTTACAGGCTTCCAGTCTGAAATGAGAAGGATCAACATCTACACGAGAGGCCAGCAAACAGCAACCTCCAGGCCAAACCTAGCCTACTGCCTGTTTTTGTATCAAGCCATGAGCTCAGAATAATCTATACATTTTAAAATCATTGAAAAAATTAAAAAGAAGAATACACATTTTTGACAAAAATTATGTGAAATTCAGATTTCAGTGTCCATAAATAAAGTTTTGTTGGAACGTTGCATCACTCACTCATTTACATATTGTCTATGGTGGCTTTCAGTGGAGTAGTTGTGACACAGACAGTGTGAACCTCTGTGGTCCGCAAAATAGTGCTTTAGCCTTGGAATCTGTAAATATGTGACCTGACATGACAAAGAGACTTTGCAAATATGATTAAGGTTACAAACCTTTTTTAAAAATATTAAAGTATAATCGATGTATATTTTATATGTTATAGGTGTGCAATATAGTGATTCATAATTTTTAAAAGTTAGATTCCATTTATAGTTATTATAAAATATTGGCTATATTTCCTGTGCTGTGCAATTGTAGCTTTTTTTTTTTAACATTATTTATTTATTTTTGGCCACGCTAGGTCTTCATTGCTTTGCAGGGGCTTCCTCTAGTTGCGGTGAGTGGGGGCGCCTCTTGACCAGTGCCTGGGCTTCTCATTGCGGTGGTTTCTCTTGCTGCAGAGCACAGGCTCCAGGTGTGTGAGCTTCAGCAGTTGCAGCACACGGGGTCAGTAGTTGGGGCTCGCAGACTTAGCTGCTCTACAGTGTGCAGAATTTTCCCAGACCAGGGATCAAACGCATGTCTCCCGCATTGGCAGGCGGATTCCTATTCACTGCACCACCAGGGAAGTCCCTTTGTAGCTTATTTTATACATTATAGTTTGCATTTCTCAATCTCCTCCCCCTATCTCATCCCTCCACCTTCCCTCTCCCCACAGGTAACCTCTAGTTTGTTCTGCATATCTGTGAGTCTGCTTCTTTTCTGTTATATTCATTAGTTCGTTGTATGCGTTACATACAAATGATATCATACAGTATTTGTCTTTCTCTGTCTGACTAATGTTGAATGAAATAAGGTTACATACCTTAACGTGAGGAGATTATCCTAGATTATCTAAGTAGGTCTGATCTAATCATATGAGCTCTTAAAAGCAGAGAATTCTCTCCAGTTGGAGTCGGAGAGATATGACAGAAGGGAAGGTCAGAGAGATTCAGAGTATGTGAAGGATTTGAGGTGTTGTTGCTGGTTTGAAGATGAAGGGGACAACATGACAAGAACTGTAGGTTGTGTTAAGGAGCTGAGAGAAGCTGACAGCAAGCAAGGAAGTGGGGCATCTAGCTATATTGGATTGGATTCTGCCAGCCACCTGAATAAACTGAGAAGCAGCTTCTGCCCTCAGAGTCTCCAGGAAAGTGGCTCAGCCAACACTTTGACTTCTGTCTTTTGAGACACTAACCTGCTGAGCCAATCATTCAACCAAAGAACTATGAGGTTATAAAAAATCTAAAAATAATATTGTTGTGTGAAAATTGTCTAAATCCTGATTATGTTGAATTGGTTCACAGTGCTTTTCAGGTCTACCATATCCTTCTACTTCTCTGCATATGTGGTCTATTAATTTTTGAGAGTTTGATATTGAAACACCAACTAAAAATCTTAATTTATCTACTTAATAATTTTAATATATAGTAGAACTATATATGATGTTCTGTATTTTCCAAGTCTCCTATAAATGTATTATACTTTCATAATTTAAAAATATATATAGCATATAACCTTGTAAAAAATCTTAAAAGAACTATAAGCTTATAAATGAGTATTAACTTTAAGCTGCTAAATTTTGATAAAGTAATCGGATTAGGCCCAAGATGGAGTCACTGATGCTAAGCCTCATATCAGTAAATCAAACTAACTTAACTAAGTTTCCATGGTTCACTTTCCTGGAAAAGGAAGGCTTAGGTCGGCCAATCAGTGCTTGCCTGCTCCACACAAGATACTAGACCTGGTCCAAGACTTCTCTTTGCACCATATGACCAATCAGCAAATGTCTAGTATGACTTCCTTGTCCCTGCTCACTTTGGTCCATAAAAATCTCTCACCTTATTCAGCTCTGCAGAGTTCCTTTCTATCTGCTAGCTTGAATGTTGCCTACTTTATGAATCACTGAATAAAAGTCTACTAGATCAGAACATTTCTGGGGAAAATTTTCTTATAACAGTTTGAAGCAATTTGTTACAGGGGAAATAGAAAACTAATACATCCTCAAAGCCTAACATATTTACTATCTGGACCTTTCCAGATAAAGTTTGCCAAACCTTGATCTGAAACCTTGCTCTCCAAATTGTGGGTACTCAGACCAGCAGCGTTGGTATCAACTCTACAGCTTAATAGAATTACAGAATCTCTTAATTAACCAGATGGAAGGGAGTTTTTCACAACATATATCAAATCTCCACAATGTGCATTTTAAATATCTTACAATTTTACGTGTCAGTTATCTTCTATAAAAGTGAAATTAAGGCAAATAAAGATTAAACTAAAAAAACCTCAGTACCCATATGATATATGCCCATTATGTGAGTTCACTCAATTTTTTTTTTTAAATAGGAATACAGAACTCATTGAGCCCTACTGAATTAGGATCTGCATTCTAACAAGATCCCTAAGGGATTCTTTGCACATTCAAATCGGAGAAGCACTGGTCTAGATTTCATTTTGCTGTTGTCTTAGCTGTTACCAAGATGGTCTTATCTGCCTTTGTCCGGATGGAGAGTTAAGCAGAGATGTACACAGAAATAATGTTAGCGAAAAGCTGGAAGCTGGACTTAGCTGGATATTTTATAGTTACTGCAGTCACAGCATCGTCATCTTCATCCTTGGCATTATCATCACCACATTCATCATCAGGCCAAAGCAGCATCGAGAACCAATTTCTGGCACCTGCACTACAATTATAGCCTATGTTACTTGACTCTTTCAATTCCCCAGAAAGTCACTTTATTATTAGTTCCTTTGTTTTTGTTGTCTAGTTGCTAAGTTATTAATAGTTCCTTAGGGCCCCTGTAACAAATCACCATAACTGGATAGCTTAAAATAACAGAAATGTATTCTGACAGGTTTGTAAGCCAGAAGTCAGAAATCAACATGTTGGCAGGGTTGGTTCCTCCTGAAGGCTCTAAGGAAGAATCTGTTCCATGCCTCTCTCCTAGTTTCTGGCAACTTTGTCTTTCCTTGACATACATAACTCTAATCCCTGCCCCCACCTTCAGAACATCTTCTCCTCTGTGTCTCCAATCTCCCTCTGCCTATCTCTTATAAGAACACCTGTTATTGGATTTAGGGCCCACTCTGAATCTAGGATGACCTCATCTCAAGACTCTTAATTACATCTGCAAAGACTCTTTTTCTAAATAAGGTCACATTCACAGGTTCCCGGGAGTTGGAGTAGGGGATTTTGGATGGGGACATATCATTTCAGTGGCCACCATTCAACCCACTACAACCACTTGTTGTTTAGTCGCTCAGTCATGTCTGACTTTGCAACCCCACGGACTGTCCTCTGTCCTCTGCCCATGGGTTTTCCCAGACAAGAACACTGGAGTGGGTTGCCAACATCCTCCTCCAGGGGATCTTCCCGACCCCAGGGTTGAACCCCCATCTCCTGCACTGCCGGTGAATTCTTTACCACTGAGCCACTGGGAAAGCCGACTGCAATCACTGTAAGTTGGTTAATCAAAGCAAAGATGACTCACCAGAGTGAGGATGAACCCATCCTTGCTGAGTCTTAGTGAAATGTCTCAAAACAGGAAAAGGAACAGAGGTTAGATAAAGGTTTTAAGGCCTGGAGTGGGTGATTTTAAGAGGAGTCTTGCAAAGCAGATTATGGGTTGGGATTGGGCAGAGTTTGAAAGTGAAAGTGTTAGTCACTCAGTTGTGCCCAACTCTTTGCCACCCTGGGGACAGTAGCCCACCAGGCTTCTCTGTCCATGGAATTCTCCAGGCAAGAATACTGGAGTGGGTTGCATTTTTCTACTCCAGGGCATCTTCCCGACCCAGCGATCAAGCCCGGTCTCCTGCATTGCAGGCAGATTCTTTAGCAACTGAGCTACTCCCTGGGCAGTTTATGACATAATAAATTTGGATTGGAGAACACAGTGTGGAAAGCCTTGATGATCAAGCTTGTCACTTAACAGCCTAAGTTTCCACAAACATAAACTTCTTCCAGGCCTCAGGCCTGTCTTCTAGACAATGAAAGCCTGCTGGAAAGGCAGATGAAGCTCTTTCCGTCATTTATACCTCAATAGTGTTGAGTTTGTCTGATAGCTTTCAGAGTTCACTTTGATAGGGTAAAATGAACTTGAACCATGATTCAGGCTAAAGGAGAAGGAAACCTCATAAATAGACAGATCCTTTAAGTGGTTATCCAGCCAAGCTACCTCTTTCCCTTCAGTAAAGCAAAATTCTAATCTCTCAGTATTCAGCGGGCACTGATCATATATTAGATGTAACTAGGGAAAAAAATGTATGTCCTATTCACTTATGTATAGGCACCATTTGAAAAATAGAGTATTAACTTGTTTTACGTATTTATCATCCATTTTCTTCTACTGGAACATATTCTTTCGTAAGGGACTTCTGTCTTGTTTATCATTCCAATCTGAGAACTCTTTCCTGGTGCAAATGAAGTGCTTGATAAATATTTGTAAGATAGATGAAAATAGGCTATAGCTATTTGAACAAACACATTAAAATACTATAGGATATATATGGACGAAGGAGTCAGGCCGAAAATGTTGCCTGCTTGCTTATATCTTGAAAGTCAAATAAGTCAGTTTCTAGTTAAGATATCTTCAAATCCCACTGATTATGATAGTAGAGATGTTTTAGAAGAGAAAGGTGGTAATAGACTTTTGAAATAGAAATACCTAATTTGGTTCTTAAGAGATTTAAGGTAAGGTGAACTGAAACTGCATCTGAACTGCAGGATGAAGATAAAGCTCTGAAATCAAATCAGAACATATAGAACCCAAACTGCTTTTCATAACAAAAGTGGAAGCCAGTCTGTAGGATCCTCTTTAAAGTAGCTAGTATATGTTAAGGCAGAGGAAATGATTATAATGATTGATGGATTGATTTTAATTTAGTACAAGTCTGTCTTTAATAAATGAAGTATTTTCTCTTACAAGAAATCTAAAATATCTTGGAGAGGTTGTCAAGAGAGAAGAAAGTTAAACTTTGCCAGAAAACAGAGAATGATGTTCTTATGGGGAATTCTGAAGAGTATTAAAATTGACTAATTCATTAGAAGAGACTTTTGTGAGCTTATTACAAGTTCTTCATTATTGCAGGTCTTCCAAAAGAGCTTAAAGGGCTTTTTAATGCAAAATGAAGAGTACATCTTGCCTTGATGTTTCTTAAATATCTAACTTTTGGAAAAAAGAATAGATAGATATAAAAGCCATACATATTTTCAGCTTCTCCAATGATTCTAAATGTTATTTTCTATGATTCAGATAGTTCAGCAATTTGTTCATTGCTATTTCACTTTGTTCTATAAAATCTTTTGTCTCGTACACAAAATACTTATATTAGTCTGTGCAAACATGTTTTGTTAACTTATTTTTTCCTCGAGTTTTGAGATATAACTGACATAATTGATATAACTTGACAGACAACACTGTATAAGTTTAATGCATACAGTATATTAATTTAATTTAATATACCATGAAGTGATTATCACAATAAATTTAGTGAATATCCATCATCTCATACAGATACAATTTCTTTCTTATGATGAGAACTCTTAGGATTTACTCTCCTAACTTCCATATATAACACACAGCTGTGTTAATTATATTTACCATGTTGTACATTACATCCCTAGTACTTAGTTATCTTAAAACTGAAAATTTGTACCTTTTGACTACCTTCATCTTATTCCCCCTCCTCCACCTCAGTTTATTAACTTTTAACATACTCCAAGTTGGAGGGGCATTTGGGGGAGAATGGATGCATGTGTATATGTATTGCTGAGTCCCTTTGCTGTCCACCTAAAACTATCACAACATTGTTAATTGGCTATACCCCAATACAAAATTAAAAGTTTAAATGTAAAAAAAATGCACTTCAATCCTTCTCTGGTATTAGCACCGTCACAATTCCCTCATTCTTAACTGGACCATGGTTCATTGTAAAACTACGTAAATGCAAAAAAAAAAAAAAAAAAAAAGTGGATCTTCTTTTTCTTCACTGATTAGTTGTTAGGTCAGTTCCCCAGGGGTCCGATGCACATAAGGCTATTTGAAAAATCTGCCTTGAAAAGATGCTCAACATCTTTCATTAGTAGAGAAATGCAAATCAAAACTACAATTAGGTATCACCTCACATCAGTCAGAATAGACAGAATCAAAAAGTCTACAAATAATAAATGCTAGAGAGCGTGTGGAGAAAAAGGAACCCTCCTAAGCCGTTGGTGGGAATGTAAACTGGTACAATCACTATGGAGAACAGTATGGAGTGTCTTTAAAAAATTAAAAATACAGCTACTGTATGATCCAGCAGTCCCACTCCTGAACATATATCCAGAAAAGTTAAAAACTCTAAATTGAAAAAAATGCATGCACCTCAATGTTCATGGACTTCCCTGGTGGCTCAGCTGGTAAAGAATTCTCCCACGATGTAGGAGACCTGGGTTCAACCCCTGGGTTGGGAAGATCCCCTGGAGAAGGGAACAGCTACCCACTCCAGTATTCTGGCATGGAAAATTCCAAGGACTGTATAGTCCATGGGGTCACAAAGAGTTGGACACAACTGAGCAACTTTCACTTTCCAATGTTCATGGCAGTACTACTCACAATTGCCAAGACACAGAAGCAACCTAAATGTCCATCAAGAGATGAATGGATAAAGAAGATGTGGTGATATGTATACCATATTATTATAATTTCCATTATATATAATATAATATACTATGTGCTATAATATATAATATATATTGTAATATATATAATGGAATATTATACATAATGGAATATTATTCAGCCATAAAAAGAATGAAATAATGCCATTTACAACAACTTGGATCGACTTAGAGATTATCATACTCAATTAAGTCAGACAGAGAAAGACAAATATATATCACTTATAGGTAAAATCTAAAAAAAAAATACAAATTAACTTATTTACAAAACAGAAACAAACTCACAGATTTAGAAAACAAACTTATAGTTACCAAGGGGAAAAGATGAGAGGGGATAAATTAAGAATTTGGGAGTAACATATACACAGTACTATATATAAACTAGACAAACACCAAGGACCTACTGTATAGCACAGGGAACTATACTCATTATTTTATAATAATCTATATGGGAAAAGAATCAGAAAAAGATATGCAATATAGCTTAATCACTCTACTATACACTTGAAACTAACACAATGTTGTAAATCAGCTATACTTCAATAAAAAATAGATTTTAAAAAAAGAGGTATCTTAAAGAAAAAAGAAAACTTGTCTTACATTTAAACCTGCATCTTCTCTTTTAAAGTTTTCAATTTATATGCCCCCAAATGATTTACATCCTCCATCTAGTCACTGTTAAGAAAAACTATACAAAACTTAGAGACAAATCAAAAAGGGAGGCATCTCATCCTTTCACTATATTAATAGTACAGAGAAGAAAGCTCACCCAAGGATTATCTAGGGAAATGTACTTTTCTCACTTTATCATTGATTGAAAGTCAAAGACTTCATAAAGTTACACAAAAACTTAAGGAATTTTGTCCAGGAGAGATGCAAATGATTTTTGTCCAACAGAAAAAATAATCCCAGGATTTTTTGCCATGAAGGAAAGGTTTGTATCTAACACAGCGATTTTAACCTAACTTTCCTTTTGTTAAGTTACCTATATATACTGAGCTCTTCACATATTCTTCAAACTAGTCTTTTTAAAAATTTTTATTTATTTTTTAGTTGGTGGAAAATTGATTTACAGTTTTGCATTGGTTTTTGCTGTACATCAATGCAAATCAGTCATAATTATATGTATGTGATGTGCTTTGCTTAGTTGCTGAGTAGTGTCCAACTCTTTGTAACCCAATGGACTGTAGCCCTCTACGCTCCTCTGTCCATGGGGATTCTCCAGGCAAGAATACTGGAGTGGGTTGCCATGTCCTCATCCAGGGGATCTTCCCAACCCAGGGATCAAATCCAGGTCTCCCACATTGCAAGCAGATTCTTTACCATCTGAGCCACAAGGGAAACCCAAGAATACTGGAGTAGGTAATCTATCCCTTCTCTGGGGATCTTCCTGACCCAGGAATCACCCAGGGTCTCCTGAATTATGGCCATTGCAGATAGATTCTTTACCAGCTAAGCTACCAAGGAAGCCCAATTTTATATATTTTTAAAAATGGATATATGTATCTGCTTCCTCCTGAGCCTCTCTCCCCTCCCCCCATACCACCCCTTTAGGTCATCACAGAGCACTAGGCTGGGCTTCCTGTGTTATTTAGCAACTTCCCACTATCTATTTTATATATGATAGTGTATATATATATCAACGCTACTTTTTCAGTTCGTCCCACCTTACCCCTCCCCTTGCTGTGTCCACAAATCCATTCTCTAGTAGGTTCATCATTACTATTTTCCTAGATTCCATATATATGCATTAATATGCGATACTTTTTCTGACTTACTTCATTCTGTATAAGAGGTTCTAGGTTCAACCACCTCACTAAAACTTACTCAAATTCATTCATTTTTCTGGCTGAGTAATATTTCATCGCATAAATGAACCACAACTTCTTTATCCATTCATCTGTCAATGGACATTAGGTTGCTTCCATGTCCTGGCTATTGTAAATACTGCTGCAATGAACACTGGGGTATATGTGCTTTTAGAATTGTGGTTTTCTCAGGGTATATACTCAGTAGTAGAATTGCTGGGTCATATGGTAGATATATTCCAAGTTTTTTTAAGGAAGCTCCAAAGTGTTTTCCATAATGGCTGTATCAGTTTACATTCCCACCAACAGTGCAGGAGGGTTCCCTTTTCTTCACATCCTCTCCAGCATTTATTGTTTGTAGACTTTTTGATGATGGCCATTCTGACTGGTGTGAAGTGATGCCTTAGTGTACTTTTGATTTGCATTTCTCTAATAATGAGCAACGTTGAGCATCTTTTCATGTGTTTACTGGCTGTCCAAACCAGTTTTAATAGCCTACTGGTCCTTGCATTAACTGAGTTGAATAAAATATTTGGCATATGTTCCTTTAACATATGTATAAGAATCATGATATGATCTTTTATGAAAATGATACCTTAGTGTCTCTTAACACCTCACACCTCCACCTACAGGCAAGTAGGTTCTGGGCTACTCCTGTGGGAATATAAACCAAAATGAAAAATTACTGAGGTTAAGAAAAACATATATTCAATCTTTGAAGAGGAAAATAATAATCAATCACCATAGAAACCAAAGTGGTAATGACTTTTATTTGGCCCTTATTCTCTTTCCTTTGTTGGGAAAATGGAAGCTCTGGGTTCAAGCACTAAGAGAGGGCAAGAGGATGCATTGCTTGTAAACTAGAGGTACTTGGTTCTCGGATTTGATTACAAATCTTTTCTCCTCTCATTGAAATCCCTAGGATCCTTTGGCTGACATACTGAGAACACTTCATTTCCTTTTTACTTGTTAAAAAATAATTATCATTCAATTTCCTGAGGTACAACGCTTATCTTCTTGCCTATCCCTGTTTTCTAAGGTCACTTGCATCATATTTCAGGTTTGAGTAACATTTGGTTATTACCCACCAGTGTCAGTCAAGTGGGGATAAGCCATGTCCCCTCCCTTCAAGGAAATCACAGTCTCAGAAAGAGAGGACAAAGGAGCAGAGAGCACCCAGGTCAGTGGAGGACAGAGAGACAGTCTGGAAGGATCTACAAAGATCTGCCTATGAATAAGTGAGAAAATTCTGAAGTGAGAAAAGAGGGTAAGGGGTTCCACCTTAAGGAGTGTTCCACCTTAAGGCATAAAGACAGTGGGCTGAAGCCCAGCTGGACTTGGAAGTTTTTTTCTAGGAAATGAATCACGAACCTGTGGATTAGGTACCCTAACTTTAGAAACTAGGTAAGAGCACTTAAGTCTTATACCATTTAATCATTTAGCAAACATTTTCTAGGAACCAAATTTGTTTTTAGTTTGAGTATTTCTTTTTGCTGTGCCGCCTGGCCTGTGGGATTTTAGTTCCCTGAACAAGGATCGAACCCAAACCCCCTGCAGTGGAAGCACAGAGTCTTAACCACTGGATGGTTGAGGACGTCCCTGTGTTATTTTTAATTTTTCAGTTAGTGAGGAATAATAAAACACTTTAAAAAAATAATATACTCTTAAGTGGTCTTATGTGCTAAACTTTGGCCTTGAACCAAACCCCAGGGACATACCAGTAAGACAGCAGCTTTGCAAAGGAGACAAAAGCCAGGCCTCTGACATGAAGGGAAGAGAAAGCCTGGGATTCAGTCTGGGGCAAGAAACATCCCCTGGAGATACAAATGTGAGCCCATGTATCAATGTTATATCCCCTCGCTTCCTTCTGTCATACAAGCCCTTAGGCTTTTCATGAGTGACTCCCTCCTGCTATTGCCATGAGGTTCATTTTAACGAAACTATTTGTTCTGATGTAAAGAAAATTAGAGATACCAAGGGAACATTTCATGCAAAGATAGGCACAATAAAGGACAGAAATGGTAGGGACCTAACAGAAGCAGAAGATATTAAGAAGAAGTGGCAAGAATACACAGAAGAACTGTACAAAAAAGATCTTCACGACCCAGATAATCACGATGATGTGATCACTCACCTAGAGCCAGATATCCTGGAATGTGAAGTCAAGTGGGCCTTAGAAAGCATCACTACGAACAAAGCTAGTGGAGGTGATGGAATTCCAGTTGAGCTCTTTCAAATCCTGAAAGATGATGCTGTGAAAGTGCTGCACTCAATATGTCAGCAAATTTGTAAACTCAGCAGTGGCCACAGGACTGGAAAAGGTCAGTTTTCATTCCAATCCCAAAGAAAGGCAATGCCAAAGAATGCTCAAACTACCACACAATTGCACTCATCTCACATGCTAGTAATGTAATGTTCAAAATTCTCCAAGCCAGGCTTCAGCAATACCTGAACCATGAACTTCCAGATGGTCAAGCTGGATTTAGAAAAGGCAGAGGAACCAGAGATCAAATTGCCAACATCCGCTAGATTGTTGAAAAAGCAAGAGAGTTCCAGAAAAACATCTATTTCTGCTTTATTGACTATGCCAAAGCCTTTGACTGTGTGGATCACAATAAACTGTGGAAAATTCTGAAAGAGATGGGAATACCAGACCACCTGACCTGCCTCTTGAGAAAGCTATATGCAGGACAGGAAGCAACAGTTAGAACTAGACATGGAACAACAGACTGGTTCCAAATAGGAAAAGGAGTACGTCAAGGCTGTATATTGTCACCCTGCTTATTTAACTTATATGCAGAGTACATCATGAGAAACGCTGGGCTGGAAGAAGCACAAGCTGGAATCAAGATTGCCGGGAGAAATATCAATAACCTCAGATATGCAGATGACACCACCTTTATGGCAGAAAGTGAAGAGGAACTAAAAAGCCTCTTGATGAAAGTGAAAGAGGAGAGTGAAAAAGTTGGCTTAAAGCTCAACATTCAGAAAACTAAGCTCATGGCATCTGGTCCCATCACTTCATGGCAAATAGATGGGGAAACAGTGGAAACAGTGTCAGACTTTATTTTTTTGGGCTCCAAAAATCACTGCAGATAGTGATTGCAGCCATGCAAAAGACGCTTACTCCTTGGAAGGAAAGTTATGACCAACCTAGATAGCATATTCAAAAGCAGAGGCATTACTTTGCCAACAAAGATATGTCTAATCAAGGCTATGGTTTTTCCAGTGGTCATGTGTGGATGTGAGAGTTGGACTGTGAAGAAAGCTGAGTGCCAAAGAATTGATGCTTTTGAACTGTGGTGTTGAAGAAGACTCTTGAGAATCCCTTGGACTGCAAGGAGATCCAACCAGTCCATCCTAAAGGAGATCAGTCCTGGGTGTTCTTTGGAAGGATTGATGCTAAAGCTGAAACTTCAATACTTTGGCCACCTCATGCGAAGAGTTGACTCATTGGAAAAGACTCTGATGCTGGGAGGGATTGGGGGCAGGAGGAGAAGGGGACGGCAGAGAATGAGATGGCTGGATGGCATCACCGACTCGATGGACGTGAGTTTGAGTGAACTCCGGGAGTTGGTGATGGACAGGGAGGCCTGGTGTGCTGCAATTCATGGGGTCGCAAAGAGTCGGACACGACTGAGCAACTGAACTGAACTGAACTGAAGAGTATACCAGCTAGAAAATAAAGAAAAACACAAAATAGAAATCACCCCATAGTACCACATCATAGAGGTAACACTCAGTATTTTGGTTTAGGTACTCCTTCAGTGTGGCTCAGACAGTAAAGCGTCTGTCTACAATGCGGTAGACCTGGGTTCGATCCCTGGGTTGGGAAGATCCCCTGGAGAAGGAAATGGCAATCCACTCCAGGACTATTGCCTGGAAAATCCCATGGACAGAGGAGCCTGGTAGGCTACAGTCCATGGGGTCACAAAGAGTCAGACATGACTGAGCGACTTCACTTTCACTTTCAGTGTATACCCGCAATAGTTTGCCAGGGGCTGCCATAACAAAGTAACACAAATTGGATGGCTTGGGCAACAAAAATTTATTACTGTTCACAGTTCTGGAGACTAGAAGTCCAAATCAAGGTGCCAGGGGAGTTGGTTCCTTCTGAAGGCTGTGTTTCAGGTTTCTCTCCTAGGCTTGTAGATGGCCATCTTCTCCCTTTCTCTTCACATCATCTTCACTCTCTGCGTATCTGTCTGTGTCCAAATTTCCCCTTTTTATAAGGACACCAGGTGACTCAGACAGTAAAGAATCAGCCTGCAAAGCAGGAGACCTGGGCTGGGAAAATTCCCTGGAGAAGGGAATGGCAACCCACTCCAGTATTCTTGCCTGGAGAATCCCATGGACAGGGGAGCCTGGTGGGTGATGGTCCATAGGGACACAAACCGTTGGACATGACTGAGCAACTAACACTTTCACAGTCATTGGATTAGGATCCACCCTAATGACTTCATTTTAGTTTAATTAACTCTGTAAACACTTAATGTCCAAATAAGGTCATATTATAAGGTACTTGGGGGTTATGACTCCAACATACCTTTTTTTTGCTGAGAGGGGGATACAATTCAATGTCTAACAGTACTTGACATATTGACTGAGCTGATTATTCTCTGCTTGCCCCCATTTTCCACTTCTTGGGCTTGTTTTGTGCCCAGAGAGAGAGTGACCTCTACAAATAACATCAATGGCCCCTTTCCATCTGGCTTCCAGTTGGGTTGAGCCAATAGGAGACACTGGCAGAAGATCAGAGAGCAGAAAGGGGGAAGAAATTTGGTATTCATTTGCTCCATTTCTGCCCCTCGGCATTTCAGACCAAGGATTAGAAATGGTTTCCCCACTTTACTAGTGCCTGGAAACCCCAATATCTCATTTTGATCTTCTTAACCCTATCCACACCTCTACATATTCAGTCACTCAATCATGTCTGACTCTTTGTGACCCCATCGACTGTAGCCCGCCAGGCTCCTCTGTCCATGGGATTCTCCAGGCAAAAATACTGGAGTGGGTAGCCATTCCCTTCTCCAGGGGATCCTCCCAACCCAGGAATCGAACCCCAGTCTACTGCATTGCAGGCAGATTCTTTACCATCTGAGCTACCAGGAAAGCCCATGTACACCTCTGTAAGTAGTCAATTAAATCCTTTGATAAAGCATGAATTTCCTTTCAGGACCCTGGCTAATACTTAGACATACAACATATTTTATATAGTTGACATACTGTTTGTTAAGAAAAATATCCAAAATTGGAAATAAGGCAAAGGGGAGGAGACATGTCCTTTCAATGTCACATTGGGAGCATCGTATGACAAAATAATTTAATTCTCTAGGAGAACATACCTGTGTTTGACTTTGCTGTTTACTATTTAATTAGAGCCCAAACACTGGGAAGTTATATGTTAACTTGGAGATTATTTTTGTCTGATAAAAAGATAACTTCAAAGGTTATAGTTTTATTGCCCTGTGAGTTATTTAATCAGTTGTATATTGTATATAATCCTTATTCTAACATTCTTTTTTTTATTAAGATCTATCTAGATACACTATTTTTTTTGAATTACAATAATATGTTTTATTTAACCCAGAATACCCCAAATTTTATCACTTCAACATACAATCAACATAAGAACAACTGATAGCTATTGTACATTCTCTTTTTTTGAACTAAATCTTTGAAATTTGGTGCATTTTTTTCTCTTTTTTGTTTTTTAAACTATGAAGGTATGATACCACATTTACAGGAGACTTGTAAAATACAGAACAAAACTACATATAGTTCCACTATATATTACTATCATTTTTAATTAAATAAATTAAGATTTTTAGTTGGAGTTTCAATATCAAACTCTCAAAAATTCATAGAATGAATATACAGAAAAGTAGTTGGGTCTCCTGCATTGCAGGTGGATTCCTTACTCTCTGAGCCACCAGGGAAGCCCACAACAATTTCAATATCAAACTCTCAAAAATTAGTAGAATGAATAGACAGAAAAGTAGAAGGATATAGTAGACCTGAAAAGCACTATGAACCAATTCAACATAATTAAGATTTATGCAATTTTCACACAACAGTAGGATACAAATTCTATTAAAGTTCCCATAGACTATAAACTGGGAAATACTAGAATGTACCCAGGGATGTAAAACGAGGTGCAAAAATTTCATGGTCTAAAGGTATTGAAATCATTCAGAGTCTGTTCTCTTATCACTGTGGAATTCTGTTAGAAATCAATATCAAAAGATATTTGAAAATAACCCACATAGTTTCAATAGCAATGTGACATTTATCAAGAGAGATCTTTGACTTAGCCATTGAAAGCTTCAATAAAGTTAGAAGACTGAAAAACACCACAGAGGGTGATTGCAGAGAAGAAAGCATTTAAATGAGAAAGTAATATTAAATATACTTTAAATGTCCATTTTTAAATGACAGGTGTATGTAAGAAGCCATAACAAGGAAAGTTAGAAAATATCTGTAACAGAATAAAAACGAAAAGAGAATTTACCAAAATTCATTGCATGCAGCAGATGCTGCTCAATGCAATGTGGAATCTTGAGTAAGGCATGAAAACAAATAATGGACACTGGCACAAACCTTTGTGAAATTTGAACAAAATCTCTACTTTAGTGACTAATACCGATACCCAGTCTATTAAATGCTCTTTGAACCAGCTTTAGAATCTCACTGATGCCCTCATGAATAAATCAGAAAAACTTTGATATACTCTTATTCTATATTTATGTGAGTTTAATTGTTACTTTTTTGAAAATTATGCTTTGACATACTCTACACAGTTTTGCATTGTATTTTTTAAACTTAACATGTCATCAGCTAATTCCATGCAACCATTACAAATGTTGGAAATTTAGGTTACTTCTCCTCTTCAGCTGTTATAAATAAGCTGATGATATTCACTTTTAACTGTAGTTCTGCTGCTGCTGCTAAGTCGCTTCAGTCGTGTCCGACTCTGTGCGACCCCATAGACAGCAGCCCACCAGGCTCCCCCATCCCTGGGATTCTCCAGGCAAGAACACTGGAGTGTGTTGCCATTTCCTTCTCTAACGCATGAAAGTGAAAAGTAAAAGTGAAATCGCTTAGTCATGTCCGACTCTAGCGACCCCATGGACTGCAGCCTAGCAGGCTCCTCCATCCATGGGATTTTCTAGGCAAAAGTACTGGAGTGGGATGCCATTGCCTTCTCTGTAACTTTAGTTCACATGTAGGCAAATGTTTGTGGGGAGAAGAACGGTATACAGTTTGCACCAGGCTTTCACCTCCTATATTCAGGATGGTCCTGCCCTCTTTTTCTTCCCTGTCCTACTGTCATCTCATCACTCCACTGCAGCCAGGACAGAGGCCTTCTGGAATTTACAGCCAGTATGGGGCGTGGCCTGAGTGCACTCCTTGCTAACAATAGTACCAGACATGTAGTGAATAGTTACTTATGTCCAGACACTCTGCTAAGTGTCTGATATGCATTATCATTTCTGGTCCCCATGACTACCCATTAGTCAGGTCCTGTTGTTATCATCCTTTTCTCCCTGTGAAAAGGCTAAGTTGGGATTTAAACCCATGTCTGACCATAACTCATCTCACATGCTAGTAAAGTAATGCTTAAAATTCTCCAAGCCAGGCTTCAGCAATACCTGAACCATGAACTTCCAGATGTTCAGGCTGGTTTTAGAAAAGGCAGAGGAACCAGAGATCAAATTGCCAACATCCGCTAGATTGTTGAAAAAGCAAGAGAGTTCCAGAAAAACATCTATTTCTGCTTTATTGACTATGCCAAAGCCTTTGACTGTGTGGATCACAATAAACTGTGGAAAATTCTGAAAGAGATGGGAATACCAGACCACCTGACCTGCCTCTTGAGAAAGCTATATGCAGGACAGGAAGCAACAGTTAGAACTAGACATGGAACAACAGACTGGTTCCAAATAGGAAAAGGAGTACGTCAAGGCTGTATATTGTCACCCTGCTTATTTAACTTATATGCAGAGTACATCATGAGAAACGCTGGGCTGGAAGAAGCACAAGCTGGAATCAAGATTGCCGGGAGAAATATCAATAACCTCAGATATGCAGATGACACCATCCTTATGACAGAAAGTGAAGAGGAACTAAAAAGCCTCTTGATGAAAGTGAAAGTGGAGAGTGAAAAAGTTGTCTTAAAGCTCAACATTCAGAAAATGAAGATCATGGCATCTGGTCCCATCACTTCATGGCAAATAGATGGGGAAACAGTGGAAACAGTGTCAGACTTTATTTTTCTGGGCTCCAAAATCACTGCAGATGGTGATTGCAGCCATGAAATTAAAAGACGCTTACTCCTTGGAAAGAAAGTTATGACCAACCTAGACAGCATATTAAAAAGCAGAGACATTACTTTGCCAACAAAGGTCTGTCTAGTCAAGGCTATGGTTTTTCCTGTGGTCATGTATGGATGTGAGAGTTGGACTATAAAGAAAGCTGAGCACTGAAGAATTGATGCTTTTGAACTGTGGTGTTGGAGAAGACTCTTGAGAGTCCCTTGGACTGCAAGGAGATCCAACCAGTCCATTCTAAAGGAGATCAGTCCTGGGTGTTCATTGGAAGGACTGATGTTTTAGCTGAAACTCCAATACTTTGGCCACCTGATGCAAAGAACTGACTCATTTGAAAAGACCTTGAAGCTGGGAAAGATTGAAGGCAGGAGGAGAAGGGGACGACAGAGGATGCGATGGTTGGATGGCATCACCAACTCAATGGACATGGTTGGTCTCTGGGAGTTGGTGATGGACAGGGAGGCCTGGAGTGCTGCGGTTCATGAGGTCGCAAAGAGTCGGACACGACTGAGCGATTGAACTGAACTGAACTGAACTGACCATAAAGTCTGTGCTCTCAAACACTGAGGTGGGAAATGACTGTGTATGTATTAAATACCTGAGTGAATGAATAAATGAATGGTCAAAACACTCCTGAAGGGACTTCCCTGGTGGTCCAGTGGCTAAGAATCTGTATTTCAATTCAGGGGACAGCGGGTTTGATCCCTGATAGAGGAACTAAGGTCCCACATGCCACAGGGCAACTCAGTCAAGACGCCACAACTAAAGAGAGAAGCCCAGGAGATCCTGCCAGCTGCAAGTAAGACCTGATGAAGCCATTAATTAATTAATAGTAAAACAACAACTACAAACAAAAAAAACCACACTCCTAAAAGGGCTCAACTGGAGGATCAGAGTAGCTGAGTCTCGCCAGCTGAGTACAATGCTAGATGCCTCCTCAGGCCTCTCCCTTGCCCCTCTATTTAAAGTTTTCGGCATGCTCTGTTCAGGCTTCCCTGGGGGCTCAGTTGTACAGAATACGCCTGCCAATGCAGGAGACCTGGGTTCAATCTCTAGGTCAGGAAGATCCCCTGGAGAAGGAAATGGCAACTCACTCCAGTATTCTTGCCTGGAGAATCCCATGGACAGAGGAGCCTTGTGGGCTACAGCCCACGAGATCACAAAGAGTCTGACACAACTGAGCGACTAACACTTTCACATACTCTGCTCACCTGCCTTCTAGTTGTTGACCAAAAACAAAAAAGCACAGCCTAAAGGCTGAAGATTATGCTTTATTTGGTGCACTGGCTGAGGACTTAAGACCCAAAAGTAGCCTGTCAGATAGCTTGGAGGCACTGCTCCAAAGAGGTAGGGGAGGAGTCAGGATATACAGGAGTTTTTGCAACAGAAACTGGGTACTGGGAACATTAAAAGATTACTGTTAATTAAAGAAAAAGCAAATATCTCAATGTAAGGAATGTACATTTTCTATGTATGGGAAAATGCATGAATCTAGGTTCATTGGAATTATTCCTTCAATATGCATCTCAGCTATCTGGAGCCAGTATCATTTTTCTCTTTTTTCTGAATCCCCTCAGGGTACACAATCCAGGTAACTAGAGTGGCTGATGGCTTTTTTAAAAAATATTTATTAGGGTATAATTGATTAACAATGTTATGCTAACTTCAGGTGTACAACAACTTGAATCTGTTATACAAATACGTATATCCACTCTTTTTTAGATTCTTTTCCCATATAGGCCATTATGGAGTATTGAGTAGGGTTCCCTGTGCTGTACAGTAGGTCCTTATTTGTTATCTATTATAGTAGTGTATATATGTCAATTCCAATCTTCCAATTTATCCCTCCCCTCCTCTTTGCCTCTGGTAACCATAAGTTTGTTTTCTACATCTGTGACTCTACTTCTGTTTTGTAAATAAGTTTACTTGTAGCCTTTTTTTAGATTCCACATATAAGTGATATCATATATTTGTCTTTGTCTGATTTCACTCAGTATGAGAACCTCTAGGTCCACCCATGTTGCTGCAAATAGCATTATTTTGTACTTTTTTATGGCTGAGTAATATTCTTTTGGGAGAAGGCAATGGCACCCCACTCCAGTACTCTTGCCTGGAAAATCCCATGGACGGAGGAGTCTGGTGGGCTGCAGTCCATGGGGTCTCAAAGAATCGGACACGACTGAGTGACTTCACTTTCACTTTTCACTTTCCTGCATTGGAGAAGGAAATGGCAACCCACTCCAGTGTTCTTGCCTGGAGAATCCCAGGGACAGGGGAGCCTGGTGGGCTGCCATCTATGGGGTCGCACAGAGTCGGACACAACTGAAGTGACTTAGCAGCAGCAGAAGCAGCAGCAGCAATATTCTTTTGTGGGGCTTACCAGATGGCTCAGTGGGTAAAGAATCTGCCTGCAATGCAAGAGACACAGGAGACTCGAGTTCAGTCCCTGGGTTGGGAAGATCCCCTGGAGGAGGGCATGGCAACCCACTCCAGTATTCTTACCTGGTGAATCCCATGGACTGAGGAGCCTGGCGGGCTACAGTCCATGGGGTTGGAAGAGTCAGAGACAACTGAGGCACTGAGCACGCACACATATTATGTTATGTTTATGTACTACATCTTTATACATTCCTCTGGATGGACATTTAGGTTGCTTCCATGTCCTGGCTATTGTGAATAGTACTGCAATGAACATTTTCTCTAAGATCAGGAACAAGACAAGGATGTCCAGTCTTACCACTTTTATTCAACACTTCTAAAGTCCTAACCATGGCTATCAGAGAAGAGAAAGAAAGAAAAAGAATCCAAATTGGAAATGAAGAAGTATTGTGACTGTTTGCAAATGACATGACTGTATACATAGAAAATCATAAAGACGTTACTGGAGAGCTCATCAATGAATTTGGTAAAGTTGCAGGATACAAAATGAATACACAGAAATCTCCTGCATTCCTATACACTACAATGAAAGATCAGAAAGAGAGATTAAGGAAACAATCCCATTTACCATTGCATCAAAAAGAATAAAATATCTATGAATAAACCTACCTAAGGGGGCTGATGGCATGATGACCACAACATCCTTTGTTTACTGATTTGGCAGGCGACATTTTGCATACACATAGTTCAGGGGTTGGCAAACTTTTCTAAAGGGCCATACAGTAAATATTTTAGATTTTGCAGGTCAAGTACAGCCTACATATTCTTTTTTTTTAACCTTTAAATCTTTTTTTTAACCTTTTAAAAATGTGAAAACCATTCAGTTCAATTCAATCGCTCAGTCGTATCCAACTCTTTGCGACCCCATGGCCTCCCTGTCCATCACCAACTCCCAGAGTCCACCCAAACCCATGTCCATTGAGTTGGTGATGCCATCCAGCCATCTCATCCTCTGTCGTCCCCTTCTCCTGCCTTCAATCTTTCACAGCATCAGGGTCTTTTCAAATGAGTCAGTTCTTCGCATCAGGTGGCCAAAGTATTGGAGTTTCAGCTTCAATATCAGTCCTTCCAATGAACACCCAGGACTGATTTCCTTTAGGATGGACTGGTTGGATCTCCTTGCAGTCCAAGGGACTCTCAAGAGTCTTGTCCAACACCACAGTTCAAAAGCATCAATTCTTCAGCGCTCAGCTTTCTTCACAGTCCAACTCTCACATCCATACATGACCACTGTGACCTCTTTCTGCTCACCTAGCCCAGTGACTGGAGGGCGGGACGTGATGGGTGAAACATCCCAATCATACGAGGGAAGATATAACCATTTTAACTCATACAATCTCTGCCTTGTGACTGCCACCTATCTGCCCCTCTCGTCCACTCCTTTTTATTCCTGATTCTGTGACACTGGTCAAAGTGATGGCTGTGGGTCTTGCTAGATAATTTGTATTTGCTGAGCCATCTTTGTCATGCCCAAGCCACTCCTTCATCCTTTTTTTGAGAATCACTGGTGTGATTTTTCATGGTTTTTCCTCTATTGGGTGGTCTTTCTCTTACCTAGGGATCGAACCCAGATCTCCTGCATTGCAGGGTCTGCATTTGCCTGTTCATTTTAAGATGATCAGACGTTTTCTAAAAACTTCCTTTTTCTCAGCATCTGATGTAGGTCATACCATCTACTGCTTAACAGAGGCTGTTCTGTGTCTAGGTGAAGTGGATTTGCAAAGATGCTAGTCTGATAGACAAGAAGAGGCAGAACCTGACGCAATGTTCCCAATCTGTTTCCTTTAGTCAGCATTACTTAGATTCCGGGTTTGTTTGTTTGTTTTTCTGTTTTGAAGTTGCAATTTGCATACAGTAAAATTCACTCCTTTTGGTGGTATAGTTCTGTGTTTTGATAAATGCATACAGTTGTGAAATTATACTATAACTAAAATATAGAAAAGTCTCATTGCCCCAAAGATACCCTCAGGCCCCACAGTAGTCAACCCCTGCCCCTACTCCCAGTCCTTGGTAACTACTAACCAGTTCACTGCTATCATACGTTTACCTTTTCCAGGCAGTCATAGAAATAGAATCATAGAATATGTAGCTTTTTGTATCTGGGTTCCCTCATTTTGTGTAATACTTTCCTCCAGGTTTTTGCATGTGTCAGTGGTTGTTCCTGTTTTATCACTGAAGAATGTTTTATGATATTGATGTACTTAGTTTGAACAAATAGTCATCCATTGAGAGGTATTTGGATTGCTTATCAGTTCAGTTCAGTCGCTCAGTTGTGTCCGACTCTTTGCGACCCCATGAATCTCAGCACGCCAGGCCTCCGTGTCCATCACCAACTCCCGGAGTTCACTCAGACTCACGTCCATCGAGTCAGTGATGCCATCCAGCCATCTCATCCTCTGTCGTCCCCTTCTCCTCCTGCCCCCAATCCCTCCCAGCATCAGAGTCTTTTCCAATGAGTCAACTCTTCGCATGAGGTGGCCAAAGTACTGGAGTTTCAGCTTTAGCATCATTCCTTCCAAAGAAATCCCAGGGCTGATTGCTTATAGTTTTTACCAATTATGAATTAAGCCTAGGTTTATTTATGAACAGTTTTTTGTGTGTGAACATAAAATTTCCTCTCTTTAAGGTCAACATCCAGGAGTGAGATTGCTGGGTCTCATAGGAGTGTATATTTACTGCCCAACCATTTTTCGAAGTGGCTGTATCATTTTCAATTCCCATTAGGAAATTATGAGAATTCTGGCTGCCCCTCATCTTCACCAGTTTCTTGGCACTGCCATTATCCTTAAGAATTATAATAATTATCGATTATAATAGTATCGGTTATAATAGCAGTGCAGTGCTATTTCTTTGTGGGTTTCATTTAAATTTTCCTAATAACTAATGACGCTGAGCTTGTTTTCATGTGCTTATTTGCCATCAATGAATCTTCTTTAATGAAGTGTCTCTTCTAAATCTTAGCCCATTTATTATTCGGATTATTTGTTTTCTTATTATTGAGTTTCCAGAGTTCTTTTTTTATTTTTTAAGAGATAACCTACAAACCATAAAATTCACCCTTTTAGTCTACAAGACAGTGATCTTTAGTGTATATTCACAAATTGATGCAACCAGGCCTACTGTCTGATTTCAGAACATCTTCATCACTTCAACAAGACCCCTTAGTCACTGGTAGTCACTCTCTATTCTGCCTTCTCTAGTTTCTGGAAATCACCAATCTATTTTCCATCTCTACAGATTTGCCTATTTTAGACATTTCATAGAAATGGAATCATACCATGTGTAAACATTCACTCAATATAATGTCTTCATGGTTCAGCCACTTTGTAGCATGTGTCAGTACTTCTCCTTTTTACTGCTGAAAAATATTTCATTATATGAATATACCATATTTTGCTGATCCATGAACAACAAGTTGATGGACATTTTGGATTGTTTTCACTTTTTCACTATTATAAATAATGTTGCTATGAACATTTGTATACAAGTTTTTTGCATGGGTGTATGCTTTCATTTCTCTTATATATTTAACTAGGAGTAGAGTTGCTGAATCATATAATAAATCTATACTTCAAGAATCACCAAATTTTTCCATAGCAGCCACACTATTTTACATTCTCACCAGCAATGTATGAGGGTTCCAATTTTTCCCCATCCTTGTCAACACTTGTTATTATCTTTTTTATTATGTCATCCCAGTGAGTGTAAAGTGGTATCTTTTATTGTGGTTTTGATTTGCATTTCCCTAATGACTAATGACCACCTGATGCGAAGATCTGACTCATTAGGAAAAAACCCTGATGCTGGGAAAAATTGAAGGCAGGAGAAGAAGGGGATGACAGAGGATGAGATGGTTGGATGGCATCACCGACTTGATGGACATGAGTTTGAGCAAGCTCCAGGAGATGGTGAAGGACAGGGAAGGCTGGCGTGCTGCAGTCCAAGGGGTCACAGAGAGTCAGACATGTCTGAGCAACTGAACAACAACAAAATGACTAATGACAGTAAACATCTTTTCATGTGCTTATTGGCCATTTGTGTATCTTTTTTGGAAAAAGTGTCTACTCAAATCCTTCTGAATTTGATTAATTGGGTCTTTTCTATTTAAGTTTTAAAGTTCTTTATGTATTCTTGGTACAAGTCCTTTATTAGGTGTATGATTTGCAAGTATTTTTCCCATTCTGTGGGTTTTCTTTTCACTTTCTTGATGATGTCCTTTAAAGCACAGAAGTTTCATAGCTTTGACAATGTCCAATTTATCTATTTTTTGTTTGTTTTTTCCTTTGGCATCATATCTAAGAAGCCATTGCTTAATCTAAGGTTATAAAGATTTATATCTGTCTTTTTTTCCTAGCAGTTTTATAGTTTTAGCACTTTCATTTAGGTAAAAAATTTTGGTTACTGATTGTGAGGAATAGATTTTTCCATTTTTTTACTTTCAATGTATTTATGTCCTTGAGACTAATTTGTGTCTCCTGTAGACATCATAGAGTCGGAGTGTGTTTTTCTTATGCATTCTGCCAATCTCTGTCTTCTGATTAGAGTGTTTCTAGGAGAAGGAAATGGCAACCCACTCCAGTGTTCTTGCCTGGAGAATCCCAGGGACGGGGGAGCCTGGTGGGCTGCTGTCTTTGGGGTCGCACAGAGTCAGACACGACTGAAGCAACTTAGCAGCAGCAGCAGCAGCAGGGAATGGCCAGGAAAAAGTCAGATAATGACTGTTCTGCTGGAATAGGGCTTTTGGAGAGCTCCAAAATTCTCTTGCACCCAGTGGCTGCTAGGTTGCTAGTTTTCACAGCTTCTTTTGTTATAACACTGTTGCATTTCAAGACTTAGGAGGATCCGGGAAGAAGAGGACCTTATGAGGCAAGTTAAAGTACCACAAAGCTCCCTATTCTTACTGAGAGGCCACTGTTTTTGCTTGAATAAGCATTCCTTGAATTGTTGCAAGCCTTTGGTTACTTTCAGAGTTCTAAAAAGGTTGATGTGAACAATTTTTATCAGTGTTCTCATTGTTCTTACAGAGGAGTGAATTCTTGGAGGTCCTTACACACCATTCTCATGGATGTCATTCCTCCAAATGTGCTTTTTATCTAACCACGCATGAAGGAAAATATTTCATTTTTTTATGAAAAATTAAAGCATCTATCTACTTTTCTACTAAAAATGTAAAATGGAAAACATCTTAACAGGCAAGCACAATTAGGAGATACAAAGAAGTAAGGAGCAGAGAATAAATTTTATATAATTCAGAAAGATAAGGAGCAATTTGAAGCAGTAGAACAAAGTAACCCATATTTTCATTTTGTATTTTACAGAATTCCGCAAGTTAAGGCACCCAAACTAGAAACTCCCTGAATTTTTCCTTCTAGCACCTGAATCTTCCTAAGATACTATACTAGTTCTCTATTGCTGCCATGCCAAATCACCACAAACCTAGCAGCTTAAAACAACACCGTTTATTTGCTCACCATTCCATATGTCAGAAGTCTCAGCAATCTCAGATATTTTCTCTGCTCTGGGTTTCATAAGGCTGAAATTAAGGTGCTAGCCAGGTTGCATTTGTTTCTGGAGGCTCTGAAGAATATTTCTCTCCTAGACTGTGGCTCAGCTGGTAAAGAATCCGCCTGCCATGTGGGAGACCTGGGTTCGATCCCTGCGTTGGGAAGATTCCCTGGAGAAGGGAAAGGCTACCCACTCCAGTATTCTGGCCTGGAGAATTCCATGGACTGTATAGTCCATGGGATCGCAAAGGGTCAGACACGACTGAGTGACTTTCACTTCACTTCACAGACCACTGAAGAAGTTCCCTGGTGGTCCAGTTCATGCCTTTATTGCCAAGGATGCAGGTTCAATACCTGGTTTGGGAACTAGGATCCTGCAAGCTGTGCAGGGTTAAAAAAAATAAAAAGACCATAGATATTGTTGGTGGAACTCAGTTTTTTGCAGCTGTAGGACTATCACCTAGGGGCTGACTTCTGTTCTTAGAGACAATCCACATTTTTTGGCTTGTGGCTTTCTTTTGGCCATCTTCAAAACCAACATCAGTGCATCAAGTTCTTCTTGTGCTTCGGGTCTCTCAAACTTCCTCTTTTGCCACCAACTAAAAAAAAAAAACTCTCTGTTTAAAGAGATTCAAGTAGGTGTCGCTAATGGTAAAGACTCCGTGCAAGAGACACAGGTTTGATCCTTGGGTCCAGACAATCCCCTAGAGGAGGAAATGGCAACCCACTCCAGTATTCTTGCCTGGGAAATTCCATGGACAGAGGAGCCTGGCAGGCTACAATCCATGGTGTCTCAAAGAGTCGGACACAACTGAGCACACATGTGATTAGATTAGGCTCACTGGGATAATGTATTTTAGGGCCAACTATGTTACAGAACATAATTAGGGGAATCTGGGATTAGGGCATAGAATCTTGAAGGAGCCATATTTGGAATTCTGCCTACTTAAATGAAAGCTAGTTTGTTTGCAAAATGATTGGTCTAAGTTTGAAGGCAAGAGATATTCCCACATGGAGAAAAAATTCCCCTTGATTTTTACTTTAGAAATTTGCAAACATACAAAAAAGTGTATAATGTGCACATATACATCAAAAATTCAGTATGTATCAAATATCAATATATATCAAAATGTCAAAATATTGATATATCAATGTATATCAAGAAAGCAGTATAATGCATCAATAACCTCAGATATGCAGATGACATCACCCTTATGGCAGAAAGTGAAGAGGAACTGAAGAGCCTCTTAATGAAAGTGAAAGAGGAGAGTGAAAAAGCTGGCTTAAAACTCAACATTCAAAAAATGAAGATCATGGCATCCAGTCCCATCACTTCATGGCAAATAGATGGGGAAACAATGGAAACAGTGAGAGACTTTATTTTGGGGGGCTCCAAAAATCACTGCAGATGGTGACTGTAGCCATTAAATTAAAAGACGCTTGCTCCTTGGAAGAAAAGTTATGACCAACCTAGACAGCATATTAAAAAGCAGAAAAATTACTTTGCCAACAAAGGTCCATCTAGTCAAAGCTATAATTTTTCCAGTAGTCATGTATGGATGTGAGAGTTGGACTATAAAGAAAGTTGAGCACCAAAGAATTGATGCTTTTGAACTGTGGTGTTGGAGAAGACTCTTGAGAGTCCCTTGGACTGCAAGGAGATCCAACCAGTCCATCCTAAAGGAAATCAGTCCTGAATATTCATTGGAAGGACTGATGCTGAAGCTGAAACTCCAATACTTTGGCCACCTGATGCGAAGAACTGACTCATTGGAAAAGACCCTGATGCTGGGAAAGACTGAAGGTGGGAGGAGAAGGGGACGACAGAGGATGAGATGGTTGGATGGCATCACCAATTCAATGGACATGAGTTTGAGCAAGCTCTAGGAGTTCGTGATGGACAGGGAAGCCTGGTGTGCTATAGTCCATGGCGTCACAAAGAGTTGGACATGACTGAGCAACTGAACTGAACTGAACTGAACTGATATATCTACCAACTAGATTTGAGTTAAAATTTTGCCATGCTAGTGTGTTACTTACCTCGACTCTTAGCTTATCAGGGACAATAACCAGGACCCATGTCTACTCCTGTTTCCTGTGCCTGCTGACCTGTAACCACCATGCGTGAGTGCGTCTCCATCCACGTTGGCCAGGCTGGTGTCCAGATTGGCAATGCCTGCTAGGAGCTCTACAGCCTCATGGCCAGATGCCAAGTGACAATATTGGGGGAGGAGACTTCTTCAAAACCTTCTTCAAAACCTTCTTCAGTGAGACAGGTGCTGGCAAGCATGTGCTTAGGGCAATATTTGTAGACATGGAACCCACAGTCATTGATGAGATTCTCACTGGCACCTACCGCCAGCTCTTCCACCCTGAGCAGCTCATCACAAGCAAAGAAGATGCTGCCAATAACTATACCCAAGGTCACTGCACCATTGGCAAGGAGATCATTGACCTCTTCTTGGACTAAATTCGGAAGCTGGCTGACTAGGGCACAGGTCTTCAGGGCTTCTTGGTTTTCCACAGCTTTGGTGGGGGAACTGGTTCTCGGTTCACCTCCCTGCTGATGGAACATCTCTGTCGATTATGGCAAGAAGTCCAAGCTGGAGTTCTCCATTTACCCAGCCCCCCACGTTTCCACAGCTATAGTTGAGCCCTACAACATCCTCACCACACCCTACCCTGGAGCACTCTGATTGTGCCTTCATGGTAGACAGTGAGGCCATCTATGACATTTGTCGTAGCACCCAACCTACACGAATCTTAACTACCTTATTAGCCAGATAGGGTCCTCCATCACTTCTTCCCTGAGGTTTGATGGAGCCCTGAATGTGGATCTGACAGAGTTCCACACCAACCTGGTACCCTATCCCCACATCCACTTCCCTCTGGCCACATATGCCCCTGTCATCTCTGCTGAGAAAACCTACCATGAACAGCTCTCTGTAGCAGAGATCACCAATGCTTGCTTTGAGCCAACCAACCAGATGGTGAAATGTGACCCTCACCATGGTAAATACATGGCCTTCTGCCTGTTGTACCATGGCCATGTGATTCCCAAAGATGTCAATGCTGTCATTGCCACCATCAAGACCAAGCGCAGCATCCAGTTTGTGGACTGGTGCCCCACTGGCTTCAAGGTTGGCAGTAATTACCAGCCTCCCACTGTGGTACCTGGCAGAGACCTGGCCAAAGTACAGTGAGCTGTGTGCATGCTGAGCAACACCACAGCCATTGCTGAGGCCTGGGCTCGCCTGGACCACAAATTTGACCTGATGTATGCCAAGCGTGCCTTTGTTCACTGGTACGTGGGTGAGGGCATGGAGGAAGGAGAGTTTTCTGAGGCCCAGGAGGACATGGCTGCCCTTGAGAAGGATTATGAGGAGGTTGGTGTGGATTCTGTTGAGGTAGAGGGAGAGGAAGAAGGAGAGGAATACTAATTACCATTCCTTTGAGCCCTGCAGCATGTCATACTCAGCTTCAGCATTAGTTGACAGGTGTAAAAACTTTCTGACTAGATTGTCTTCACTTTCAACTATGATCATGCATTGCTTTTCCATGTGTGTCTATAAGACTTATGTCCTGTCTCAAAAGTAAAGATTTTAAAAAAGAAAAAAAATTTATTTTGACTTAATAGTCTTTTCTATCAAGTATCATGATATCACACTCCTGATGTTTTTGAACATGTATCTCCCAAGAATAAGGATATTTTCTTATATCACCACCATGCCATTTCACACCTAAGAAAAGTAATGATATTTCCTTTAAAATATCTACTATGTAGTCCATATTCAAATGTCCTCAATTGTCCAAATGTGTTTTATACAGCTACTTTTATTTCAAAAAATGATCCAAAGTTAATGAAATGCATTTTTTGTCATTTCTTTGTTGTTATTGTTTTTTAACCTAAAATTGTCTCCATGTCTTTTAAATTTGCATTTAAATGACTTTGAAGAGGGAAGATCAATTTGTAGCCCTGTAGAATGTCTTCCATCTTTCTGGATTTGACTGTTTCCTTGTGGTATCATTTAACTTATTCTTCTAGCCACTGTATCCCATGCAAAAGGTTGAAAGACAATAATATTTCATATGCTGTTTACTTCATACTGTGTCATACAAGGAATACAAAATATCAGACTGCCACGCTCTTAGTGTCGTTAAATTTGATTCCTGACTTAAAATGACAACCACCAGATTTCTACATTGCAAAGGTACACTTTTCCCTTTATAGCAAGCAAATTATCTCAGAGGTAACAATTTGGCACCATGCAACAAACCTATTTATCAACAGCTTGACATCTAATGGTTTTGCCATCCATTGATAACCTCTTTCTGAATCAATTGTGTCACTACCGTTTGCACAATGGTGACTTTATAATTTGATCATCCATTATATTTATCAGTTGTAATTCTTAAGAAGCTTCTCTGTTCATGTAAAATAAGAGAAATACTTAACTTTTTTTCGAATTACAAATCTTTGGAGAAAAAGTTAATGCAAAGATCATCATCAGGCAGGTTTGATCCCTGGTGGGGGAAGTAAGATCCCACAAGCCAAGGGGTATGGCCCCCCAAAAAAAGTCATTTTTAATGCCGGCAAATGAATGGTTTTTCTTTCTCTTTCTTGTTTTTATTATCAATATAAATGTATGAATTTTGTCCTTCTCCAGGGGATCTTCCTGACCTAGGAATCAAACCCAGGTCTCCCGCATTGCAGGCAAATTCTCTACCAGCTGAGCCACCAGGGAGCCCTTACTTATTTATAATCAATTATATTTATCATCATCATCATTAATGTGTGGCTGAATTACACTGATTCCATTTTGTCAGTTCCATTTTGATACCAGCCTGCAGTCTTTACCCCTTCCCCTTTCCACATAACTGAGCTTTAGCTTACTCAGAAGGAATGCACTCAAGCCAGAGAAGTTCCCTGTCAACTTCTACTCTTGCCTTCATCTGATCTGAAAAGTGGAAGAGTGCCTTTTGCTGAAACAGATGGTTAATGGTCATGAGACACCTCCCACCCCAGGGGGAACCCCTCTAGTTTCCATCCATGCAGATGTGTTTCTCCCTAGTAGTCAGATTCTATTTTTAGCTTTGGCCCATTTAAATTCTCCTGTACCCCTTTCTGCAGTGTGGAGTGCAGCTGTGAATGCCTCTGGATGATCATCTGCTCAGTCCTGCCTGTATGTAAGTCACCCACAATAAACTTCATAATTGTACTTTATGGAGTAGCCTGCTTCATTTTTCAAAGTTCCTTCTCATTTTGGGGGATATTATTCAACATCTCCACCTCCCAGCCATTATCATTATTTGATGCTCAAATTGCTCAGTCAAATTGGCCAGTGGGAACACCTTCAGTATGATGCCGATCTTATTTTTCTTTTGCTCTCTGCCAGAAGGCAACCCAGGCTTATCTTAAACATTTTCTGCCTTAGGTCTGGAGTCAGCTGTCTCTCCAAGAAACCTTGATTCCTTTTAGTGGGAAATAGAATTCAGAAACCAAAATGTAGGTGCTAAATAGTCTCATTGCTGTTGGGTGCACAGGCATGGAGTCTAGACCAGGGGTCAGAAAACAGCAAACTATGGACCTTAAACCACTGCCTGTTTTTGTAAATAAAATTTTACTGGAACTTAGTCATGCTCATTTGTTTACACATTGTCTGTGGCTGCTTTCACACACTAAGAACAGAGTTGAATACTTGCAATAGAAACAATATGACCTGCAAAGCCTGAACTGTTTACTATATAGCCATTTACAGAAAAAGTTTGCCAACCCTGGTGTAAACATGTAAAAATTATATTTTACTGTAATAACAGTCTATGTTTTTAATTCAAATTGGACCTCAAGTGATTTTTTTAATGCCTTTTATTTTTATATTTGTTTCTCTGCTTTCTTGACTGAAATTCTTGATTCTTAATAAAATGAACATAGTTACATATTTTGCTTTTCCCTACAATATATAAAAATAGTTTCAAAATTGCAATGTCAGTATTACTTCTGAAAATAAAATGGCTGAGGAAAGTTTAAGATGTCTTTGTAGCCTTTTATGTCTTTATGATATATTCCACCAAGAATGTACAGTATTGTGCTCAAGTCATTTAAAATAAATCTTTTCTCTGTGGGTAATGCTACTGATTTGATATACTCTAAAGGTTCATCTATTTCACTTTATATTTAATTTTGGAATTTGCTTTACATCCCTTTTTATACTGATATAATTTTGAAATATGTAAAGCACAATTCTAAAGGAGAATTTTAACAGGCTTATTAGAAATTAATAAATTAAGACTATAAAACACCAGTATGAAACTATAGGAGACTTAGGCAATACAATTAGCAAGCTTGAGAAAGCTATCTAGTTAAATTCATGAAGTTAATACAGTCTTGATACCAATAACAAAAAAGAGAGTGTAGAAAAAGTATAGGCCAATCACACTTACAAAGACTGGTATTCAAACCTCTAACTACAAAAAAAATTAGCAAACCAAATTCAGTGGTATGTGTGTGTTAGGTATTTGATAGATGGATAGATAGACAGATAGACAGAGAAGCAATATGACATGGAAATTGAAACAGTAGACTATGAAGCCAGAATGCATAAATTTTGAATCTCAAGTTTCACTAATTACTATCTGTGTAACTCAAGTAAATCATTTAACTTTTCTTTTCCTTAGTTTCTTCCTGTACAAAATGGAGATAATAATAGTAACTATCCTATAGGGTTGTTGCAAGGCATCAATCAATTAGCATATGTAAAATACCTCACACAGAGAGTGTTATATCAGGGTCTGCTGCTATTGTTTCTGTTTTTATTACCATCCATAGAGTGGTTGCCGCTCATAGTTTCTACCCAGAGTTAGCCATTCTTGAGGTTAAGGGCTCCAGTGGTGTATGAGGGACATAAGACTAGGTTAAGAGTTCTGACTTGAAAACAGTAAAATGATGGGGATTTCCCACAGAGTATAGAGTGGTAGACCTCACCTCCCCAAATCTGTCTCATCCACTTATAGGGACAACAGTGATGACACCAGGAAGCCAAACAGATGAAGCCACGTCACCTAAGTGCCCCAGCCAGTGTCCCACGTCTGGAAGGCAATGTATTAGTAGCATAGTGTTAAGGAGAGAGGAAAGCTGAGCACTGAAGAATTGATGCTTTTGAACTGTGGCATTGGAGGAGACTCTTGAGAGTCCCTTGGACTGCAAGGAGATCCAACCAGTCCATTCTAAAGGAGATCAGTCCTGGGTGTTCTTTGGAAGGATTGATGCTAAAGCTGAAACTCCAGTACTTTGGCCACCTCATGCAGAGTTGACTCATTGGAAAAGACTCTGATGCTGGGAGGGATTGGGGGCAGGAGGAGAAGGGGACAACAGAGGATGAGATGGTTGGATGGCATCACTGACTCAATGGACGTGAGTTTGAGTGAACTCCGGGAGTTGGTGATGGACAGGGAGGCCTGGCGTGCTGCGATTCATGGGGTCGCAAAGAGTCGGACACGACTGAGTGACTGAACTGATCTGAACTGAAGGAGAGAGGATTCTAGATTCAGAGTGCCTGAGTTTAAAACCTGGCTCTATTGTATTCAAAACATTGCCTATTGCAAGATTCTTAATCTTGCTAAGTCTCACTCTGCCTATCTCTAAAACAGAAATTATATTAGTATTACATCATTGATTTGCAGGGATTAAATAAAATAATACATGCCAATCACTTAGTGCCTGGCTCTAAGTGTTAGCTATCATTATTATTCTCTACACTGTTTATGAACTTGTCATCCTAGAGGTAGGCCTTTAGCAATGAGGACCATTTTCCTCTCTCCTGGTCCTGAGGAAACGGCAGTGGTGGACAACAGGAGAGATTTCAGTAGCCACACAGATTCAGAAAGTTAGAAGTGGAAGAAGCGTCCTCAGTGAGTTCCCCGCCAGGCTCGCCTCTGGAAGTTGGGATGGTGCATGCGCTAAGGGGGCATGGCGGGAGAGTAAGGCTGAGCATTTGGCTTGAATTGCTCTGAAAAGGGAAATCTGATAAGGGAAATAGCTGCATGGACTCCTATTACATATAGCCCTGGAGATCTTTTCCTCCTTCGGCTAGGCAGCAGCTCTTCCTTTCAATCACGTGACTTGAGAGATACCAGCTCCTGATCAGTTACACAAACAGGGGCTGCTTCTCATTTTTCCCCTCTTGTTATCAACGTCAGACTCTCAGTATTGCAGTGACCTGCTCAGAGGGCCTCAGACAGTTTCCAGAGTTCCCTGTGCTTGGCTGGAATCTGAGCTGCAGATGACAGAAAGCCAAATGAAATCGCTTATGCCAAAGAGGATTTGTTGAAAGGGCTGCGGGGAGCTCCGAGAAGCAAGTGATTTGCTAAACAAACAAGAGTCACAGAGGCAAAATCAGGACAGCTCCAGGGACCTCATACATTGGAAAGAAGTTCCTCAGAACCAGTGTTCATCTCTGCAGCTGTACTCTGTGTTTCTCTCTGCATCTGTGACATTCTCTCTGCCCTGCTTTTGCCCAGAAGCTGAGACCAAGGCCCTGGCAGCTTTGGGGTCCACATACATTCAAAGTGACCTTTTTCTTTTTTTGTTCTAATTAAAAACTCCTGGAGGCCACGGGCCCATCTTAGGTCACAAGTTCATCCCTGAGTCCCCTCACTGTGGCCAGGGATCAGGCCAGTTTAGTCAGGTGCCACCTCTAGCCAATCACTGTGGTAGAGGAGGTGGGGTCTGTCAGAAGATGACAATTCCCCTTTGACCCTAGGGTTAAAGGAGCATCTCCCAGAAGAAAGCAGAGTCTTGCATCAGAAGGAAGGAGGGAGGGCGCTGGGCAAAAGAAATGAATAGATAACCCTCCAGTCTCATTAGAGACACAAATCTAATCCTTGATCCCTCATACTAATCAACATGACTTCCACAGCCATTTCAGATGAATATTCATAATGCAGCAAGTCCTGATTCAACAATATATGAGAAAAGGTTTCCACATCCGTGATTTTTCTAGGTAACTGAAAGTTATCCCTTTAAGTGTTAAAGTGTGTTCCTTTAGATCATTTTCTATAGTTTCTTTATAATATGGCAGGAACAATTGTTCCTGGTTTTATAAAAAGTGTGTCCTGAGCAAAATTTAACCCTGACTTGTCACCAAGTAAAAGTTATCAATGATTGCATATTAATGATGTTCTCCTGGACTGTTGAGGACTATAGAGCTATTTGCCCGTGTACCATGGGCACCAGACTAACACGTGCTGATTTCTGAGGTTCTTTCTCAGTTTTTGGTCTCCTGTTCTCAGATGTTATTCCCCACAGTCACTGTGCCTGTCTCTAGCATCTTTTCCCCTTAAATACTTCCTCCCTTGCTTATTTGCCAATTCTAATCCACCATGCTGTGGGAAATCAGATGACCAAAAATGTTACAATATTGTGTAAAGTATTTTCAAATTCAGAAGCTTAAATTTACTTCCCTGTGAAGAAACAGTCTCTGAAAGACAGCTGAGGAACTCGTCCATGAATAAATTATGAGAGCTTTTTAACACTCATCAAAAACAACAAGTTTTTCTACATACTTGTCATTTCCTTCCCTAGGTTCACTTGTCTTGGTTCACAGATGTATACTAGGTGATTGAGGTACCAAAAGTATGATTTTATAAGAACTGAGATATTTCTTGACTACTTTTCTTCGTATTAGCTTTTTTCTAGATTCCATTCTCTTCCTCTCATTTTTAAATATCCAGTTGTCTGTGAGTCCTCACGCCACTATTTTGGAGTAATGGCCTGAATATTTATTTCCAAGAAGTCAAAAACATAGAACATACCCCACCCCCCACCTTAAATCAGCAAATGAATATGCAGGAAAAAAATAGCATTAAAATATACACTGACCCATCAGCTTCCTGTCATGGAGAGAGAAAATTATATAGAGATGACTTTTTCTGTAAATAAATCACTATTAAGTGCTGTGATTTCAAAATGAACAGAGAGCGGTGCCAAATTCAGGAAAGGGATGAAAACATTTCCTTGTGGGAAAAGAAAGCCTGCAACAACCAAAATTGCCACGGAGTTGAGAAAAGATCTTTCCCATAGATAATAAAAAGAGAAGAAAAAAAATCAGCCCCTTCTCTGCTCCTAAATGAGGGTCAGTTGAAATGACTATGGCCGACATGTCCCAGAAATGAAGACCTAAACTGAAAATTTCGTATCCAAAAATAACAAGTCTGGCTCTGCTTACATCCGGCTAAACAAGTCAGATTGGTGGATTCAGGGAAAAATAAAATGGATTGTATGACAGAATTAAGTAGGTATTCCAGTTCCTCAGCTGTGTAATAAATCACCCCAAAACTTAGTCGTTTAAAATAGCAACATTTATCTTGCTTACAAATTTGCAATCTAAGCAGGGCTCAGAAGGGACGACTGGTCCCTGTTCTGCTCCATGTCAGCTGAGGTGACTCAAAGGCCAGCTCCATTTGGCATGAACAAGGGTGGCGCAAAGACTGGGGCCCAGATCCATCCAAAGCTCACCCACTCACACGTCTGGAGGTTGAGGCTGGGGAGACTCACACAGCTGTGGGCTGACACAGCTGTTGCTCCTTAGGCATCTCTCTCCACCTCTGTGTAGTCACTCTAGCATGGAGGCCTCTGGCAGCCAGACTTCTTATGTGATGGGTTTGGTATCCCAAGGCAAGAGTCTCGAGAGAGCAACAACCTGGCAGAAGCTGTATTACCTTTTATGACCTACCATCAACAGTCACCCAAGGTCACTTTCTCCACATTCTATCCATTGGATGTGAGTCGTCATGGGCCAACTCACATTCAAGGGGAGGGGAGAGACTCCACCTTGGAGGTTGTAGTGTCCAGTAATTTGTGGGAACTGTTTTTTCCCATAATTTTTATTTTTTTTTATTTTATTTTATTTTTAAACTTTACATAATTGTATTAGTTTTGCCAAATATCAAAATGAATCCACCACAGGTATACATGTGTTCCCCATCCTGATTTTTAAAAATTGAGGTATGTCAATTTACAATGTTGAATTAGTTTCAAGTGTACAGCAAAGTGATTCAGTTATACATATAAATATTCTTTATCAGATTCTTTTCCCTTACAAATTATTACAAAATATTCAGTAGAGTTCCCTGTGCTATACAGTAGGTCCTTGTTGTTTATCTATTTTATGTATAGTACTATATGTATGTTAATCCTAACCTCCCAATTTATCCCTCCCCCCTTCCCGATTGGTAACCATAAGTTTGTTTTCTATGTCTGTGAGTCTATTTCTGTTTTGTGTATAAGTTCATTTGTATCATTTTTTTAGATTCTGCATATAAGTGACATCATATGATATTTGCCTTTCTCTATCTGGCTTACTTCACTTAGTATGATAAACTACAGTACTTTGGCCACCTCATGCGGAGAGTTGACTCGTTGGAAAAGACGCTGATGCTGGGAGGGATTGAGGGCAGGAGGAGAAGGGGACGACAGAGGATGAGATGGCTGGATGGCATCACTGACTCGATGGACGTGAGTCTGAGTGAACTCCAGGAGTTGGTGATGGACAGGGAGGCCTGGCGTGCTGCGATTCATGGGGTCGCAAAGAGTTGGACACGACTGAGCGACTGATCTGATTTGATCTGATTTGGCTTACTTCACTTGGTATGATATTCTCTAGGTCCACCCAAGTTGTTGCAAAGAACATTTTAAAACACCAGTGGGTGACTCTGTCTGCCTGAGGAAGTTCATTTCAGTTCAGTCACTCAGCCGTGTCGGACTCTTTGCAACTCCATGAACTGCAGCACGCCAGGCCTCCCTGTCCATCACCAACTCCCAGAGTTCACCTAAACTCACGTCCATCGAGTCGGTGATGCCATCCAGCCATCTCATCCTCTGTTGTCCCCTTCTCCTCCTGCCCCCAATCCCTCCCAGCATCAGAGTCTTTTCCAATGAGTCAACTCTTTGCATGAGGTGGCCAAAGTACTGGAGTTTCAGCTTTAGCATCAATCCTTCCAAAGAACACCCAGGACTGATCTCCTTTAGAATGGACTGGTTGGATCTCCTTGCAGTCCAAGGGACTCTCAAGACTCTTCTCCAGTACCACAGTTCAAAAGCATCAATTCTTCGGCGCTGAGGAAGGGACAACAGCTATTGCTGGATCAAGCTTCTTCATGTGGCAACTCCAGACCTAATTCCATTCCCTCCTAATCATTCTGGCCAGTGAGCAGCTCTTCCTAGCATCTCTCCAAAATGCATCAACTTTCATGTATGTGCTGACTAAGTGCTCATTTGGGGATGATTCTGACAGCAAGGGAGAGAAGAAATGACTGGGCTAAGTTAGTGACTACCCCTTCCCAGAGGCCTGGCAGTGAGGCAGCTCTGCTGAGATCAAAGCAGCCTCCTACGCCCACCATTCGGGTTTTATCAGAACAAGATCCTTAAAGCCAAGGGCTCCATGGATGCCACAGTGGTGATAATTTCAGAGAACCCAGTGAGGAAGTGAGAGAGCTCACGTTTACAAGTGCCTCAGAGTCACCAGGTGGTCCCTCCATAGTCATTTATGTTCATGATGCAAGGGTTTTTAAAAATAAGAGCACTCATAATACATGCTTTAGAGTTGTAAGTTACTGTGGGCTTTGTAAAGTATAGCCACATAAATCCTCTCCTTTTCTGCTCTGTTGTAACAGAAATTTGATTACTTCTCCTCTATCAAATGGCAACAGAGGCCATTATCAAGTTCATCTTTAAGGAGGAAATTGGATCAGTCTTTGAAAAGATGGCTTCCTATGATGAGGGAGGCTTGGGCAGCTTGCTTGCAGTGGTGATGTCCATTGATCAGGGTGAGTTACCAGGTTTTTCATAAATCTCTCTCGGTACTGAAGCTAGAAGTAACTGCTCTTTTCTCTTCATTCTCGTAGCACAATGATTACACCTTTATTTCACATTTGTTCTCTTCCAGGTGCCGTTTTGATTAGCTCTTTTCACATCCCTACCCTCACAAGTAATTTGTGAACTTTTGAGCATTAAGAACCATTTTATTCCATTATTACTCCCTAAAGCACCCACGTGATGCCTTGCATGTTTATGTTTGTTGAGGAGTGAATGTATAAGTGAATAAGTGAATGGTCATGAAAATGTTTTATACAGAGCCTAAGAACATTAAAAAATGTGGAACTGTTTAGTCAGCCATAAAAAAGAACACAGTACTGTTAACATAACACAACACAAGTGAACCTTGAAAACATTATGTTAAGGGAAAGAAATTCACAAAAAAATCACATATTGTATGATTCCATTTATATGAAATATCTAGAATAGACAAGTCTTTAGAGATAGAAAGCAAATTAGTATTTGGTTAAGGTGGCAAGGGGAATGAATTGAGGGGAAATGGAAAGTGACCTAATGAGAATAGGGTTTCTTTGGGGATGACAAAAATGTTTTAAAATTGTAAGAATGGTTATGCAACTCTGTGCACTGAAAACTACTGAATTATATACTTTAAATAGGTGAATTGTATGTTATGTTAATTATCTCAATAAAAATATATAATTATAAAATATGTGAAGATGTATGTCACTCAGTTGTGTCTGACTCTTTGCAACCCCATAATCTGTAACCCACCAGGCTCCCCTGTCTGATGGAATTCTCCAGGCAAGAATACTCGAGTGGGTTGCCATGCCCGCCTCCAGGGGATCTTCCCAACCAAGGGACTGAACCCAGGTCTCCCACATTGCAGGCAGATTCTTTACCATCTGAGCCACCAGGGAAGTCCATAAAGTATGTGAAGATGTATGAATATCACACTCATAAAGGTGGAAGATGTCTCTTCTAACTAGAAAATACTAAGAAAAAATGAAATAAAAGCATATCATCTTGTTTATGGTATGAAGAAATATTTCAATATCACCATCTATCTGGACCTAAAGATGATCATACTAAGTGAAATTAGACAGAGAGAGATGAATATCATATGATGTCATTTACATGTATAATCTATGAAATGACACAAATGAACTTATTTACAAAACAAAAACAGACTCACAGACATAGAAAACAAAGTTATAGTTACCAAAGGGGAAAAGAGGTTGGGGAGGAATAAATCAGAGTTTGGGACTGACAGATACAAACAACTAAATATAAAATAGATAAACAATAAAGTCCTACTGTATAAGATATTTAATATCTTATAATAAGCTATAATGGAAAAGAAAAAAAATTCTCATCTATCACTTTTGATAAGCATGTGCTTGGTGCATCTTAGTGGGCCTACATCAATATTTTCGTCATTCTCATCAACAGAGAACAGACTTTTAATATTTTATAGCAATTTTATGACCATTTCTTTTGAAAATTGCATGGGTATTATGAAAGACTTATTATTTTAATAAGCTGGATTTATAGAAGACATTTCTAGTATCAAATGAAGAGGCGCCTCATCATACTTTCATTGTAAATGACTTTTCATATTGCCAACTCAATTATTATGGTCTGAGACACTGAACCCAGAAAATCATTTCAGAGTCAAGAATGCTTGATTTTTAAGATGTGAAATGAATGAATGTCTTTGCTTTGAATTACTGTGAAAACCAAAGATAGACAACCCATTACCTTTTGGAGGGAAGAAGACTAAAGGCCAATGACATGAGACTAATTCTTCACCTCATGGTCAAGGAGCTCATTGTCCATGTAAAAAAAAACAAATCATGAGTTTCATATAAGGGACAATGCCACTCACTCTATAAGCAGAATAGAGGATGATTTGACTTCTTTGAGGTCATGGGGCCTTGAGTCCCTGCTGGTACAACCTGGAGCCAGGAGAAAGAGAGTGGGTTTCCATGCACCTGGATCCTAGCAACTGCCATTCTAACTCAGTTAAGGTCGGGCCACAGTCCTCCCATTCCCCTCTCCTGGAGTCATCTGATCTGCTTTCTGAATTTCAATGCACAGAAACAATCTCACTGGGGATTTACCTGGTGGTCCTGTGGTTAAGTATCTGCCTTGCCGTGCAGGGGATTCAGGTTCATCCCTGGCCAGGGAACTAAGATCCCATAAGCCACAGGGAAACTGAGCCCACACACCACAACTAGGGAGCCCATGTGCTGCAGCAATAGAACCCACATGCTGCAACTAAGACCCGACACAGCCAAGTAAATAAATACCATCTCAAGATAATTTTAAAAAAGGAAAAAGAAATAATCTCATTCAATTAGTGTAATAGAAGAATCCCACCTGCTGTAAGGGACACAAGATTCTTTTAAAAACAATTTATTTATTTTTTGCTTCACTGGGTCTTCGTGTGCTGGCTTTCTCTAGTTTTGGTGCACGGGCTTCTTATCATACTGGCTTCTCTTGTTGCAGAGCACAGGCTCTAGGTGCGTTGAGTTTCAGTAGTTGCAACTTTCAGGCTCTAGAGCATGGGCTCAGTCGCTGTGGTGCATGGATCTAGTTGCTCAGAGGCATGTGGAATCTTTCTGGACCAGGGATTGAACCCATGTCCCCTGCACTGGCAGGTGGATTCTTATCCACTGTGCCACCAGGGAAGTCCAGGGGCACACATTTTGCTCAAAAGTAAACACCTCTGGGAGAAATGGAGAGTGCAAAGTAGATGTCATTCCTCTTCATCTTTGGGAAGGGATGGGCCTTGAATAGAAAAAAAAAAAAAGGGAAGATCATCCTCGGTTGAGGGTTTGTTCCACATGTAACTTGCATTGGGTCATGCCCCCAAAGGAAGAAACAAGTTCATTACAGTGAGGAATACCAGTCACACTCCAAACCCTCAAAATTCATCTGAATCCCGGAACTACTATTTCCCTTCCTGGCAGTTTGAGGGTCCTTGAGACTCCACTTGCATCCTGTGAATTTCCTTCTTCTTATCTTTCACTCTACCTCTTCTCATGGCTTCTGTGCTGACACTTGCCAACCCAAGCCCCAGCTACTCCTCCTGGCTCCTAAGTTCTCACTTTCCTAACCATGCTGTGCTACATCTTCAGCTGAAAGGTGGGGAGAGGGCCCATCTGTCTCCAGGGTGTCTTTGTTCAGAGGCACAAAGCAGAGCCCAGGATCCCTGCCCCAGGCTCTTCGAAACCCTCTAGACAGAGGACCACAACCTCCACCAGTCTCTGCATTTTCCCTTAGACACCTAGTCCTAGTCCCTTGGGAAGCTCCAACATGACACGGTGCAAGGGGCACTGCTTATTGCCAATGATGAATGTCCTCTCTCTGTGATATCCTGTCTCTCAGGCTGAGCCCTGCTTCTCTTCCCTCAATGTGAACTCCTGATCCATCCATTCCTGTCCAGCACATTAAGAGATGCTTGGTAAGCTCCAGATTTGGGGTGTTATAGCCCTATTGATTGAGGGGTACAAATGTCAGGAGCCATTAGCATGAAGAGGTATATTGCACACACCCAAAACAGACCATTCCAAGTGACCAGCTAACATGAGCTGAAAGGGTCACTGCCAGCATGCAGGAGTGTAAGGGACCCAAGAAGAAAGATCTCAAGGCCTGAGAAAGCCAGAAGGAGCCGCATTCAAAGAAGTCCATCCAGACATGTGGTTCTGGGGTGGGGTTTCAAAAGCAGAGGTGGAAAGTCACAACTATGCCTGGGAACCCAGAGCTACCTGTATTGAAAGGGCAGAGTATTAACCACTGGACTGCCAGGGAAGTCCCAGTAAAAGCTTTAGAAAAGCTAAGAAGCCCTGGAGCTCAGGTTACTTGGTTGAGGTGGCACAAGCCACATCACTTCTGTCACCCAGTGCCCTATGATGGCCATTCCCCAGGTCATGAAGAACTCTTCCATAGCTCAGCCTTCAATGGCTACACAATAAATACTTCTCTACGTGGTAAAACCAAAGTGCTTCCATTATTTTCCTGCTATTGGACATCCTGACTGCCTCCAATTTTCCACAAAGCTTTTTCCTTCTTTTTAAATTAAAGCCAACCCTAGCAGCAGTATGGAGTCCACATTGGATGAGAGGGAGAGACTCACTCAAGACCAATGTAGCCAGTTATGGGACAATGGTTAAGAATGAGATATTGACTCCAAGTGGAGGCAGAAGAAAGAGGATAGAATAGACCAAAGCAGATTTGCAAGAGAAAAGACATTTGGGCTCTTTTGAAATATCTGTTTTAATCCACAACCATAGCTTCAACTTTTAGTTTCACGTCATGGCAACTTAACCAAGACTAATTTGTTAACCTGCCTTCTTTTTTTAATTTTGCTTTTATTGGAGTATCAGTTCAGTTGCTCAGTCATGTCCGACGCATTGCAAACCCATGCACTGCAGCACGCCAGGCTTCCCTGTCCATCACCAACTCCTAGAGCTTGCTCAAACTCATGTCCATTGAATCGCTGATGCCATCCAACCATCTCATCCTCTGTCATCCCCTTCTCCTACCGCCTTCAATCTTTCCCAGCATCAGGGTCTTTTTCAAATGAGCCAGTTCTTTGCATTAGGGGGCCAAAGTATTAGAGTTTCAGCTTCAGCATCAGTCCTTCCAATGAATATTCAGGACTGATTTCCTTTAGGATGGGCTAGTTGGATATCCTTGCAGTCCAAGGGACTCTCGAGAGTCTTCTCCAACACCACAGTTCAAAAGCATTAATTCTTTGGCTCTCAGCTTTCTTGACAGTCCAACTCTCACATCCATACATGAATACTGGAAAAATCATAGTTTTGACTAGATGGACCTTTGTTGGCAAAGTAATGTCTCTGCTTTTTAATATGCTGTCTAGGTTGGTCATAGCTTTTCTTCCAAGGAGCAAGTGTCTTTTAATTTCATGGCTGCAGTCACCATCTGCAGTGATTTTGGAGCCCCCCACAATAATGTCTGTCACTGTTTCCACTGTTTCTCCATCTATTTGCCATGGAGTGATGGGGCCAGATGCCGTGACCTTAGTTTTTTGAATGTTGAGTTTTAAGCCAGCTTTTTCACTCTCCTCTCTCACTCTCATCAAGAGGCTCTTTAGTTCCTCTTCACTTTCTGCCATGAGGATAGTGTCATCTGCATATCTGAGGTTATTGATATTTCTCCCGGCAATCTTGATTCCAGCTTGCGCTTCATCCAGCCTGGCATTTCATATGATGTACTCTGCATGTAAGTTCAATAAGCAGGGTGACAATATACAGCCTTGACATACTCCTTTTCCTATTTAGAATCAGTCTCTTTTTCCATGTCCAGTTCTAACTGTTGCTTCTTAACCTGCATACAGATTTCCCAGGAGGCAGGTCAGGTGGCCTGGTATTCCCGTCTCTTTCAGAATTTTCACACTGTATTTTCCACAGTTTGTTGTGATCTACATAGTCAAAGGCTTTGGAGTAATTGATAAAGCAGAAATTGATGTTTTTCTGGAACTCTCTTGCTTTCTTGATGATCCAACAGATGTTGGCTATTTGATCTCTGGTTCCTCTGTGTTTTCTAAAACCAGCTTGAACATCTGGAATTTCATGGTTCACATACTGTTGAAGCTTGGCTTGGAGAATTATGAGCATTACTTTGTTAACCTGTGAGATGAGTGCAATTGTGGGGTAGTTTGAGCATTCTTTCGCATTGCCTTTCTTTGGGATTTGAATGAAAACTGACCTTTTCCAGTCCTGTGGCCACTGCTGAGTTTTCCAAATTTGCTGACATATTGAGTGCAACACTTACACAGCATCATCTTTTAGGATTTTAAATAGTTCAACTGGAAATTCCATCACCTCCACTAGCTTTGTTCATAGCCATCCTTCCTAAGGCCCACTTGACTTCACATTCCAGGATGTCTGGCTATAGGTGAGGGATCACACCATCGTGGTTATCTGGGTCATGAAGATCTTTTTCGTACAGTTCTTCTGTGTATTCTTGCCACCTCTTCTTAATATCTTCTGCTTCTGTTAGGTCCATACCATTTCTGTCCTTTATTGTGCCCATCTTTGCATGAAATGTTCCCTTTGTATCTCTAATTTTCTTGAAGAGATTTCTAGTCTTTCCCATTCTATTGTTTTCCTCTATTTCTTTGCATTGATCGCTGAGGAAGGCTTTCTTATCTCTCCTCGCTATTCTTTGGAACTCTGCATTCAGATGGGCATATCTTTCCTTTTCTCCTTTGCCTTTCACTTCCTTCTTTTCTCAGCTATTTGTAAGGCCTCCTCAGCAACCATTTTGCCTTTTTGCACTTCTTTTTCTCAGGGATGGTTTTGATCACTGCCTCCTGTACAATATTATGAACTTCTGTCCATAGTTCATCAGGCACTCTGTCTATCAGATCTAGTCCCTTGAATCTATTTGTCACTTCCACTGTATAATTGTAAGGCACTTGATTTAGGTCATCCCTGAATGGTCTAGTGGTTTTCCCTACTTTCTTCAATTTAAGTCTGAATTTGGCAATAAGGAGTTCATGATCTGAGCCACAGTCAGCTCCTGGTCTTGTTTTTGCTGACTGTATAGAGCTTCTCCATCTTTGGCTGCAAAGAATATAATCAATCTGATTTTGGTATTGACCATCTGGTGATGTCCATGTGTAGAGTCTTCTCTTGTGTTGTTGGAAGAGGGTGTTTGCTATGACCAGTGTGTTCTCTTGGCAAAACTCTTTTAGCCTTTGCCCTGCTTTATTCTGTACTCCAAGGTCAAATTTACCTGTTACTCCAGGTATCTCTTGACTTCCTACTTTTGCATTCCAGTCCCCTAAGATGAAAAGGACATCGTTTTTGGGTGTTAGTTCTAGAAGATCTTGTAGGTCTTCATAGAACCATTCAATTTCAGCTCTTTCAGTGTTACTGGTTGGGGCACAGAATTGTATTACTGTGATACTGAATGGTTTACCTTGGAAATTAACAGAGATCTTTCTGTCATTTTTGAGATTGCACCCAAGTACTGCATTTCGGACTCTTGTTGACTATGAGGGTTAGTCCATTTCTTCTAAGGGATTCTTGCTCACAGTAGTATATATAATGATCATCTGAACTAAATTCACCCATTCCAGTCCATTTTAGTTCACTGATTCCTAAAACGTCAATGTTCACTCTTGCCATCTCCTGTTTGACCACTTCTAATTTACCTCGATTCATGGTCCAAACATTCCAGATTCCTATGCAATGTTGCTCTTTACAACATCGGACTTTCCTTCCATCACCAGTCACATCTACAACTGGGCATTGTTTTTGCTTTGGCTCTGTCTCTTCATTCTTTCTGGAGTTATTTCTCCACTCTTCTCCAGTAGCATATTAGGCACCTATATTGGAGTATAGTTGATTTATAATGCTGTGCTTATGTCAAGTGTACAGCAAAGTGATTTAGTTGTACATATATCCATTCTTTCTTTTCTCAAATAGGCTTTCACACAATACTGAGTAGAGTTCCTTGTGCTATACAGTAGGTCCTTGTTGGTTATTTATCCTATATATAATTGAGTGTATATGTTCATCCCAAGCTCCTGAGTTATCCCTCCCCTCTAAAACCTGCTTTCTTGAAACTTAACTGAGCAACCAGGTTTCTGGGCTATTGCTTCTTCTCCATTTTCCCCTTGAGCAAATGCTGACTGCTGTCAGTGGCTCACTGATTCTCTGGGGGTCCTCTGCCATTACATATCTTCCCTAAGGACAAGTGGCAGGCTGCACATGTCTGCCAGAAGCCAAGGTTGACAAAAATGAAGTGCTCCCATTTTCCAAGAACTATTCACATCACTAAATGGAGAGAAACATTATCTTTACATTTTATGATTTTTCTCTACAGAAAGGCATTGCTCTTACCAAGAGAGAATCTACTAGCCTAGGCATCTAAATGTTTTCCTTAAGAGACTACCTTCAGGGACTTCCCTGGTTGCTCAGTGGTTAAGATTCTGAGCTTCCAATGCAGGAGGCCAGGGTTCGGTCCCTGGTCCAGGAACTAAGATCACACATGCCACGCTGTGCAGCCAAAAAAACAAACAAACAAAAAGAATACGTTCAGATCTAAGAATTGAGAGTCAAGATTCTGGATGTTTGGATAAATTTATTTGACTTTTTAGCAATACCAATGTTTTAAAATTCAAATTTAGAGATGCTGACTCCTGATGTTTTGGTTATATATATGTATTCAAAGTAAAGATCCTTGCGAGAGCACCACATGTGATATTCACCACATCACTGCATTGGAAGCCTATGCGACATTCTAAAATGTGTCTTAACACCTTGCCAAGCAAATAACATGAGCCTCATAGTGAATTCAGAAATCTGCTCTGCTCTCTTACGGGTGCATGCTTCTGTCAAAACAGATTGCTTTTTTCGAACATTCTAGAATTTGGTTGCTATCAGATTCTCACTTAGCTCTTCAGCCTTGAGAACTTTCCTTAAAGAAGCAGCCGTATGCTGAGGAAAAACAATTCTTCCACTTAGTTTCTATGTTAACTGTACCACCTTTTTTCAGGAAAATTTGATAAAAATTGATTGTCCCTGTTTTCAGGTGTTCGAGACAACAGAAAATTCTCTCAGGGGGTGTGATGAATTCTAAAGAAATGTCCAGCTCCAAGAGTCTATGGGTTTTGTTTTTTTTAATTTATGTATTGTTAATTGAAGAATAATTGTTTTACAGTATTGTGTTGGTTTCTACCAAACATCAACATGAATCAGCCATAGGGTTAACCCATGTGCCCTCCCACTTGAACATCCATCCCACCTCCCTCCCCAGAGTCTATGGTTTTTCAAATCTAAGTTCAAGTTGTTTTTAGAAATAGATTTCTCAACCAGTAACAAAAGTAAACTCTGAATTTTCCTTCTACAGCTGTCCTGTGCTCCCTGAATTAGTCAAGGTCAAAGTCAGCTGTGAACTTGATACCAAAGCCACACTTAATATCTCAAGTCCAAGACAGTCACAGCAAAGCAGAAACTAGGAAGATTGCTGAAGCAGCGTGGCAGAAACTAGAACCAGAGAAAGTGGTAATAAGCCTCTTGACTAAGAAATAAGAAAAAAGGTATAAAAATCATGGGAGCAAGCTGTGTAATGAAATCCAAACACTTTATTTTCTCCAGTGAAGTAGAAACACAACACAATTTGAGGAAACATGAAATTCACTACCTGGGCCCACAGAAAGCTATTGCCCAAGTGTCAGCAAATGTTGCCATCTATTCTGCCTGCATTGCTGTGACCTGGGGTCCTTGCAACCTTCAGCAGAGAAGCCCTCTAGTTGTGAATGGTGTGAGCCTGCGAGGGGGGATCATTGGCCCTTATTCATATTGTTCCCTTTACACAAGCTTCTCTCTCTCTCTCTCTTTTTTTTTTTTTTTTGAGAATTGAATGTCCACGTTTAAAACAAACAAACAAAAAAACGCATTTCAGCTGTTACTTCCATCCAGGGTCATTGCCTCTGAAGTTACACTTGGATAATTCTGAAACTTTTTTTTTGTTTTAATTTTAATTGGAGGCTAATTACTTTGCAATATTGTGGTGGTTTTTGCCATACATTCACATGAATCAGCCATGAGTGTACATGTGTTCTCCATCCTGACCCTCCCTCCCACCTCCTTCCCCATCCCATCCCTCTGGGTCATCCCAGTGCACCAGCCCTGAGCACCCTGTCTCATGCATCAAACCTGGACTGGCGATCTATTTCACATATGATAATATACATGTTTCAGTGCTATTCTCTCAAATCATCCCACCCTCACCTTCTCCCACAGAGTCTAACAGTCTGTTCTTTACATCTGTGTCTCTTTTGCTGTCTCGCATACAGGGTCATCGTTACCATCTTTCTAAATTCCATATATATGCGTTAATATACTGTATTGGTGTTTTTCTTTCTGACTTACTTGGCTCTGTATAATAGGCTCCAGTTTCATCCACTTCATTAGAACTGATTCAAATGCATTCTTTTTAATAGCTGAGTAATATTCCATTGTGTATATGTACCACAGCTTTCTTATCCGTTTGTCTGCCGATGGACATCTAGGTTGCTTTCCATGTCCTGGTTATTGTAAACAGTGCTGTGGTGAACATTGGGGTACACGTGTATCTTTCAATTCTGGTTTCCTCGGTGCCCTTTACACAAGCTTCTTTGCATTCCTTGACTCTACCAAGCCCAGTGCTGCAAAGCATTGGCCTGGTGGGAAGGACAATGACATGAGAGTTAGGAGTCTTGCTCCAGCCCTCCACATGCTAAAACATGGGGGAGGGGGTAATCGGAAACCTGTCTCATTGGCATTCTGGGCCTTGTTTTCCTCTTTGATAAAATACAGGACTTGGTCTAGACTTGGCCTATAATTATTCCTTTCTTTCCCATGTAGACATCACTCTGAATTTAGAACTCAAGTTCAGGAAAACAAATGAGATTCTGAACTATTCCAAACAGCTCTCTGTTGGGTAAGAGAGAAGGACAGATACCCACACCCAGCCCCAAGCACATGCAATTCACCCGGTGATATGTTAAAGCCCATTCTGTCCCAATGGGCAGCTATGTGTCACTTACCTGTAGGGTGATTAGTCATCTTATTGTCATTTAGCCCTGGATGGGGTTCCAAAGCCAACTAAGCCTTCTTTAATCTGAACATGCTAGCAATCTTAAAAATTAGGCACAAGAGCCCTCATGTGCTTTCAGGACACGTAGCAGCCAGTAAGATCCCTAGGAAGTAGGTAAGAAACTCATATAGTGTTCTAACCCTCCTGACCCAAGTAATTCATGATTCCCTAACATCACGTTGTTGTAAGCTGCAGGATATGTGGACTGGGTCACTTAATAATGGAAGCTATCATTTACCAAGAGCTTCCTCTGGGCACTTTATAGCAGCCCCTCAAGGCTGTACTGTTATCCTCAAAGTACAGATGAGGAAACTGAGTGTGGCAGGGGCCCAGTACCTTGCCTGTGGTCATATGACTGGTGAATGTCAAAGCTGGGACTCCAATCCAGTGAGACTCATACTGCAGTCTACATTTCACAAAATAACAAAAACAAACCAAAGCTTTCATTTTGATATACTGTCAGACTGCAAGTTGCAAGAGTAGTAGAGAATTTCATATACCCTGCTCTTGAATCTCCAAATGTTAGCCTTTTACCATAATTTGCTTTATCCTTCTCTTCCTGTGTGTTTATGTATGTTTATATGTGTGTTAATATGTAACGTACATATATGTGATATGTATAGACATCATTTTGGACCCATTTGAGAGTAGACTGAACACATGAAGCTTTTTTACCCCTAAATACCTCAGTGTGTTTCTTAAAAACAAGGACATTCTCTTATATAAACCCAGTACAATTGTCACTGTACTATCAATTAACATTGAAACAATACTGTTTATCAGATTCTCAAATCTTATTTCAATTGTTCCAATTATGTCTGTTATAGAAAAAAGTCTTGTGGTTCAGCATCAAATCTTTGATCACACATTGCATTCAATTGTCACATTACTTTAGCCACTTTTCACCTGGAACATTTCCACAGTCTTTTTTTGTCTTTCATGATCTTGACATGGTTGAACACTATAAACCAGTTATTCTATATAATGTGGATCAATTTGGTTTATCTGATGTTTCCACATGTTTAGACTCAGATTATCTATTTGGGGCCAGGTGACTGGAAAAATGATGCCTTTCTCTGTGCATTCAATCAGGAGACACATGATGTCAGTTGGTTCCATTATTGGCGATGTTAGTTGGTTGAGATGATCACTTGGTTGAGGTGATATCTGCCAGTCCAAATCTCCCTTTGTATTGACTCTTATGCAGACAAAGCCCACATTCTTAACCACTGTGCTATATAAATAACTGCTTTAGGCAACTGGCACTGTGGTAGCCATTGAGGATAAAAGTCTTGGAGGAATTGTCCTCACAGAAAGCTTACAAAGTTATTGGGCAGAATGGTGTATAGTGTATTACTTCAGCATCTGTCCACGAATTGTTCTGTGAGTCACCCAAACAAATCAGAGTCAGAGGAATTCAGAAGTAGAAGTGACTTTGGAGGCCTTAGAGCTGCTCCAGTGAGGGAATTAAGAAGGATGAATTGGTTTGGCCTTTGGGCACTTCAGGGCCGTGCAGAGCCTTAACTAGGAGGTGGAAAGGATCAGAAAGAGTCTGGGCACTGATTTAAAAGGGCCAGAACACAGTATCATTTTCTCACACAAGCAGATTCTGGCAGCAATTCAGGGAAGCTGCTGGCAGGGCCGATTGGCTGGACTGGAAGAAGCTGAAATTCAAGACCTCCTGGGAATCAGAGGATGTGGCCATATGCAGGGGTAGGATGGCCAACCCAGAAGAGCTCTGAAGACTAGCTAAATCACTCTCTTGGTCCTGGGACCTCGTTTCACCAGGAGCCTTGACATACATGTTCTTGGAAAGTGTTCAGGGTATTTCCAGTGCCAAGACCAAGGATGTTTGGCCAGAGCAGAGGCTGTCTGTGGAAGAATAATGTGAGCTAAGGCAGGAGGGATAGATGGGCTTGATTGGGAAACAGGTAATCAGGTGCTCCACTCAAGAACTGTTTGTACAGTCTTAACATAGAGTTCTATCCTGTGTACATGCAACAGAGTGATGGAGTAAGAGGTTAAAATTATATATCTCATTTCACTGGCTACTTCTAAACTCAAATTAGAGTCTTTTCAGAACACCATCTTCACCTGTTTCTCCAGTAAGAATAGGAACTGGCACTTCTCTAAAGTACCCTTTGCTTCTAATCTGCCTCAGAATTAAAGTGCACTAATTAAATGGAGACTTCATTATATTCAGTTCTAATCTGCAACACAATCCTAATGCAGTGATTACCTTGAATTATTATTGCACATACGTCCAGCAACTTATTATTATATGTCTCTGTACTTTAATTATGTTTCAATGAATATAATTCCATACCCTTCAATACTTAAATAATATTCACTTTAAATATAACTGCGTGCCGATAATTTACTGTAAGTGTGAATGCTTGCATTGCAAATAATGAAAATTAGTACCACTCCGGAGGCTGAAACAAACTCAGCTGTGCCTGAAAGAAAGCAGTTGGCATTTTAATAGAATTTTAAAACACTGAAATTTGTTACCAATTTATTTTTTCAAAAACACATTAAGAGGGTGATTTTTGGAGCTTTAACAACAACAACAAAATCTTTAAAAGGAAATAGTGATTCTCTAGAGGCTTTTGTTGCCTACAAACCACTTCACCATAGAGTTTGATCCCAGTAGAAATCTACTTTTTAAAAAAGATTTTGCACTGAGATTTAGTATTTATTTCTTTGTTTGTTTTGTATATATATATATGTGGATATATGCGTATATATATCCATATACATATATATGTATATCTCCATACCTATAAGATACACAGACATATATATATATCCCCCAACATTAGCGCTGAAGGAAATTCCCTAGGGAATTTGATGTGTCAAAGGCGAAATCTCAGAATCAAAAGCCACATAACTGGCATGAGTTCTTCTTCTTACCCAGCAAAAGGGGTGATATTAACCTTACATTGTTTCTGGAAAGCAATCTTAGAAAATTGTATGCAGTCATACATGATATCCATGGGGATCAGTTCCAGGACTCCGCAGTAGATATCTAAATCCATGGATGCTTAAATCCCTCATATAAAATGGTACAGTACAGTTGTCCCTCTGTATCCACAGGTTCCACATCTGCAAATTCAACCAACTGCAAATCTGGGATTGGTTGAATCTGTGGATGTGGAACCTCCAGATGGCCAACTGCATTCTCTTATTTCTGCTGGGATATGTCTCAGGGGAGACTGTCTTTGGAGATTTGGGACATTCAGTTATATTTACTAGTATAGTTACAATAGCTATAAGTGCTTTTGCTGTTGTTGTTGCTGTTCAGTTGCTAAGTCATTTCCAACTCTTTGTGACCCCATTGACATTAGTTGGTATTTATTTCAAACATATGATCAATAATAACTTGGACTGAAAAGTAACCACTTATGATAAATTAATTCATGATCTCATGCCATAGGACTATGCTCCCAAAGAACCAGAGAAATGGTAATCCTGTCCTTCCTTTATAGTCTCTGATTTTAAAAAATAGTATATGAGCTAGAGACCTCAGGAATAGGTTTGTTAACAGTAGAGAGAACTAAAACAGAATGAGATTTTGATCATCTTTGATAAGGAGAGAACAGTGAGTAGGTTTTATATACCTTCAGGGTACATAAATCCTACAAGTTCAATCTTGCTCCCCCATTGCAAACTATTCAAAACTCATTGTCCAGGCAGAATGTCTGCCATTATCACTGTTGGAAAGAATTCATGTTATTAAAATAACAGTTCTTCCTGAAAAAAAAAATTCTTCCTGAAAAATATATCTGCAAAATTGGCCATTCAACAAGTCTGCAGAATAAGTCAAACCATTAAATAAATTGGTTGTTAAAGTTTTATCTCAAAAGAAGGTAAATAAAAGGTGGGAAGAGACGCCAAACTGGGTGGTTATGTAAGAAGTAAAGAGAGTTAAATTTTTTTTAACTTTTGTGCTGAATCAGTAATTGTGGATCTGTTCCTTCATGGGTGCATTTGGCATAATAATGACTAAATCAACTCAATCAAATATTCTAATATTTAAACATATGTTCTATTTTTTAAAAAGCATAATCCATTGTGATACAGTGAGTCAATCACCTAGAAACCATGTTCTGTGTATGGTTCTCTTTCCTTGAAAACTGATTAGTTACGGTTCCTTTTTTCATAGAAATTCTTCAGACTGATCTATTGGTTTATCAAGATAATTTAGCCTATAGTATTATTTGATACTGGATACAATTCATTACCTTAACTTTCACCTAAAGAAGAAAATACATAAAACCAGTAATCATGAATTAATGTGAAAATCAAAGGCAAAGATTACCACTTCTAGCATGACTATATGAAGAGTTCCATAGACCCTTCCCCAGAGAAACTGGCAAAACTCATTTTTAATAACACTTGTCCAGAGCCTCTGGGAACAGTTCGAAGGGCATACAGCAAATGAAGAGACATTTATTCAGAAAAATCAACTAAAACTTGGAAAGGACAGATAGAGTCTGTGGTACTTGGACCAATACTCTGCTGTCTCCCTCCCCTTTTCCAGCTTAGCAAGATGGAAATTCGACCCCAGGCTGCTGTAGCTGAGTGTACAAGACTCTCCCCAGCTCCTAGTCCAAGAGTTACTTAGCATCTGGGGAGGGGCTGGATGTGAGAATTTCTTACCCTGTCCCCAGCTACCTGCTGCTGAGGCTAAGTTCTAGACAAGTACAGCGAGTTCAGTCCCTGAGTTGGGAAGATCCCCTGGAGTAGGAAACGGTGACCCACTTCCAGTATTCTTGTCTTGGACAGAGCCTGGTGGGCTACAGTCCATGGGGACACAAAGAGTCAGACACAACTTAGCGACTGAGCATGCAGGGACTTTCTTTTTTCATTAGCTCTCATTCATGAGATGGAAGTTCTATTATGGATGAAGCACTGTTGAGAAAACTGGAGCCCCAGTTCCCCTTGCCCCAGCTTATAAGGCAGAGGTTCCATGGGGGAACCATAAGCTGAGAAGTCCTGAGGCTTCTGCCCTCTTACACCAAAGGCTCAGCTCCTAAAGTGGGGGTGTCATTCAAGGAGAAACACACCATTGTTTCTACCCACAATTCCAGAGCCATGACTCAGAAATTTTCCCTGGGGGGAGAGATAGGCTATTATACAGCGAGCTCTGAATCTCTCCCTAAAGGATTTGACTTCATTTGTGACAGAAATGTGGGAAGTTTAAGCCTAGGGCATTCTCAAATAGTGGAGGTTGTGGTGGAAGTTAATTGGAAGGAAATTGGTAGAGTCATTGAAGATCTAGGCTAAACTGCAGTCTGGCTGATTTCCTAGAGACAACAGGGGAGGAGACAACTGGAAGGAGCCCTTCTAGGATGAGAACAAATCTCAAGCACTGACCTCAAGAAGTATACTTTTAAAGGATGCAGATTAATGGGATCAGTCTGTGGAGAAAATTTATACCCCAAGACATTGTTGAAAACAATAAAGAGTCAGCTAGTGAGGATTCCCTGGTGGTCCAGTGGTTAGGACTCCATGCTTCCACTGCAGGGGGCATGGGTTGCATCCCTGGTCAAAGAGCTGCATGGCACTGGTAATTAACGGAGCTCAACAGTTGGCTATAGTGAGGGAAAGAAACTGTCAAAGAGAGTCCGGCCAAAACTACTGTCATCCTAGGGTGACTTTGGCCATACCATTGGCTGCACTCCCTAAAGACCAACATCAGAGACTTCACATAACTGGGAGACAGGGGAAGGTGGAACAGAATAAACTTCACTAAAATAATCCAGTCGGTCACTAAAAAAACAAACAAGCAAATACCAATAATAAGCAACAAGCTCCTGAGTTTGGGGCAGGAAGGGAGGAACCATATTTAAAGTGCTCAGAGAAAAAACTGCCAACAATAATGCTATATTTAGTAAAGCTAATTTTTTAAATAAAGGTGAAATAAAGACATTCCCTGAGTGGCTCAGACAGTAAAGAATCAGCCTACAATGTAAGAGGCATGGGTTCAATCCCTGGGTCGGGAAGATCCCCTGGAGAAGGGAATGGTAACCCACTTCAGTGTTCCTGCCTGGAGAATTCCATGGACAGAGGAGCCTGGTGGGCTATAGTCCATGGGGCCATAAAGAGTTGGACATGACTGACTGACTAACACTTCACTTCAGTTCAGTTCAGTTCAGTTGTTCAGTCGTGTGCAACTCTTTGCGACCCCATGAATTGCAGCATGCCAGGCCTCCCTGTCCATCACCAACTCCCAGAGTTCACTCAAACTCACGTCCATTGAACCGGTGATGCCATCCAGCCATCTCATCCTCTGTCGTCCCCTTCTCCTCCTGCCCCCAATCCCTCCCAGCATCAGAGTCTTTTCCAATGAGTCAACACTTCACATGAGGTGGCCAAAGTACTGGAGTTTCAGCTTCCAAAGTACTGGAGTTTCATTCCTTCCAAGAAATCCCAGGGCTGATCTCCTTCAGAATGGACTGGTTGGATCTCCTTGCAGTCCAAGGGACTCTCAAGAGTCTTCTTCAACACCACAGTTCAAAAGCATCAATTCTTCGGCGCTCAGCTTTCTTCACAGTCCAACTCTCACATCCATACATGACCACTGGAAAAACCATAGCCTTGACTAGACGGACCTTTGTTGGCAAAGTAATGTCTCAGCTTTTGAATGTGCTATCTAGGTTGGTCATAACTTTCCTTCCAAGGAGTAAGCGTCTTTTAATCTCATGGCTGCAATCACCATCTGCAGGGATTTTGGAGCCCAAAAAAATAAAATCTGACACTGTTTCCACTGTTTCCCCATCTATTTGCCATGAAATGATGGGACCAGATGCCATGATCTTCGTTTTCTGAATGTTGAGCTTTAAGCCAACTTTTTCACTCTCCTCTTTCACTTTCAAGAGGCTTTTTAGTTCCTCTTCACTTTCTGCCATAAGGGTGGTGTCATCTGCATATGTGAGGTTATTGATATTTCTTCCAGCAATCTTGATTCCAGCTTGTGCTTCTTCTAGCCCAGCGTTTCTCATGATGTACTCTGCATATAAGTTCAATAAGCAGGGTGACAATATATAGCCTTGACGAACTCCTTTTCCTATTTGGAACCAGTCTGTTGTTCCATGTCCAGTTCTAACTCTTGCTTCCTGACCTGCATATAGGTTTCTCAAGAGGCAGTTAGGAATAAACAAAAACTGAGAAAATGTGTTGCGATCAGACCTGCCTTACAAGAAAAATCAAGAATGATCTCAAATCAGTAACCTTACAGTCCATCTCAAGATACTGTGAAAAAGAAGAGCAAACTAAACCTAAAGCATGCAGAAGGAAAGGAGCAATAAAAATTAGAGTGGAAATTAATGAAATTGAAAAAAAGAAAAACAAAGCCAAAATCAATGAAACCAAAAACTGGTTGTTTGAAAGATTAACAAATTTGACATATCTTTAGATAGACTGACCAAGAAAAAAATAGAGATGACTCAAATAGCTAGAATTGGAAATAAAAAAGGAGAAATTAATACCAACTTTACAGAGATAAGAATTTTAAAGAAATAAAAATAATTATAGCCAATAAATTAGATAACTTAGATGAAATGGAAAAATTCCTAGACTGACACAAACTACCCATATGGATCCAAGAAAAAAAAAATATTCTCAGTAGGCCTATAACTAGCAAGGAGATTGAATCAGTTATCAAAAACTTGTCAACAAAGAGACATCCAGAACCAAAAGGGTTCACTGATCATTTCTATCCAACATTTAAAGAACAATTAATACCAATCCTTCTCAAGCTCTTTCAGGAAATGAAAGAGGAAGGTACAATTCCTAACTCATTCTATGAGCCCAGAATTATCCCAACCCTGTAGTCAGATAAAGGTCTTCCCTTGTGGCTCAGATAGTAAAGAATCTGTCTGCAATGAGGGAGACCTGGGTTCGATCACTAGGTTGGGAAGATCCCCTGGAGGAGGGCATTGCAACCCACTCCAGTGTTCTTGCCTGGACCATCGCCATGGCCAGAGGAGCCTGGGGGGCTACAGTCCATAGCGTCACAAAAAGTTGAACATGACTGAGCAACTAAGCACAGCACATAGTCAGATAAAGACACTGCATGAAAAGAAAAATCACAGACCAATATCTCTTATCAATACTGATGCAAAACTTCTCAACAAACCAAACCTAGCAACATATAAAAAGAATTATACACCATGACTAAGCAGGATTTATCCCAATACAAGGTTTAATATCTAAAAACCCAATTAATGTAATAATACACCACATCAATAGAATAAAAAACAAAAGCCACATGATCATCTCCATAAACATAGAAAAGCTTTTGACAAAATCCAACACTCTTTCATGACCAGAAAAAGAAAAAAAAAAACCAAACATAGCACACTAGGAATAGAAGGGAGCTTTCTCAACTTGATAAAGGGCATAATAAAAAACCAACAGCAAATACCACATTTAATGGCAAAAGACCAGCTGCTTTCTTCCTAGGATTATGAATAAGAGAAGAATATTTGCTATAGCCACTTGTATTCAACATTGTACTGGAGGTTCTAGCAAGGGAAGTTGTTGTACATTGTGTTGTTGTGGTCAGTGGAGTCCAACTCTTTGTGACTCCATGGACTATACCCCGCCAGTCTCCTCTGCCTGTGGGATTTCCCAGGCAGAATACTGGAGTGAGTTGAGCAAGGGCAGTTAGGCAACAAAAAGAAAGAAACGGCATCTAGATTGGAAAGGAAGAAGTAAAACTATGTGCATTCACAGATAACACCTTTGATACAAAAATTCCTGAATAATCCACTAAAAAATCTATTATAACTAATGATGAGTTCAGATAGATTGCAAAATACAAGATCAATTTACAAAAACCAAGTATATTACTACACTTGTAATGAACCATCAAAAGGTGAAATTAAGAAAACAGTTCAATTGATAATATCATCAGAAAGAATAAAATACTGAAGTCAGAAAGAGAAAGACAAATGCCATACGATATCACTTATATGTGGAATCCAAACTAGGACACAGATGAACTTGTCTATGAAACAGAAACAGACATAGAGAACTTGCCAAGAGGTGGGGCAGAGGAAGTAGTGGGAGGGGGATGGATTGGGAGTTTGGGGTTAGCAGATGCAAAGTATCCAATGTTCCCGCCTCCAGCGTTTACTCCTCTCACTTGTACAGCCCTGTTAAAGAGACTGTGGCCGTGTTAAAGAGACAAACCAGCCTCCTGTCTGAAGTTTCTATTAAGTGCAACCACTGTCATTCAATGAGAGATATAGTCTAGAAAAGTTATAAACCAAACGTCAGGAAAGCGTGGACATAGAGTGATTTATATGACTTGGGGGAAGGGAAGTGGGAAGAAAAAACTTCACAGAGGAAATATTTGAACCTTTAAAAATTTTTTCTTTGGTTCAGTGATTTGAGAATCATTTTATAATAATAAAAGTAATGCATGTCTAATGTTGGAAATTTGGAAAATATAGACAAAAATAGGAGAAAATGTAAGATGATTAAAATGTAGACAGCTGAAAAAGTCAGGAAGTAACTTCTACAAGACTTTTTGTCCTGAAGTCTTGTAATCAAATTTCCCTACATTGACTGCATACAGTCACTCAAGCACAGACCTAAAATTCACTAACATATCAAAGTGAGTCGAATTGAAGAAGAGGTAAAACTTTACGCTTTGGCTCCTGAGGGAATCACTTCTGAGTTTAGAACTTTTATTTCAGTTTTTCTCAAATCGTAACACATAGACCCACCTGCATCAGAACTACCTGGGACAACTGTATGAAAATGCAGATTCCCGAGCTACCTGAAGACCTACAGAATGAGAAGATCCAAGATGAGGGCAGTAATCAGCATTTTAACACACCTTTTGGGTTATTCTTATCCACAGTAGAGTTTGGCAACCGTTTTTTAAAAAGCTTTTTGGGGATTTCCTTAGTGGTCCAGTGGTTAAGAATCCACCTGCCAATGCAGGGGACAAGGGTTCAATCCCTGATCTGGGAAGCTCCCACATGCCACATGCCAACTAAGGCCATGCACCACAATTACTGAGCTGATGTGGTGCAACTCCTGAAGCCCAAATGTTCTAGAGCCTGCACTCTGCAACAGGAGAAGCCACCGCAATGAGAAACCCAAGCACCGCAAGTAGAAAAAGCCCAGGTGCAGCAACAAAGATCCAGCACAGCCAAATATAAATAAATAAATAAATAAATTTTTAAAAGCTCCTGGGGATGATAGAAATGATGATTTGGTGATGTGAACATGGATACTTTAAAACACATTTGAAGAAATTGGAACACTTACTCTCAGCTGATGGGAATGTAAAATAGTGTAATCATTTGGAAAAATTCATATGGCAGTTCTTCAAAAAAGTAAACATAGAATCATGCTATGATCCAAAAATTTCACTTCTGAAGATATGACCAAAAGAATTGAAAGCAGGGACTCAAAACCCATGTACATAGCAGCGTTATTCACAATACCCAACAGGTAAAAACAACCCAAGTATCCAAGTATCAACAGATATATATATACCACATTTTGTTTATCCATTCATCTGTTGATACTTGGATACTTGGGTTGTTTTTACCTGTTGGGTAATAATATATGTATTATTATGTATTATATATATTATGTATATATAATAATAATGGAATATTATTCAGCCTTGAAAAGGAGTGAAGTTCTGACACATTACAATATGTGCAGACCTTAAAGACACTATGCTAAGTGAAATAAGTCAGTCATAAAAGGACAAATACTGTGTGCTTCTACCTATATGAGTTACCTAGAGTAGTCAACGGAGAAGGCAATGGCACCCCACTCCAGTACTCTTGCCTGGAAAATCCCATGGACGGAGGAGCCTGGTAGGCTGCAGTCCATGGGGTCTCGAAGAGTCGGACACGACTGAGCGACTTCACTTTCACTTTTCACTTCCACTCATTGGTGAAGGCAATGGCAACCCACTCCAGTGTTCTTGCCTGGAGAATCCCAGGGACGGGGGAGCCTGGTGGGCTGCCGTCTACGGGGTCGCACAGAGTTGGACACGACTGAAGCGACTTAGCAGCAGCAGCAGCACAGTAGTCAAATTCATTGAGACAGAGAATACAGTGGTGGTTGCCAAAGGCTGGGAGAAAAGGAATGGGAAGTTGGTGTTAGTGGGTATTAGAGAACATGGAAAAGTTCAGGAGGTGGATGGTGGTGATGTTTGCATAGCAATGTAAATATACTTAGGGCCATACAACTGTACACTTAAAAATGAATAAAATGATACACTTGTGTTACGTATATTTTCCCCAATTCAACACACATCTGAGACCAGAGATTCCTTTGCTTTATCTGAAGTGTAAATCCAAAAGGCTTTCACCAGGAAGCAACCACAGAAATATAGGCCAAGTTCAAGACCAAATGCAGAAGGTTATAATCATCTCACAAAATGTCCAGCCTTATCAGAGGACAAAAGCTTCCAATTTGTTACTGGGTGTGATTTAAGCTGTGTTCCTTTGGGGCTTCTAGGTCTGGTTAGTGAAAAGTCAGCATTGTCCCCGATTAGCCCAGCAAGATGAGAAATTACAGCCCTGAACTCAAAGCAGAAACAAAAGAATGCTCTTTTCCCCCGCAGGGTTTGAAAACTGTAGTTAACAGTTGTGTAAGGCTGAAACTACTTGCATCTCCTACTAAAACCCTGGCTTTAGAGAGCCGACCTTGTTAGTTTAAAAAGTAATATTGGTATTTGGCAAAACTAATACAATTATGTAAAGTTTAAAAATAAAATAAAAAAAAAAAAGTAATATTGGTTACTGCCAATCCATATTTTCTTTCTTCTTTGCTGTTGGGAAACTGACCAATTTTACTACATAAAAGGGGCAAATTCAAGTGGTTTACAGGCTATTTAGAGTAATTTTTTGACAAGTGAAGGCTGCTTTAAAAAAAAAAAACTTGGGAAGGCTGATGGCAGAATCAATAGAGAATTTCTAAATTCAATAAACTGTAATACAATCTCACTAAGATGACTTTTTAAAAATATCTGAGTTATGGATTTCTAAAATGAGACATTTTTTTCACAAGCAAGCAGTGAATAAATGACAAGATCGTGGGAGACATCCTTGAATGAAGCAATATGAAGCTATTCTATTTTTAGGACCTGACCTTATTTTCAAGTTCAAGTATCTCTGCAAATTTGTTGAGCCATATTCCCTTTCTATCTGCTGGCCCTGGACAGACCAACCCCCTGAGGCTCATATAAGACTCTGACATAGGAAGTGTTCCCACTACATTGTTAAGTAAAACAAATGGATCCACAATAGAAACAGACAACATAGTACATGCAAGTCAGAATTTTTTTAATGTGTTATATATACATAGAAAAATGACCAGAAGGAAATCTACCCAAATTTTAACAGTGCTTATCTCTAGGTTGGAGGCTTGTTGGTAAGGTTTATTTATGTGTGAGCGCAAATTTAATTATTTTTTTTTTTTAGTATTTCCCAAATGTTCTACGATGAGCATATAATGTTTTATAACCAAATAAAAAGAAATACATGTTATTTAAAATAAAAGGAAAACATTTGCCTTTGAATCCATTTTCTTTGGAGCTGGTGTCTTCCATTACTTGCCCACTCTTTATCTCTGGTCACTCTTGTTCCTGCCTTCGCAGTGGGCTACTATGCTGACCTTTGGACATGAATTTTGCCTTCTGTCTCTTGCCCACTCCCCTTGATTGTGAACTATGATTCTCTGTATGTGCCTTAACTGCTGTTGGATTTCTGAGAGTCTGTCTCCCTGGTAACTGGACAGTTGCCCACACACTTTCTTGGCCTTTGCTGTGGCTTTTCATGAGTCCATGAATAAAGCATAGGTTTGGGCTTTTTCTTTAAAAATACTGTAGATCCTTGCATTGTCAGTGTATTAGTTTGCTCCAGTTGCGTAATGGAATACCATGGACTGAGTGGCCTAAAGAAGACAAATTTATTTTTTCATAGTTCTGAAGGCTGCTGCTGCTGCTGCTGCTAAGTCGCTTCAGTCGTGTCCGACTCTGTGCGACCCCGTAGACAGCAGCCCACCAGGCTCCCCTGTCCCTGGGATTCTCCAGGCAAGAACACTGGAGTGGGTTGCCATTTCCTTCTCCAATGCATGAAAGTGAAAAGTGAAAGTGAAGTTGCTCAGTCGTGTCTGACTCTTCACGACCCCATGGACTGCAGCCTACCAGGCTCCTCCGTCCATGGGATTTTCCAGGCAAGAGTACTGGAGTGGGGTGCCATCGCCTTCTCCTCTGAAGGCTAGAAGTCCTAAATCAAGGTGTCCACAGGACTAGTTTCCTCTGAGGCCTCTTTCCTTGGCTTGCAGAATGCCACCTTCTGTGTCCTCATATGGCCTTTCCTCTGTGCATGTGCCCTGCCATCTCTTCCTCTTCTTATAAAGACATCAGCCAGATTGGATTAGCATTTATCCTAAGAGACCCTTTGTACTGTATGTAGCCCACCAGGCTCCTTTGTCCATGGGATTCTCCCTGCAAGAATACTGGAATGGGTTGCCATTTTCCATCTCCAGAGAGTCTTCCTGACCCAGGGATTGAACCCTGTCTCCTGCATTGCAGGCAAATTCTTTAACCACTGAGCCATCAGGGAACCCCCTTAAGGGCCTGTTTTAATCTTTAAAGGCCTTATCTCCAAATACAGTCACATTCTGAGGTCCTGGAAGTTAAGGCTTCAACATATGAATGGGGGTAGAGACACAAATTCTAGAAACCAGGCTTCAGCAATACGTGAACCTTGAACTTCCAGATGTTCAAGCCGGTTTTAGAAAAGGCAGAGGAACCAGAGATCAAATTGCCAACATCTGCTGGATCATGAAAAAAGCAAGAGAGTTCCAAAAAAACATCTATTTCTGCTTTATTGACTATGCCAAAGCCTTTGACTGTGTGGATCATAATAAACTGGAAAATTCTGAAAGAGATGGGAATACCAGACCACCTGACCTGCCTCTTAAGAAACCTATATGGAGGTCAGGAAGCAACAGTTAGAACTGGACATGGAACAACAGACTGGTTCCAAACAGGAAAAGGAGTACATCAAGGCTGTATATTGTCACCCTGCTTATTTAACTTATATGCAGAGTACATCATGAGAAATGCTGGGCTGGAAGAAGCACAAGCTGGAATCAAGATTGCTGGAAGAAATATCAATAACGTCAGATATGCAAATGACACCACCCTTATGGCAGAAAGTGAAGAGGAACTAAAAAGCCTCTTGATGAAAGTGAAAGAGGAGAGTGAAAAAGTTGGCTTAAAGCTCAACATTCAGAAAACTAAGATCATGGCATCTGGTCCCATCACTTCATGGCAAATAGATGGGGAAACAGTGGAAACAGTGACAGACTTTATTTTTCTGGACTCCAAAATCACTGCAGATGGTGATTGCAGCCATGAAATTAAAAGACGCTTACTCCTTGGAAGGAAAGTTATGACCAACCTAGACAGCATATTCAAAAGCAGAGACATTACTTTGTCAACAAAGGTCCATCTAGTCAAGGCTATGGTTTTTCCAGTAGTCATGTATGGATGTGCGAGTTGGACTGTGAAGAAAGCTGAGTGCCAAAGAATTGATGCTTTTGAACTGTGGTGTTGGAGAAGACTCTTGAGAGTCCCTTGGACTGCAAGGAGATCCAACCAGTCCATCCTAAAGGAGATCAGTCCTGGGTGTTCTTTGGAAGGACTGATGCTAAAGCTGAAACTTCAATACTTTGGCCACCTCATGCGAAGAGTTGACTCATTGGAAAAGACCCTGATGCTGGGAGGGACTAGGGGCAGGAGGAGAAGGGGATGACAGAGGATGAGATGGCTGGATGGCATCACTGACTCGATGGACATGAGTTTGAGTGAACTCCGGGAGATGGTGATGGACAGGGAGGCCTGGTGTACTGCAATTCATGGGGTCACAAAGAGTCGGACACGGCTGAGCAACTGAACAGAACTGAGAGACACAATTCAGTACATAACAATCAAGGTTCTTAGTTGTGAACAAAACTTACTCTAAAGGCTTCCCTAGTGGTCCAGTGGCCAAGACACCACATTCCCAATGTAGTGGGCCCAGGTTCAATCCCTGGTTGGGGAACAAGGTGCCACATGCCACAACTAAGACCCAACACAGCCAAATAGATAAATAAATTAAAAAAAAAAACACCTCATTCTGGGTAGAGCAGAAGTGGGATTTATGAAAGGATGCTAAATAATTCACAGAATGTCCTGGAAGACAGGAGAATCTGGCAGAGAGGCTTCACAGCCCAGATAAGACCCCAACCACATGTCGGAACTGCTCCTATGAAGATCCTATAGCCACCATCACCAAGCCAAGGAGGTTCCCACTAGGATTTCAGCCACCTCTGGCTTTGAAAAGTGAATGCCATTCAGCCATGGATTCCATGGGATGTTTGCCTCCTAATGTCATGGGCTTCTGGAGAGAAGATTCACCTCTATTGCTCTGTCTGGTCGCAAAGAGCCTTGATCAAAGATTTGTGCCTTAGATACAAGACAAACTGGGAAAATAAACCATTGTCTTTGACACTAGGGGATTTAGAATTATAGTCATGCGATTGGAAAATCCTAAATTCCTAAATAGGAAAGATTTCAAAAGGTTCTTGGCAGCTAAATGTAAGAAAAATAGCTATTACACTGAAGATAAATACATTTAGGAGCATGGTGAATTGCGTTCTTGAATGGTTCCCACTCACTCTTTCCATCTTGAGTTTGATTTTCTTTTTTGTTGTTTGATTTTTATACAGTTCTAATTGTGGAAGTAATAATTATGGAATTAATTTTTCTCAAGGGAGAAAAATTTGAAAACTTAGAAGAACACAAAGAAAAAATTTTGAATACCTATAATCTTACTACCTAGAGATAATCACTGTTGCCATTTTGGTAAGTTCCCTATTCTTCTTTATATGTATATATATAAAAAAGGCTCTAATATGCATATGCTATTTTGTAGTCTTCTGCTTTTACTTATCAATATATTATGAATGCTGGGTTTTCTGAGTCAGTTTCCCCCACAAATAACTACACTATGAAAGGGTCTACCTAATAGCTTTTAATTTAGCCTATATCAAAATCAGAAATTTTTTATTTACTTAGAGCTAATTTTTAATGTTGTTTAGTTGCTAAGTTGTGTCTGAATCTTTTGCGAACCCATGTATCTCTCCTCTATTTGTACATTTTGAGGGGAAAAAAATCCAGTATAACAAAACCAAAAAATGTTTTGAGTTTTTCTTCTCTTCAAATGAAGACCCTCCTGTGACTTTATTGGCTGTTACTATATTCACCCAAATTAATATGATGATGAGCATTTGTAGTTATTAATATTTTATTGGATTTTTTCTTTTTTTTGGCCACACCATGCAGCATGCAGGATCTTAGTTCCTCAACCAGGGATGGAACCCATGTACCCTGCTGTGGAAGCACAGAGTCTTAACCAGTGGACTGCCAAGGAAGTCCCCTTGGATTTTTAAACATTTTATCATATAGCTGATAGATAAAATAATGTTTGTATTAACCAGAGAATATCCAATCTCATTTAAAATCCTCTTGTCAGATGTCCCTACATCTACAGAGGATTTTGTATTATTTTGTTCTGAAAGAGGTCACCGAGGGACACAAGAAGGCACACAGATCTTTTCCCAGAAGGTTTGCCATTCTGTTAGGGTCTGAGTCAAGCTCCAGGACTGGAGCAATACAAATTCATCCCTAGCTTCACTCCAAAGTCCTTGATTAATTGATCTATTTTAGAAAAATATCTGGGCTTGTCTGTCGTTCATCTCCAAGACTCCGAACTCCTATACTCACCTGCCAAACACAAAAAGTCATTCACATACAAAGGTAACATGCTTTATAGTAGGTGCTATATAGTAACTCAAGAAAGCTGCTGATATCTGTGTTTGAAATCCCAATTTCATGACGAATCTTCAGTCTGGTTTGTTGTTGTTTTCTTCTCTGTGATAGGTGGAATAATGGACTCTCAAAGATGTCCCACCGTTGAAACAAGTATATATGTAATGCTACATGGCCAAAGGGACTTTGTAGATGTGATTAAGTTTATGGACCTTAATATAGGGCGATTATCTTAGATTATCCGTATGGGCTAAATCTGATCACATGAGTCCTTAAAAACAGAGAACTTCCTCTAACTCAAAGCAGAGGAGAGATGTGGCAGAAGGAAAAGCCAGAGAGAGTTGAAGCCTAAGAAGGACTTGACATTGCTGTGGGGGGTCACATGGAAAGCATGAGAAGGAATGTGGGCGGCCTCTAGGAGCAAAGACTAGCCCCTGACTGATAGCCAGTAAGGAAATGAGGACCTCAGTTTTACAATCACAAGGAACTAAATTTGGCCAACCCTCTGGATGAACTTACCCATATATTTGCCAAGAAGTGATGGGACCAGATGTCATGATCTTAGTTTTCTGAATGTTGAGTTTTAAACCAACTTTTTCACTCTCTTCTTTCACTTTCTTCAAGAGGCTCTTTAGTTCTTCTTCACTTTCTGCCATAAGGGTGGTGTCATCTGCATATCTGAGGTTATTGATGGGGAAACAGTGGAAACAGTGACAGACTTTATTTTGGGGGGCTCCAAAATCACTACAGATGGTGACTGCAGTCATGAAATTAAAAGAAGCTTGCTCCTTGGAAGAAAAGTTATGACCAACCTAGACAGCTTATTAAAAAGCAGAGACATTACTTTGCCAACAAAGTAGTCAAAGCTAATGTTTTTCCAGTGGTCATGTATGGATGTGAGAGTTGGACTACAAAGAAAGTTGTGTGTGTATTACTCAGTCGTGTCCAACTCTTTGCAACCCAATGGACTGTACTCTGCCAGACTCCTCTGTCCATGGAATTCTCCAGGCAAGAATACTGGAGTGGGTTGCCATTTCCTTCTCCATGAATAAAGAAAGCTGAGTGCCGAAGAACTGATGCTTTTGAACTGTGGTGTTGGAGAAGATTCTTGAGAGTCCCTTGGACTACAATGAGATCCAACCAGTCCATCCTAAAGGAAATCAGACCTGAATATTCATTGGAAAGACTGATGCTGAAGCTCAAACTCCAATATTTTGGCCACCTGATTCAAAGAACTGACTCATTTGAAAAGCCCCTGATGCTGGGAAAGATTGAGGGTGGGAGGAGAAGGGGACGACAGAGGATGAGATGGTTTGATGGCATCACCGACTCAATGGACATGAGTTTGAGCAAATTCTGCGAGTTGGTAATAGGCAGGGAGTTGTGACGTGCTGCACTCCATGGGGTCTCAAAGAGTTGGACATGACTGAGCGACTGAACTGAACTGAACTGGATGAACTTGGAGAGGATTTTTCTTCCTGAAAGTTTCTGCCAACACCTTGATTTGGGCATTGTTAGACCCTAAGCAGAATACCCACCTAAGCTATACTGTACCCAGACCTCTGACCTACAGAACTGTGAACTAATAAATGAGGCTGGTTTCAAGGCACAAATCTGTGGTAATTTGTGATGACAGCCAGGGAAACTAATACATGGTCTGAAATCTAAATCCACTCTTGAGAGGTAAGATACATTTTAAAGGTTAATAATTAGGTTAAAAATAGAGCTTTGTTAACCCAGGAATATTAACACATGAATTATGATAACATTATGATTCATTCAGAAAACTTCAAAGCAATTATGGCATTAGTACAGACCAGTCAAAATGGGGCTCAACACTTTGCAAATCCCCTATTTGCTTCTAGGGATCACTCCTTCAGAGGGTTGTGGATGTATTTATCATGTTTAAAAAAGAAAAGGGGACCAACATTCTTATAAAAATGAAAACAGATTCTAATTCAAGGACTCTATATGTTGTCTTCTCTGTATGCGGAGGGGATAAAAATGTGTGAAGCTATTTTTAAATAATACTGATAGGTCATCCTAAAAACACAGAGAAATTTAAAATTCCAATCTCATTATCCAAGGTAGCAGTTTTCCTACTCTCCATTCCAGCAAAGTCAGAACCTATTGAAATGCAATTCTAGCCAGGCAGAAATTAAGAGACAGAGTTGTTAAGAAGGGCCCCCAGAAACAAGAAGCAGCCACAGTTTTGCAGGCAGCCAATGTCAGGGGTCAAAACATTGACTGTGTCTATCTTTTTAAATCACTATATTTTGCTTCAGGCTTTGATGTGGTCAGAGAAAAGAAGACACAGAGAAATACATCAGGTATGCCCTAATGATGTGCAACAAGGGCTGCGGGTAGTCTGAACCCAACAGAGATGCTTCCTTGTTATTTCTAATAATTGTTTATCATCACTGGATGGTTGCCTGAGATCATTTAGGAAATAAAAAATTTTTAAACACTGACATACAGAAGCAATTTCTGTGATCCATGTTATTTTTCAGATGTTCCAGGTGTCTGCATTGAGATCAAACTCATGTTCACTTTGGTTTTCACGATTTCTCGGGTAGACAGTAAGAAAGATGTGTTCAATTGTTTTATTTAAATGTTTACTGAAAAATACAGATGTCTTGATATCCCCTATCCCAGAAGCCACATTAGAATAAGCATATAAAGTATAATTGCAATTGAAACAAAACTATATTTATATTGTCTACACCCAAGAGTATTCCCAATGAGAGTAAGACTAGACACAAAGTTGGAACTTATTAAGTAGATTGCTTATTTAAAGTGTTAGGATAAATAACCATATAATACCATTCCAGGTGAAATGAACACAGTCTTACTAAGATCATATGTGCAACAGCTACCTCTATAATCAGATTTCTAAATTTTATTTGGAATAGTGAAGTTACCTTTGTTGCTTTTGTGCCAGATTTATAACTGTGCACAACTTCCAGTCTCCACTACTACTCTTAGCAACTGTAATATATTAAGTAGCAGTTTCAAAGACATATTGCATTAAAAAGGAAAAATTGTCATTTTACTATTTAGAAATGTGGGGGTTACTTCCTTAACCAAGTAATTCAAGTTAACTACATCAGTAATGGGACAAGCTGACCTCCTGATCTTAGGCACTGGGAAGCACACAGTATCATTACTCTGATGTTTCTAACAAACATGCACAACTTGAATCTATGGGTGAAGAAACATGCAAACCTAAATTGAGGGATATTCTACTAAACAACTGACCTGTTCTATTTTTTAAATGTCAATGTCATGAAAGACAAAGAACAATGAAAAAATTGTTCGAAATTTTAAAAGCTTAAAGACAATATGACTGCTAAATGTGGAGCATGATCCTGGATTGGATCCTAGATCAAAGCGGGGGAAAGTTGCTAAAAAAAAACATTATTGGGACAACTGGCAAAATGAAAGGCCTGTGTACTAGCTCATAATATTGCATCAATATTATATTTTCTGAATGTGATTATTTTCCCATGGTTATGAGGAAGAATGTCCATATTCTTTTTTTTGTAGTTGAAGTATAATCAGTTTACAATGTTTTGTTAATTTCTGCTATGCAGCAAAGTGATTCAGTTATACATATATACATATTCTTTTTCATACTCTTTTTTATTATTGTTTATTACAAAGTATTGAATATAGTTCTGTATGCTATACAGTAGGACCTTGTTGTTTATCTGTCCTATATATACTAGTTTATATCTGCTAATCCCAAACTCCCAGTTCATTCCTCCTCATCCTTCTCCCTTTTGGCAATTGACAGTCTGTTCTCTATGTCTGGGGAGAAGGCAATGGCACCCCACTCCAGTACTCTTGCCTGGAAAATCCCATGGATGTCCATGAGTCTGTTTCTGTTTTGTAGATAAGTTCATTTGTGTCATATTTTAGATTCCACATATAAATGATACCATATAGTAGTTGTCTTTTTCTTTCTGAGTTACTTCATTAGAGTGATAATCTGTGGTTGTATCCATGTTGCTACAAATGGCATTATTTCATTCTTTTTATGGCTGAGTAGTATTCCATTGTCTGTATGGAATATATACACATCTTTATCCATTCATCTGTTGATGGAAGAATGTCCCTCTTCTTAAGAAATACACACTGAATTATTTAAGGGGAAAAGGGGCACAAGGTCTGTGACTTATTCTCAGATGGTTTCAGTTCAGTTCAGTTCAGTCGCTCAGTCGTGTCCGACTCTTTGCGACCCCGTGAACTGCAGCACGCCAGGCCTCCCTGTCCATCACCAACTCCCAGAGTCCATCCAAACCCATGTCCATTGAGTCGGTGATGCCATCCAACTATCTCACCCTCCGTCGTCCCCTTCTCCTCCTGCGCTCAATCTTTCCCAGCCTCAGGGTCTTTTCCAATGAGTCAGCTCTTCACATCAGGTGGCCAAAGTATTGGAGTTTCAGCTAAAACATCAGTCCTTCCAATGAACACCCAGGACTGATCTCCTTTAGGATGGACTGGTTGGATCTCCTTGCAGTCCAAGGGACTCTCAAGAGTCTTATCCAACACCACAGTTCAAAAGCATCAGTTCTTTGGCGCTCAGCTTTCTTTATAGTCCAACTCTCATATCCATACATGACCACAGGAAAAACCATAGCCTTGACTAGATGGACCTTTGTTGGCAAAGTAATGTCTCTGCTTTTTAATATGCTGTCTAGGTTGGTCATAACTTTCCTTCCAAGGAGTAAGCGTCTTTTAATTTCATGGCTGCAATCACCATCTGCAGTGATTTTGGAGCCCAAAAAAATAAAGTCTGACACTGTTTCCACTGTTTCCCCATCTATTTGCCATGAACTGATGGGACCGGATGCCATGATCTCAGTTTTCTGAATGTTGAGCTTTAAGCCAACTTTTTCACTCTCCTCTTTCACTTTCATCAAGAGGCTCTTTAGTTCTTCTTCACTTTCTACCATTTTCAGATGGTTTAGAAACTAATAATAATAATGAATACAATTAAATATATACACAAAATATATCTTTATACATATAAGTATATATATAAATATGTATAAATATTTACAGAGAGAGGAGAAGAGAGACAGAGAGGGATAAAGTGATAAAGTGCTTGCAAAATGTTAACAACTGGTAAATCTGAGTGAAAGATATACTGAAGACCTTCATATTATTTTGTTTTCTAGATGAGACTCATCTGTAAATGTTATTTCAAAGTAAAAAGTTAAAATTAATAAATATATAATATATAATAAAGAAATAAATGTTAAAACTAATAAATATAATATAATAAAGAAATAAACCTAGAAAACATATTGCAATAGTGACAACAACTTTGGGGCCTTCCCTGGCAGTCCAGTGGTTAAGACACCAAGTTTCCACTGCAGGAAGCACAGGTTTGATCCCTGATTGGGAAACTAAGATCCTGCATGCCATGCAGCACGGTCAAAAAACAGGAAAAAAAAAATAGTGACAATTCTGGGACTCCAACTACACACCCTGCCCCCAAATAAGCAAATGTTAATTCAGCTCAAAGTGGTATGTAAGTCTTTTGGTTAAATTTGTTAATAAATATTTCACACCAAATTAACATTGATTCCTTATCACTGTCCTCCTTGTTTTCTCACCAATAAATATTCTGCAGTGGGGTGTTACTAGAAGAAAATACCACATTGAGCTGAACGATGGATCTTCTGAGAGATTTATACTTCCTCAAAGCAACCCAGAGGGTCTGAAATAGGCAGAGTTCAAATGCACCCATTACCCAGGATATTTACATCCCTATTTCAGTGCTACTCTTAAGTACAACTCTGAGAACTAAGATGCATTCATGGAGATTTATGCATGCCAAATCTCCAGAAATTAGCTTATACCAAGTTTCAATAAGAAATTTGGGTGACTTTTCAATAAGAAATTTGGGTGACTCAACTCTCTTTTTTCACTACTGTTATTACAACTGCAGAAATATGACAATGTTAGCACTATAAAATTAAACTCTGCTTATTTAGACAAGAGCAAAGGGGCTGCCATTTCATTTTTCAACAATTCTGCTTTTAATAGTATATTTGAAAATAGTCTTTCCCTAAAAAAGGAAAGCATGGTGCGTACATTTATGCAATTGAGAATGGAATTTTCTATTACAGAACCCATATCTCAATTGTTGTCAATGACTGTGCACAGTTTAGCATATTTTAGGTTGGAAAACAGAGTGTGTCAGAAAAATGCATTATACCTTAAGACTTTAATTTTCCCTCAACCTATTTATGACCAATATGACTAGTTAATGAAAAAAAAGAAATAAAAATATAAGAAAGAATCCTATCCTTTCTCACTGCTTCATGCCCATAGCCATGGTCCTCCCAGGGATGAGTTATAATTGCCTCCTGGGATGGAAGAAGAAGACACACAAAATCCGGAGTTAATTATGAAGGGATTGCTAATCACCAAGACAACAACCACCATAGGACTGAACTACAAAATCCAGGGACCACAAGCAAATGAGTCAGCAGCAATTTTTCAACAGTCAAAAAATTGGCTTGATGGGAGAAATTCTTTAGGGTCCCCTGACTGTAGAGGGTACTGAGCTCTCTTTAAAGCAAACCTGTGCAAAGTCTTCACATCTTTAGAAATCATCTTAAAGATCCAATACCAATGCCATGTTTTGGTATCCATTTTTATTCAGCAGCATATCATTTTCAAAATTTAGAACTTTCAGAAAAGTTGCAAGAATAGTAAAGTGAACACCCATATACTCTCCACCAAGATTCACCAAATGTGCCAAGTTTTCTTTCTCTCTCTCCCTCTCTCTCTCTTTTCTCTTCCCCTATGTATATTTCTTTTCTTTTCTTTCTTTTTCCATATTTCTTTTTTGCTTTCCTTCTTTTTTCTTTTTCTGAACCATTTGAGAGTTCATTGCAGACATGACACTTCAATTCTAATATTTCAATATGTATCTTTTAAGAATAAGGACATTCTGCTTATAAAATCGCAAGATAGTTATCACATTTGCAAAATTAACATTAATGCAATACTATTGTCTAATATACAGTCCACATTTAAATGTTCTCAACTTTCCCCAAAACCCAGTCTCTAATGAAGGATCACATACTACATGTCTCTTTAGTCTCCTTTAATCTAAAAAAGTTCCTAGTTGTTTTTCCTTGCATGTTCTTTGGTCTTTCATGATATTGACATTTAAAAAAAAAGAAATCAGGCCAGTTGTTTGTAGCTTTGGCATAAATTTGGTGCGGGGGCGGGGGGTGGGGAGTGGTAAACCTGACCCCCAAAATAAATTTGAAATGGAATGGAATAATAACTTTATAGCTGGCTTCAAAGTCCAACTTTGGCAGTGACTTGGAACACATTTCTTAATCTTCTCTTAGCCTTGATTATCTGATTTGTTAAATGGGAATAATGATCTTCATTTTAAAAGGCAGTTGTGAGAATTACAAATTTATGCAATCTTTCCAGAAAGCAATTTGAGAATCTGTCTCAAGAGTCTTAAACATACCTGTGTTCTTGGATCCAGTCATTCTATTTCTCGCAATTTATCCTTAGGAAGTATCAGAGGTAAGTGAACATACAGGCGGTGGTGATCATTATTGTGGATGTCAAGATAGCAGGTGGGTAAAACACGCTACTTCCTTCATCTCCTTCCTTGTCATCCTCAGGCCCCTTCCCTTCACCACTCACAGCTAACATTTATTAACGGTTACCTTGTGTCCAGCACTATGCTGAGTTACAGGTTGCTGTGGCAAGCTTGAAAGTCATGCTTAGGAGGAGCACTTGGTAACATGGAAGAGCAGTAAGAATGTACCATTTATTGAGGAATCCAGATAACTCTGTGTATAAAACGGGATCCCAACTTTGTTTTATGTTTATGGGATTATGTTTAGAGAAAAACCTAGAAAGAAGTACAATAAAATGTTTACACTAGGTGGTGAGTTTGGGATAAGTTTTATTTATAACGACAAAAACAAGGGAAATTCTTATACAAATTTTGTACCAGTATGTAGTTCTACTCATGGTTATTTGGCAATAACTGGTCATAAGGCCACTCATAGTGGAAAGGTGGACTTGAAAATTTAATCCTTGACATATCAGCCACTTCCCAGCTTTATATCTGTATAAAAGAGAAAAGATTTCAATGGATAGCTAGATATGTCGGTCACATCATACTATCTTTTTTAGTCTGATGCTAACATACACTACATTCCTTTTCATTAGTCCTTGCTACCCAATTATCTTTTCCTAAACTTTTATTTTCAATCTTTCTGGCATTATGTATTGTTGGTAAACAGCACAAACCCGGATCTTTTTTTTCTATATGATTCATTTATTTATTTCTATTTTCTTTTTCTTATTTCGGTCGCACTGTGTCTTCATTGCTGAGCCTGGGTTTCTCTAGTTGTGGCGAGCAGAGGCTACTCTCCTTGTGGTGTACAGACTCATTGTAGTGGCTTCTCTTGTTGCAGAGCGCAGGCGCACAAGTTTCAGTAGTTGTGTGGTTCCTGGGATCTAGAGTGCAGGGGTTCAGTAATTGTGGCACAGGGGCTTAGTTGCTCTGTGGCATGTGGAATATTTCTGGACCAGGGATTGAACCCATGTGCCCTGCATTGGCAGATGGATTCTTATCCTCTGTACCACAAGGGAAATCCCAAATCTGGATCTTCTTTCTTTAAACTGACAATCTCTGAAACTTACTTGATAAACGTGTGTGTTAGTTGCTCAGTGGTGTCTGACTCTTTGCAACCCCATGGACTATAGCTCTCCAGCTCCTATGTCTATAAAATTCTGCAAGCAAGAATGCTGGAGTGGGTTGCCATTCCCTCTTCCCAACCCAGGGATCAAATCCAAGACTCCTGAATTGTAGGCAGATTCTTTACCATCTGAGCCACCATGGAAGCTCTTGATAAACGTAGCCCATTTATATTTACTGTGATTGCTGATGCCTCTGCAATTATTTCTGCCATCTTATTTATGCCTTCTGTTTTTTCTACTTTTCCTATGCTTTTTTCCCCTCCTTTCCTGTCTAATTTATGACTAAGCTTTTAAAATTTATTTTATTTCCTTTTTTGTTCTGGAATTATGCATCCTATTCTTATGATTTCTATAGTTACCTGGAATGGTATTATATGGTTATTTATCCTAACACTTTAAATAAGCAATCTACTTAATATGTTCCAACTTTGTGTGTAGTCTTACTCTTATTGGGAACACTCTTGGGTGTAGATAATACAAATATAGTTCTGTTTCAATTGCAGTTATACTTTATATGCTTATTCTAATGTGGCTTCTGGGATAGGGGATATCAAGACATTTGTATTTTTCAGTAAATATTTAAATAAAGCAGTTGAATACATCTTTCTTACTGTCTGCCTGAGAAACCATGAAAACCAAAGTAAACATGAGTTTGATCACAATGCAGACACCTGGAACATTTGAAAAATAACATGGATCACAGAAATATGCTTCTGTATGTCAGTGTTGAAAAAAAAATTTATTCCTATAGTTACCCATTCATGCATGCTAAGTCGCCTCAATTGTGTCCAACCCTGTGCGATCCCATTGACTGTAGCCTGCCAGGCTCCTCTGTCCATGGGATTCTCCAGGCAAGAATATGGAGTGAGTTGCCATGCTCTCCTCCAGGGGACCTTCCCGACCCAGGGACTGAACCTGCATCTCCTGCATTGGCAGGCAGATTCTTTATCGTTAGTGTGACCTGGGAAGCCCTTCTATAGTTATGCAATAACTCAAAATGATAGCATACATGTATACTTAATCTAATATTATTCAATATTTCTTTATTCTTCATGAACAATACAAAGAATTTAGAATACTCTAAGTCCAATTAGATCAGCCATCTCTTGTGCTTCATATTATCAATTCATAACTTATTTTGTCTTATCTTAATTTTTATGATACAAATTGAACATTATTATTATTGACAGAGTCGATACGTGTTTGGATTCCCTTCTTCCATTTTTACCAGTTTATTTGTTTATCATTCATTCTTATATCTCATATCTTTATTATGGGATCTTTCTTCATTAAGAAAGTATGGTGGCAAATTCTCAGTTTTTCTTTATCTGGAAATACCTTTACTTTCCCCTCACTCTTAAAAGACAACTCTCTAAAAAACAAACAAAAAGTAAGTCTTAATTTTAAAAAAAAGAGTACAAGAAAAATATAAATATCAAAATCAAATTTCCTCCCCCTACTCTCTACCATCTGACTTCAGACCAAGATATAACCACTGCTAGGCAATGGCACCCCACTCCAGTACTCTTGCCTGGAAAATCCCATGGACAGAGGAGCCTGGTGGGCTGCAGTCCATGGGGTCACTATGAGTCGGACACGACTGAGCGACTTCACTTTCACTTTTCACTTTCATGCATTGGAGAAGGAAATGGCAGCCCACTCCAGTGTTCTTGCCTGGAGAATCCCAGGGACGGGGGAGCCTGGTGGGCTGCCGTCTCTGGGGTCGCACAGAGTCGGACACGACTGAAGCGACTTAGCAGCTTAGCAGCAACTGAAATCAGATCGATTGTATTCTTTGCAGCCAAAGATGGAGAAGGTCTATACAGTGAGCAAGAACAAGATTGGGAGCTGACTGTGGCTCAGATTATGAACTCCTTATTGCCAAATTCATACTTAAATTGAAGAAAGTAGGGAAAACCACTAGACCATTCAGGTATGACCTAAATCAAATCCCTTGGAATTGATTTAGTGGAAGTGAGAAACAGATATAAGGGACTAGATCTGATAGAGTGCCTGATGAACTATGGACAGAGGTTTGTGACATTGTACTGGAGACAGGGATCAAGACCCTCCCCAAGAAAAAGAAATGCAAAAAGGCAAAATGGCTGTCTGAGGAAGCCTTACAAATAGCTGTGAAAACAAGAGAAGCAAATAGCAAAGGAGAAAAGGAAAGATATTCCCATTTGAATGCAGAGTTCCAAAGAATAACAAGGAGAGATAAGAAAGCCTTCTTCAGCGATCAATGCAAAGAAATAGAGGAAAACAACAGAATGGGAAAGACTAGAGATCTCTTCAAGAAAATTAGAGATATCGAGGGAACATTTCACACAAAGATGGGCTGAATAAAGGCCAGAAATGGTATGGACCTAACAGAAGCAGAAGACATTAAGAAGTGGCAAGAATACACAGAAGAACTGTACAAAAATGATCTTCATGACCCAGATAATCACGATGGTGTGATCACTCACCTAGAGCCAGACATTCTGGAGTGTGAAGTCAAGTGGGCCTTAGGAAGCATCACTACAAACAAAGCTAGTGGAGGTGATGGAATTCCAGTTGAGCTCTTTCAAATCCTAAAAGATGATGCTGTGAAAGTGCTGCACTCAATATGCCAGCAAATTTGGAAAACTCAGCAGTGGCCACAGGACTGGAAAAGGTCAGTTTTCATTCCAATCCCAAAGAAAGGCAATGCCAAAGAATGATCAAACTACCACACAATTGCACTCATCTCACACGCTAGTAAAGTAATGCTCAAAATTCTCCAAGCCAGGCTTCAACAATACGTGAACCGTGAACTTCCAGATGTTCAAGGTGGTTTTAGAAAAGGCAGAGGAACCAGAAATCAAATTGCCAACATCCGCTGGATCATCAAAAAAGCAAGAGATTTCCAGAAAAACATCTATTTCTGCTTTATTGACTATGCCAAAGCCTTTGACTGTGTGGCCTCCCTGTCTATCACCAACTCCCGGAGTCCAAAAAACCCATGTCCATCAAGTCGGTGATGCCATCCAACCATCTCATCCTCTGTCGTCCCCTTCTCCTCCTGCCCTCAATCTTCCCCAGCATCAGGGTCTTTTCCAATGAGTCAGCTCTCTGCATCAGGTGGCCAAGGTATTGGAGTTTCAGCTAAAACATCAGTCCTTCCAATGAACACCCAGGACTGATCTCCTTTAGGATGGACTGGTTGGATCTCCTTGCAGTCCAAGGGACTCTCAAGAATCTTCTCCAACACCACAGTTCAGAAGCATCAATTCTTCGGCATTCAGCTTTCTTTATAGTCCAACTCTCACATCCATACATGACTACTGGAAAAACCATAACCTTGACTAGATGGACCTTTGTTGACAAAGTAATGTCTCCGCTTTTGAATATGCTGTCTAGGTTGGTCATAACTTTCCTTCCAAGGAGTAAGCATCTTTTAATTTCATGGCTGCAGTCACCATCTGCAGTGATTTTGGAGCCCAGAAAAATAAAGTCTGACACTGTTTCCACTGTTTCCCCATCTATTTGCCATGAAGTGATGGGACCAGATGCCATCATCTTAGTTTTCTGAATGTAGAGCTTTAAGCCAACTTTTTCACTCTCCTCTTTCACTTTCATCAAGAGGCTCTTTAGTTCTTCTTCACTTTCTGCCGTAAGGGTGGTGTCATCTGCATATCTGAGGTTATTGATATTTCTTCCAGCAATCTTGATTCCAGCTTGTGCTTCTTCCAGCCCAGCGTTTCTCATGATGTACTCTGCATATAATTTAAATAAGCAGGGTGACAGTATACAGCCTTGATGTACTCCTTTTCCTATTTGGAACCAGTCTGTTGTTCCATGTCCAGTTCTAACTGTTCTTCCTGACCTGCATATAGGTTTTTCAAGAGGAAGGTCAGGTGGTCTTTCAGAATTTTTCAGGTCATCTCTTTCAGAATTTTCCACAGTTTGTTGTAATCCACACAGTCAAAGGCTTTGGCATAGTCAATAAAGCAGAAATAGATGTTTTCTGGAAATCTCTTGCTTTTTCCATGCTCCAGCGGATGTTGGCAATTTGATCTCTGGTTCCTCTGCCTTTTCTAAAACCACCTTGAACATCTGGAAGTTCATAGTTCAGGTATTGCTGAAGCCTGGCTTGGAGAATTTTGAGCATTACTTTACTAGCGTGTGAGATGAGTGCAATTGTGTGGTAGCTTGAGCATTCTTTGGCATTGCCTTTCTTTGGGATTGGAATAAAAACTGACCTTTTCCAGTCCTGTGGCCACTGCTGAGTTTTCCAAATTTGCTGGCATATTGAGTGCAGCACTTTCACAGCATCATCTTTTAGGATTTGAAAGAGCTCAACTGGAATTCCATCACCTCCACTAGCTTTGTTTGTAGTGATGCTTCCTAAGGCCCACTTGACTTCACACTCCAGAATGTCTGGCTCTAGGTGAGTGATCACACCATCGTGATTATCTGGGTCATGAAGATCATTTTTGTACAGTTCTTCTGTGTATTCTTGCCACTTCTTAATGTCTTCTGCTTCTGTTAGGTCCATACCATTTCTGGCCTTTATTCAGCCCATCTTTGTGTGAAATGTTCCCTCGATATCTCTAATTTTCTTGAAGAGATCTCTAGTCTTTCCCATTCTGTTGTTTTCCTCTATTTCTTTGCATTGATCGCTGAAGAAGGCTTTCTTATCTCTCCTTGTTATTCTTTGGAACTCTGCATTCAAATGGGAATATCTTTCCTTTTCTCCTTTGCTATTTGCTTCTCTTGTTTTCACAGCTATTTGTAAAGCTTCCTCAGACAGCCATTTTGCCTTTTTGCATTTCTTTTTCTTGGGGAGGGTCTTGATCCCTGTCTCCAGTACAATGTCACGAACCTCCATCCATTTGCTTCTATAAATAAAGCTGAAATAAATATTTCTTATACACATATCTTTGTGTATGAACTTGGCTTATTACATAGACTGAACTTAATGGAGGCAAACAGAAAGATTGTTTTGTTTAAAAAAAAAAAAGAAAATTCACCTCAGGATACAATTCTAGGTTGACAAATATTTTGTTTTCCCACTTTAAAGGCATAATCCACTATCTTCTGGCTTTATTTTTAATGTTGATGAATCTGTTGTCAATACAATTGCTTTTAATTTTTTTAATAATCCTTTTTTTTCTTTCTTGCTAATTGCTTTTAAGATTTTCCTCTTTGGTGTCCTGCAGTTTAAGCTATGATACATCTAAGAATGTATGTTCTTATTAATGCTCTCAGAGCTCATTGAAATTCTTCCATCTAAAAATGTATGTCAATAATTTTAGAAAATTCTCCACCATTATGTCTTTGAGTATTATTCCCCCCCATTCTCTCTGTTCTCTCCCTCCTGATATTCATTTAAATATATGTTGAATCTCTATGTCTCTTATCCTTTCATATTTTCTGTCTCTATGTCTCTGAGTGCTGAATTCTGTTGAGTTTTTTTTCAGATTTTTCCTTTCAGTTCATGCTTGTCTTATCTTCAGATCTGAGTTTATAATTTCAGTGATCATATTTTTCTTTTCTAAAAGTGTTCTTTGGACCTTTTAAGAAAATCCGTTTGATTATTTTTTATGCAGTCTTATTCCTTGCTCACATTTGTAATTCCATCTCATTTCTTTTGACAGTTTAACCTACTGGTAATTTCCCATTGCTGTGGAGAGGTGATTAGATGACTATGAAATAAAGTTGGAAAGAAATGTGTCAGTGCATCTCTTTTGATGCCATTTCAGACCTACTGAATACATTGATGAAATTAAACTCAAAACTTTTTAAACATACCAGTTTGATAGTTTGTTCTTGGCACAACTAATATTGAAATTCAGAGGGTCCAGTTCTGCTGGTTTTTGTCTCTGCTAGTTAGTGGCTTATTTCTTCAAGTGTTTTCTAATTTTATATTGACTTCTGCTTGGAGGAAGTTTATCTGTGGATATCCTGAGGTGTCTGACTTGAGGGGCAAATTCTTCCAGAGAGAATTTCCATTATCTTCTATCAAGCACCTCAGTCACTTAAGAACCCAGGACAACTTTAAATTAAGTCCCTTGGACTTCATAGGTGATATAAATTTGAATTCTAACCACTTACAAAGGCAGGCTTATCATTTTTTAGGGGAGATATTTTTCTCCACTTAGGAAATTGAGACAGATAAGACTTGTTTTCTCCCTTTGCTGCTAACAGACTCATTTTCTGGCCTATCATTTAACTTGGCTGCTGTCCTTTAGAGGGTTCTGACTTCATGTGAAGTTGTAGTTCCAGCACATTCCTTGTGTGGACCCAGAACTCTGTGTCCTGTGGGTATTAAAAACCAGAATTCAGAGCTTCCTTGGGCTCAGTGGTAAAGAATCTGCCTGCCAATGCAGAAGGCCGGTTCAATTCCTGGGTCTGGGAGGATCCAACATGTTGCCAAGCAACTAAGCCCATACGCCACAACTACTGAAGCCCACATGCTCTAGAGCCCATGCTCCCCAACAAGAGGAACCAGTGCAAGGAGAAACCCACGCACTGCAACTAGAGAGTAGGCCCCGCTCACTGTAACTAGAGAAAAGCCCTCAGCAATGAAGATCCAGCACAGCCTAAATAAATAAAATTGTTGAAAAAAAAAAGCAGGTAGGGGGGCGGATTTCTGGGGTGGTCCAATTGCTAAGATTCTGTGCTCCCAATGGAGGGGGCCTGGATTTGATCCCTGGTCAGGGAACTAGATCCCACATGCTGTATGTAACTAAGACTCAATGCAACCAAATAAAATAAATGAAATATATTTTTTTTTAATAATTTGGAACTATATTCAATATCCTGTGATAAACCATAATGTAAAATAATATGAATAATGATATTTTATATATATATATATATATATATATATATATATGGAGAATCCCATGGACAAAGCCTGGTGGGTTGCAAAAAGTTGGACACTACTGAAGCAACAGAGCACAGCACAGCATAAATATATATACGGAATCACTTTGCTATACAGCAAAAATTAAACACAACCTTGTGAATCAATTATATTTCAGTAAATTTTTTTTTTAATCCCCTCAGAGTTCTACATTCCTCTCAGTGGCAACCGCAAGTGATTTTTGGGCTTGCCTATCATTTTGGTTTATGCTTTCTGTCTCTTTGGCGCCCAGAGATTTTCTTTACTTTCTAGGGAGCTTGTGTCTAAGATTTCTAGATGCTTTATTATAGGAAAGTTTATCAGACTATCCAGTCTTTCGTGTTATCTGAAGTAGAAAACCCAGGCTCCTTTAATCTTTACAACAACCTTACAAATTAAGCATTATTATTCTCATTTTATTATTGTGGAAATTGAGGCTCAGAACGGATATGTGACCATGTGAAGCCACTCAGTCATGTCTGACTCTTTGCAACCCCATGGACTATAACCTACCAGGCTCCTCTGTGCATGGGATTTTACAGGCAAGAGTACTGGAGTGGGTTGCCATTTCCTTCTGCAGGAGATCTTCCCAACCCAGGGATTGAACCTGGGTCTCCTGCATTGCAGGGAGAAGCTTTTACCATCTGAGCCAGCAGGGAAGCCCAGATTGGATATAGATTCTATCAAGAAGCAAAGTCTAGATTTGAACCCAGTACTGGCACCAGAGTTGATGGTTGTTTAAATACTAAGGTATATTGCCTCTGTTTTTCTGTGTACTTTCTCTTCTTTTAAAAAATGTTAATTTTGTCTATCCTCAGAAAAAAATAAAACTTTAAAAGGTATTATAAATTGGAAAAAAAAAAAGATCCCTTGCTTATAACATGTATTTATTTGTTAAACCTGATAAGTTGGGCAATCAAAGCCCTAGAGCTAGGCCTAGGTCATCCATTGTACCTATCAAGTACCATATGGAAAGAACTGAGTGTTTTCCTCTGCATAAATGATAAATAATACCTGAGCCAGAGTATTATCATACCTTCCCTTCCCTTGATTTTGTTGTGCTTACCTTTTCCCTATGAGCCCATCGTTTTCTCCACCACGCTCTCCCCAGGCTGCTACTAGCTCTAAAGAGTAGTAATAAATAAGATTGCGTCCCTGCTACATTTTTGGCAGGCAGGAAAATCTTCTTGGACACAGTAGATATAGACCTTATCTGTCTAGGTTGTTGATTAGAAAAGCATGCTGAAGGACATGTAAGCCTTAATGAAGTCTGAATAGATTACATCTACTTCTTCCCCAGGATCAGCATGATATGGCACTCCGAGCAGAAAACAGAATCAGTCTGGCACACGGGCTCACCATGAGACGATAATGCTTGCCACACACTGAGGTTTGCTTTCCTAAGTGCTGGAAAATTGATTGGTTTATAATTCGTTCTGGTATTTTCCCAAGTCTCTAAGTGTCTACAATTACCTGCCTTATACTTTTTTCCTCCATTTTAAAGCACACATGCACACATACACACACACATGTGTGGCTGTACGTGTGCTCACACACAATCTACCCTGTCTCAGACGATAGAGATCCTCCTGAGCTCTCGGAAATTCAGAGCACTGGGGCGGTCTCTAATGAAATTCACCAGAACTTTAAGTTCTCTGAGATGAATATTATCAAACTTTGATAATTTTATTTTATGCTGGTCCTCACTCTAAGTTAGCCTATTTACAAGGAAATTGGGAAAGGGTGGGCTCATCTAAGAGTCTGTCCAAATAAATCTAGTCCAGAAAGTACTCATTCATTCATGTGTGCGTGCAGGCACTCACTCATTCTACACGTATTTGCTGAGTACCTATTGTGTGTCAGGCCCCAATTTACTTACTGAGGTTGCAGTGGTAATCCTTTTAGACAAGTCTCTGCTCTCATGAAGTAAATGATCTAATGTGGCAATTAAATTAACAAATACACAATTTCAGATGACTATAAATGTTACGAAGTATTTAAAGCAGATGACAAACACAGAGGGAATGAATTGAGGGTAGAATGCCACTTCAGAGTTTTTTAGAGATGTTGGCTAAGAAAGACTTCAGAATCTTCTCTGTCACATTTTGTTGTTGTTGTTGGTTGTGCTGGGTCTTCACTGCTGCATGGGTTTTTCTCTAGTTGTGGTTAGTGGGGACTACTCTTTAGTTGAGGTATGTGGGCTTCTCACTGCAGTGGCTTCTCTTTTTGTGGATCACAAGCTCTAGGGCGCACGGGCTGTCCTCAATAGTTGTAGTGGACGGGCTTAGTTGCCTGCGGCATGTGGAATCTTCCCCGACCAGGGATTGAACTCTTGTCTCCTGCATTGGCTGGCAGATTCTCTACCATTAAGCCACCAGGGAAGCCCTTTCTGCTCTCTTCCGACCTCACTAGCTGCTTTTTCTGTCTTCTACAAAGGTTTCCCTTCATCTTTCCAACCTCCAAATATTGGAATATCCCAGGGATTATCCTTGGGCTTCTTTTTGATCTACATTCACTTCCTGATCTCATTCAGTCCCTGGATTTTTAAAAAATATTCTATATTTTACCCTAAAATAAGCAAAGTATGTATAGAACATTAACATTTGTCTAAGAAATGGGTAGGATAGAATACAAAAATGTAAGTGCTTTCAAGAACTGTGAAGGTCTGTGACTTACCCAACTTGCAAGCTAACAAGTTAAATTACCACAGTTTTGTGTCTGGCAGAAGACACAAGATTCATGGATCTTGTAATTCCATCTATTTCTTTCACAATTATTTAATTAATTTGACTATTAACTAATATCACTCTAATTTCCTTGGGGGAGGGGATTGAATGACTGTTGGATAAGATTGGAAAGAAGACTTTTCAATGCATTTTTGTTGATATCAGACCTATTGATTAAATTGATAAAATTAAACTTAAAATAACTTTTAAAATATATTAATTTTGTAGTTTGAATTTGATACATCTAATATCTGAAATTCAGGAGTCTCAAATGTGTCCAGAATCAGTCCTCTTGTCATTACCTTCTTGCTCCATGCCCATTCTTGTTTCTTTTGAACTAGTTTTTCAACAGCCTCCTATTTCCATCCTCGCGTACCTATCATGAGACCATCTACACCACAGCCAGATGATCCTTTTAAAGTGTGTACGATTATGTCCCTGTAAGATCAAGGCATTTCTTTGCTCTGATCACAAGGGAGAAACAAAAGAGCAATAGCATTTTACTCACAGAAATAGCACTAATCAGTGTCAGCATTTGAGCCAGTTCTCCAAGCTTCAATTCCAAGACCTGAAAAGGATCATGTGATGCCTGCACATGCAGTGGGTTACATTATAGGAAAGGAACTCTCAGCTTTGGGAACCTGAATATTTTATAATGGGAGTAAACCAGCCAGTCCTATGCTCCCAAGGGAGACACTATTTCTAGCTTCCAAAGTCATTAGTGATACTAACATCTTTAAAAAGATAGTCTGGAACAAAAGCTATCAGTGAGTTCACAAGATGTACAGAAACATGAGAATCATGCAGAATTATCTCCCAACATGTTTTTGCTTGCACTTTTTGTAAACAGAAGGATAAACAAAAACCTTTTTTTAATTGAAATATAGTTGATTTACAATAGTGTCTTGGTTTCAGGTGTACAACCAAGTGATTCAGTTACCCTTTTTTTTTTTTTTTCAGATTATTTTCCATTATAGGTTATTACAATGTATTGATAGTTTCATGTGTTGTATAGTAAATCTTTGTGGCTTATCTATTTTTTATATAGTGGTTTGTATCTGTTAATCCCATACTCCTAATTTAGGCCTCCCCCTCCTGGACTGTAGCCTATCAGGCTCCTCTGTCCATGGGATTCTCCAGGCAAGAATACTGGAGTAGGTTGCCATTTCCTTCTCCAGGAGATCTTCCCAACCCAGGGATTGAACCCGGGTCTCCCGCATTGTAGGCAGAAGCTTTACCATCTAAGCCACCAGGGAAGTCCATAAGTTTGTTTTATTTAATGTCTGTCTGTTTTTGCTTTGTATATAGATTCATTGTATTTTTTTAGATTCCACATATAAGTGATATCATATAACATTTATTTGTCTTTCTCTGTCTGACTTACTTCACTTAGTAGAATATTCTCTAAGGCCATCCATGTTCCTGCAAATAGCAATATTTTGTTCTTTATTATACTGAGTAATATTCCATTGTGTATGTGCATATACCCAAGATATACATATATATATTTATATTTATACATATATCTCACATCTTATTTATACAATCATCTGTTGATGAGCATTTGGGTTGTTTCCATGTCTTGGCCACTGTAAATAGTGTTCCTATGAACATCAGGGTGCTTGTATCTTTTTGAATTAGTGTTTTCAACTTTTCTGGATATATGCCCAGGAGTGGGATTGCTGGATTATAGGGTAGCTCTATTTTTAGGGGTTTTTTTTTTTTTTTTTGAGAAACCTCCATATTGTTCTCCATAGTGGCTGTACCAATTTACATTCCCACCAACAGTGTAGCAGGGTTCCTTTCTCTCCACTCACACTCCAGCATTTATTGTTTCTAGACTTTTTGATGATAGCCATTCTGACTGGTGTGAGGTAATACCACATTGTAGTTTTGATTTGCATTTCTCTGATAATTAGACTGTTGAGCATCTTTTCATGTGCCTGTTGGCCATCTGCATGTATTCTTTGGAGAAATGTCTATTTAAATCTTCTGCCCATTTTTTTGATTTAGCTGTTTGTTTTCTCAATATTGAGTTGTATGTGTTATTTGTATAGTTTGGATATTAACCCCTTGTTGATTGCATTGTTTGCAAATATTTTCTCCCAGTCTGTAGGTTGTCTTTTCATTTTTCTTTTGCTATACAAAAGCTTTACTTTTTATTAGATCCCATTTGTTTATTTTTGCTTTCATTTTTTTTTTGCCTTGGGAAACTGAACTCAGAAAATATTGCTGCTGCTGCTGCTGCTGCTAAGTCACTTCAGTCGTGCCCGACTCTGTGCGACCCCATAGACGGCAGCCCACCAGGCTCCCCCGTCCCTGGGATTCTCCAGGCAAGAACACTGGAGTGGGGTGCCATTTCCTTCTCCAATGCATGAAAGTGAAAAGTGAAAGGGAAGTTGCTCAGACGTGTCCGACCCTCAGCGACCCCATGGACTGCAGCCTTCCAGGCTCCTCCGTCCATGGGATTTTCCAGGCAAGAGTACTGGAGTGGGGTGCCATACTGCTACAACTGATGTTTGAGAATGAAAAATATTTTTTAAAGTTACTAAGAAAGAGACAGAGGGAACAGGGTGGGAGGGAAAAGAATGGAAGCTAGATTTCTCTGAATATATCTTGTTTTGTATATTTGATTTTGAAACCATTTCTTTTAACTAGAAAATGAAATCAAATTTTTAAAAAGCAATCTCTAAAAACCAAAAACTGCATGAAACAAATGAACCAAATTGTCTATCAAATAGGTAGAAAAACCACACAGAGAATAATTATTTCAAGTTACTATTTTTAAGTACAGTAATTTGTCTATATCTCTCCAGGGATATTCTCTTAAAGGCAAAAGCAAATCCAAAAACACCTTAACTCTTTACAGCAATTGTGTTAGTGGTAGTGTTGGTGTTAGTATTCTGAGGCTGTTTCATGTAATATGTTGATGAAATTGGGAACCAAAATTTTTAGTATGAGAGTATAGAGATACAGATTGAATATCAAGAGGTTAAATAAAACCCTGTAGTTCTGAATTTGAATTAGAAGTGTTATGTATGAATTCATGATGTATTTTATCTTTATAGAAAAAAAACAACACATATCTATCCAAGCTCTGTCATTGAAAAGGTCTAGAAACAATGACCTTTATTGGACCCCATGGCAGCTGAACTCTTCCTCTGCCAATACCTTCTTACTCTCCTTGCCTCCCATGGGTGTTGATCCCAAGGGTGCTCCCCAATGAACAGCTTGCATTCTAATAACCAGCCACAGAAAATGCTCAGTCCTTAATATCGAATAGACCTTCCTTTTTCCAAATGTTCCCAAACAGATCCAACCAAAGACTCCCAAATATAGGTACATATCAGTTAAAAAGCCTCCCCTTTCTTCCAAAACTCCCCTTCTTCCAAATGGGGTCTTCCAGAACTCCTTCCATAATAGAATATTTACCAATCAGAGACGGTTTCAGCATTTCCTCTTTTTATGTCTTTAATACTCTTGAACCCAGGCTGAAATGAAAGCAGTGGTAGATGGGTTCCCTTGCCCCAGGTTTATGAATGAAGAGCTTGTGTTGATCTTTTCTTGAAGTTAGTTTTGTCTTTGACACATCTCAGAGTCAGCTTCCCAGGGAAGCCAACAAGTGATAATTTATCTATTTATTTGCTTGTTGTCTGTCTCCCCTGACATTCCCTGGGAGAAGTAGGGCGTTGTGGAGTCTCCTAGTTCTCCAACCAGCTAAAACAGTGCCTTACACTGGAAGCTGCTCAATACCAATTATGCTGGATCCAAAAGTGAAATGACATTTAAACTGAGACCTGAAAGACAAAGAGATAACCAGGCAAAGATCTTGTGAAAGAGCATTCGGGGTGTTGGGAACAGCAAGTAAAATTCCAGAGCTCTTTCCTTCCTGTTTTGGTTCCAGATCTTTACAACTACTATTAAGTATTTGGGAGAGTTAAAATATTTTTGTTTGTTTTTGGTGTTGCTTTTGTTTCCTATTTCTTCCTCACTCCTGTTTCAGGATCACTTGATTTTTATAAATATAGCTCCAGGAACATACAGACCAATGTATAACTAATCAATCTTAGATTTCTGTTCATGAGCCCATACCAAACTCAAGGTAATTTCACTCCATTATTTATACAAAACATTTGTTTGTGGGAGGATATGGTAGTTGTTATGACTTCAGGGAGTTTAGTATCTACCAGGAATCTCTTATGATTACCCCAAGGAATAGGCCAGCATTGGAGTCCATGAGTCCATGGCCCCAAGGGCATTGGGGAGACTCCGGATCAGAATGGTCTGGGAAGAATTTTCTGCTTAAGTGTGTGACAAGCTCCTCCACTCACCCCTCCAGTCATGCTCATTCTCTGTAGAGCCTGACCACATGTTTTGCTTTCTGCTTTAAAAAGAAAATACTTTTTAAATGTCTTTTATTAAAGTAAAATTTGCACATGGTTAAAATATCAAATACTCTAGAAGGGTTTCTCTTACCCTTCCCCCTTATGAAGATAACTCTTTATCTTCTCAGACTTATCTCTGTATCACTAAGTAATCTCCTTCTACCCCTCTTTACTGGAAAATTGGGTTAAAGATACTGAGCATGGCCCCAGCCATCAGAACAAGACCCAGTTCCCCCCTAAGTCAGTCTCTCCCATCAGGAAGTTTCCATAAGCCTCTTATCCTTCTCCATCAGAGGACAGACAGACTGAAAACCACAATCACATAAAATTAACCAATCTTATCACATGGACCACAGATCAGTCGCTCAGTCATGTCTGACTCTTTGCGACCCCATGAATCACAGCACGCCAGGCCTCCCTGTCCATCACCAACTCCTGGAGTTCACTGACACTCACGTCCATCCAGTCAGTGATGCCATCCAGCCATCTCATCCTCTGTCGTCCCCTTCTCCTCCTGCCCCTAATCCCTCCCAGCATCAGAGTCTTTTCCAATGAGTCAACTCTTCGCATGAGGTGGCCAAAGTACTGGAGTTTCAGCTTTAGCACCATTCCTTCCAAAGAATTTCCAGGGCTGATCTCCTTCAGAATGGACTGGTTGGATCTCCTTGCAGTCCAAGGGACTCTCAAGAGTCTTCTCCAGTACCACAGTTCAAAAGCATCAATTCTTCAGTGCTCAGCTTTCTTCACAGTCCAACTCTCACATCCATACATGACCACAGGAAAAACCATAGCCTTGACTAGACGAACCTTTGTTGGCAAAGTAATGTCTCTGCTTTTGAATATGCTATCTAGGTTGGTCATAACTTTTCTTCCAAGGAGTAAGCGTCTTTTAATTTCATGGCTGCAGTCACCATCTGCAGTGATTTTGCAGTCCAGAAAAATAAAGTCTGACACTGTTTCCACTGTTTCCCCATCTATTTCCCATGAAGTTGTGGGACCGGATGCCATGATCTTAGTTTTCTGAATGTTGAGCTTTAAGCCAACTTTTTCACTCTCCACTTTCACTTTCATCAAGAGGCTTTTGAGTTCCTCTTCACATTCTGCCATAAGAGTGGTGTCATCTGCATATCTGAGGTTATTGATATTTCTCCCAGCAATCTTGATTCCAGCTTGTGTTTCTTCCAGTCCAGCGTTTCTCATGATATACTCTGCATATAAGTTAAATAAACAGGGTGACAATATATAGCCTTGACGAACTCCTTTTCCTATTTGGAACCAGTCTGTTGTTCCATGTCCAGTTCTAACTGTTGCTTCCTGACCTGCGTACAAATTTCTCAAGAGGCAGGTCAGGTGGTCTGGTATTCCCATCTCTTTCAGAATTTTCCACAGTTTATTGTGATCCACACAGTCAAAGGCTTTGGCATATTCAATAAAGCAGAAATAGATGCTTTTCTGGAACTCTCTTGCTTTTTCCATGATCCAGCGGATGTTGGCAATTTGATCTCTGGTTCCTCTGCCTTTTCTAAAACCAGCTTGAACATCAGGAAGTTCACGGTTCACGTATTGCTGAAGCCTGGCTTGGAGAATTTTGAGCATTACTTTACTAGCATGTGAGATGAGTGCAATTGTGTGGTAGTTTGAGCATTCTTTGACATTGCCTTTCTTTGGGATTGGAATGAAAACTGACCTTTTCCAGTCCTGTGGCCACTGCTGAGTTTTCCAAATTTGCTGGCATATTGAGTGCAGCACTTTCACAGCATCATCTTTCAGGATTTGGAATAGCTCAACTGGAATTCCATCACCTCCATTAGCTTTGTTCGTAGTGATACTCTCCAAGGCCCACTTGACTTCACATTCCAGGATGTCTGGCTCTAGGTCAGTGATCACACCATCGTGATTATCTGGGTCATGAAGATCTTTTTTGTACAGTTCTTTTGTGTATTCTTGCCACCTCTTCTTAATATCTTCTGCTTCTGTTAGGTCCATACCATTTCTGTCCTTTATCGAGTTCATCTTTGCATGAAATATTCCTTTGGTATCTCTGATTTTCTTGAAGAGATCCCTAGTCTTTCCCATTCTGTTGTTTTCCTCTATTTCTTTGCATTGATCGCTGAAGAAGGCTTTCTTATCTCTTCTTGCTATTCTTTGGAACTCTGCATTCAGATGTTTATATCTTTCCTTTTCTCCTTTGCTTTTTGCTTCTCTTCTTTTCACAGCTCTTTGTAAGGCCTCCCCAGACAGTCATTTTGCTTTTTTGCATTTCTTTCCTATGGGAATGGTCTTGATCCCTATCTCCTGTACAATGTCACAAACCTCATTCCGTAGTTCATCAGGCACTCTATCTATTAGATCTAGGCCCTTAAATCTATTTCTCACTTCCACTGTATAATCATAAGGGATTTGATTTAGGTCATACCTGAATGGTCTAGTGGTTTTCCCTACTTTCTTCAATTTCAGTCTGAATTTGGCAATAAGGAGTTCATGGTCTGAGCCACAGTCAGCTCCTGGTCTTGCTTTTGCGGACTGTATAGAGCTTCTCCATCTTTGGCTGCAAAGAATATAATCAATCTGATTTCGGTGTTGACCATCTGGTGATGTCCATGTATAGAGTCTTCTCTTGTGTTGTTGGAAGAGGGTGTTTGTTATGACCAGTGCATTTTCTTGGCAAAACTCTATTAGTCTTTGCCCTGCTTCATTCCGTATTCCAAGGCCAAATTTGCCTGTTACTCCAGGTGTTTCTTGACTTCCTACTTTTGCATTCCAGTCCCCTATAATGAAAAGGACATCTTTTTGGGTGCTAGTTCTAAAAGGTCTTGTAGGTCTTCATAGAACTGTTCAACTTCAGCTTCTTCAGCGTTACTGGTTGGGGCATAGACTTGGATTACTGTCATATTGAATGGTTTGCCTTGGAAAAGAACAGAGATCATTCTGTCATTTTTGAGATTGCATCCAAGTACTGCATTTCAGACTCTCTTGTTGACCATGATGGCCACTCCATTTCTTCTGAGGGATTCCTGCCCGCAGTAGTAGATATAATGGTCATCTGAGTTAAATTCACCCATTCCAGTCCATTTCAGTTCGCTGATTCCTAGAATGTCGACATTCATTCTTGCCATCTCTTGTTTGACCACTTCCAATTTGCCTTGATTCATGGACCTAACATTCCAGGTTCCTATGCAATATTGCTTTTTACAGCATCGGACCTTGCTTCTATCACCAGTCACATCCACAGCTGAGTATTGTTTTTGCTTTGGCTCCATCCCCTCATTCTTTCTGGAGTTATTTCTCCACTGATCTCCAGTAGCATATTGGGCACCTACCAACCTGGGGAGTTTCTCTTTCAGTATCCTATCATTTTGCCTTTTCATACTGTTCATGGGGTTCTCAAGGCAAGAATACTGAAGTGGTTTGCCATTCCCTTCTCCAGTGGACCACATTCTGTCAAATCTCTCCACCATGACCCGCCCGTCTTGGGTTGCCCCACAGGCATGGCTTAGTTTCATTGAGTTAGACAAGGCTGTGGTCCTAGTGTGATTAGATTGACTAGTTTTCTGTGGCTGCGCGGGCACAGGAGGGCCTAGAGGAGCTATCCCACGTTGAAGGTCAGGAAGGGCGGCGGTGAAGAGATACCCCTCGTCCAAGGTAAGGAGCAGTGGCTGCGCTTTGCTGGAGCAACCGTGAAGAGATACCCCATGCCCAAGGTAAGAGAAACCCAAGTAAGATGGTAGGTGTTGCAAGAGGGCATCAGAAGGCAAACACACTGAAACCATACTCACAGAAAACTAGTCAATCTAATCACACTAGGACCACAGCCTTGTCTAACTCAACACATGGACCACAGCCTTGTCTAACTCAAAGAAACTATGAGCAGCCACCCAGGACAGACGAGTCATGGTGGAGAGTTCTGACAAGGTGGTCCACTGGAGAAGGGAATGGCAAACCACTTCAGTATTCTTGCCTTGAGAACCCCATGAACAGTATGAAAAGGCAAAAAGATAAGACACTGAAAGATCAACTCCCCAGGTTGGTAGGTGCCCAATATGCTACTGGAGATCAGTGGAGAAATAACTCCAGAAAGAATAAGGAGATGGAACTAAAGCAAAAACAACACCCAGTTGTGGATGTGATGGGTGATGGAAGTAAAGTCCCATGCTGTAAAGAGCAATATTGCATAGGAACCTGGAATGTTAGGTCCATGAATCCAGGCAAATTGGAAGTAGTCAAACAGGAGATAGCAACATGAACATAGACATTTTAGGAATCAGCAAACTAAAATGGGCTGGAATGGGTGAATTTAATTCAGATGACCATTATCTACTACTGTAGGCAAGAATCCCTTAGAAGAAATGGAGTAGCCATCATAGTCAACAAAAGAGTCCGAAATGCAGTACTTGGGTGCAATCTCAAAAACAACAGAGTGATCTCTGTTCATTTCCAAGGCAAACCATTCAATATCACAGTAATCCAAGTCTATGCCCCAACCAGTAATGCTGAAGAAGCTAAAGTTGAATGGTTCTGTGAAGACCTACAAGACCTTCTAGAACTAACACCAAAAAAGATGTCCTTTTCATTATAGGGGACTGGAATGCAAAAGTAGGAAGTCAAAAGATACCTGGAATAACAGGCAAATTTGGCCTTGGAGTACAGAATGAAGCAGGGCAAAGGCTATAACAGTTCTGCAAAGAGAACGCATTGGTCATAGCAAACACCCTCTTCCAACAACACAAGAGAAAATTCTACAAATGGACATCACCAGATGATCAATACCAAAATCAGATTGATTATATTCTTTGCAGCCAAAGATGGAGAAGCTCTATACAGTCAGCCAAAACAAGACCGGGAGCTGACTGTGGCTCAGATCATGAACTCCTTATTGCCAAATTCAGACTTAAATTGAAAAAAGTAGGGAAAACCACTAGACCATTCAGGTATGACCTAAATCAAATCCCTTACAATTATACAGTGGAAGTGAGAAATAGATTTAAGGGACTAGATCTGATAGACAGAGTGCCTGATGAACTATGGACAGAAGTTCATAATATTGTACAGGAGGCAGTGATCAAAATCATCCCTAAGAGAAAGAAATGCAAAAAGGCAAAATGGTTATCTGAGGAGGCCTTACAAATAGCTATGAAAAGAAGAGAAGTGAAAGGCAAAGGAGAAAAAGAAAGATATACCCATCTGAATGCAGAGTTCCAAAGAATAGCAAAGAGAGATAAGAAAGCCTTTCTCGTGATCAGTGCAAAGAAATAGAGGAAAACAATAGAATGGGAAAGACTAGAGATCTCTTAAAGAAAATTAGAGATACCAAGGGAACATTTCATGCAAAGATGAGCATAATAAAAGGCAGAAATGGTATGGACCTAATAGAAGCAGAAGATATTAAGAAGAGGTGGCAAGAATACACAGAAGAACTATACAAAAAAGATCTTCATGACCCAGATAATGACAATGCTGTGATCACTCACTTAGAGCCAGACATCCTGGAATTCAAAGTCAAGTGGGCCTGAGGAAGCATCACTACAAACAAAGTTAGTGGAGGTGATGGAATTCCAGTTGAGCTATTTCAAATCCTGAAAGATGATGCTGTGAAAGTGTTGCACTCAATATGCCAGCAAATTTGGAAAACTCAGCAGTGGCCACAGGACTGGAAAAGGTCAGTTTTCATTCCAGTCCCAAAGAAAGGCAATGCCAAAGAATGCTCAAACTACCGCACAATTGCACTCATCTCACATGCTAGTAAAGTAATGCTCAAAATTCTCCAAGCCAGGATTCATCAGTATGTGAATTGTGAACTTCCTGATGTTCAAGCTGGTTTTAGAAAAGGCAGAGGAACCAGAGATCAAATTGCAAGCATCCATTGGATCATCGAAAAAGCAAGAGAGTTCCAGAAAAACATCTATTTCTGCTTTTTGACTATGCAAAAGCCTTTGCGTGGATCACAACAAACTCTGGAAAATTCTTCAAGAGATGGGAATACCAGAACACCTGACCTGCCTCCTGAGAAATCTGTATGCAGGTTAAGAAGCAACAGTTAGAACTGGACATGGAACAACAGACTAGTTCCAAATTGGGAAAGGAGTACATCAAGGCTGTATATTGTCACCCTCCTTATTTAACTTATATCCAGAGTACATCATGTGAAATGCTAAGCTGGATGAAGCACAGCTGGAATCAAAATTGCTGGGAGAAATATCAATAACCTCAGATATGCATATAACACCACCCTTATGGCAGAAAGTGAAGAAGAACTAAAGAGTCTCTTGATGAAAGTGAAAGAGGAGAGTGAAAAAGTTGGCTTAAAACTCAACATTCATGTGTTCCCCAGGATGGGGAACACATGTATACCTGTGGCGGATTCATTTTGATATTTGGCAAAACTAATACAATTATGTAAAGTTTAAAAATTAAAAAAAAACAACACAAAAAACTCAACATTCAGGCCAGTTGGTCCAAGTGTCCAGGCCTGAGGCATCCTACCAAACCCTCCCCCTGCCGGTGCCTCAGAAGGCAGACCATTCATCAAGAATTTTGTATCCAAGGCGCAGAAGTTTGTTACCGAAGATGATGAATGCTGACATGGATGCAGTTGATGCTGAAAATCAGGTGGAACTGGAGGAAAAAACATGACTTATTAATCAAGTATTGGAACTCTAACACACACTTGAAGATCTGTCTGCAAGAGTAGATGCAGTTAAGGAAGAAAATCTGAAGCTAAAATCAGAAAACCAAGTTCTCAAACAATATATAGAAAACCTCATGTCAGCTTCTAGTGTTTTTCAAACAACTGACACAAAAAGCAAAAGAAAATAAGGGATTGATATCTCTTATGTCTTACGGAATTGCTGCTGATCTTTTTTTTTCTTTAAAACTTGGATAGATTCCAAAAGTTACAGTACTTTTGTTTGTGGCTTCACTGAGTATTTATGAAGATAATGTCAGATCTAGGCAAAATTAAGAGCATAACAGAAGACTTTCATGAGTTTGTGTATTATGTTAGTCTATGAAAATGTGCAAATGTAGAGACTTTATAATTAGAAATGCATATGTTTATGAAACTTGAAAATGAATGTTTTATCAAATTTGTTTTGATTTATAGGGTTAGTATTGTCTTATATTATAGGCATAGAGATACAAGCAAGTAACTACCGTGTTGTGAAAAAGTAACCAAAATCATGTACTGAACGCACAGCTTTATGTGCCCTGTCTACCGTCATGTGCCTCTTTTCCATTTGTTTTCTTCCTGTTTTTCCTTCCCCTAGGGAAAAAAATGGTTTCACGTTTGTAAAAAGTAATTTCAGTAGCTAATCATCTAGGAGAGTAGCCTGAACTCTAACTGTTGAAACTTGACCAAAATAAGATACTTTCTCAGTTAGGGCTTATTTATTATGTTTAGTAGTAAGGATAGTAGGTTTCTCTTACATTAATTGAAAATGGAGGCTATAAAAATGAAGATTTTTCTTTGAATTATGGTATGGGGAAGATTTATTATTAAAAACTTCTTTTGCACAAAATAACCCACTTGGTATCTGAAAAGATGAGTTCTGGTTGTGTGTGTGTTTGAAATAGAAAATTTTGAGGAAAAATAGAAATAGGGTGGGAAAAGTACTTCTTAAGTACCTGTAACCAACTCCAAATGTTTCTTCTCCAGATTTATGTTCTCTCTGGCACAGATTGGATTTTGGAAGGAATATTTTAAAATATGGATTAAGTTTGGCTAACCTTATGTAAACCACACCTGGAAGAGAATAGAGTTTGGTCTCAGATTTATTTGTAGTACCAGCAGATCAACTTTGCAAAGTCCATTAAGAGTGGATTAGTATCAGAGTCATGAATAAGATGGGAGAGTTTTACATGTAAACTAATTGATGCTTTCTCAGTATTTTATCACTTCTCCCAGAAGTTTCTGCAAACCCAACTACTGGTTTGCAGAATTTTAGTCATTTAACCGTTTTTTAAAATTTAGTTTAGTAGGTTCCATTTGGTAAGGAAATCAGTAGTTGTTAATTAAAATGTTAAATAGGAAAAGAAATCCACTAATATAGTTTATAGTTATTAAATTTAGGCTAATCATGGAATAATCTTATGTTTGTATTGGTGTAAAATTTGATGACTTTAGCTGTATGAATATATAATAGTCATACTGCAAACATTTTGCATCTCTTTGTGACTTAATTTTCAAACATTTAAAATTGTGTTGCAGTTACGCTTTGCTGTTTAATAAAAAGCTGTTTCAAAAAAAAAACCTCAACATTCAGGAAACTAAGATTATGGCATCTGGTCCATCACTTCATGGCAAATAGATGGGGAAACAATGGAAACAGTGACAGACTTTATTTTGGGGGGCTCCAAAATCCCTGCAGATGGTGAGTGAAGCCATGAAATTAAAAGACACTTGCTCCTTGGAAGAAAAGTTATGACCAACCTAGACAGCATATTAAAAAGCAGAAAAATTACTTTGCCAACAAAGGTCTGTCTAGTCAAATCTATGGTTTTTCCAGTATGGATGTGAGATTTTTCCAGTATGGACTGTAAAGAAACCTGAGCACTGAAGAACTGATGCTTTTTAACTGTGGTGTTGGAGAAGACTCTTGAGAGTCCCTTGGACTGCAAGGAGATCCAACCAGCCCATCCTAAAGGAAATCAGTCCTGAATATTCTTTGGAAGGACTGATGCTGAAGCTGAAACTCTAATAGTTTGGCCACCTGATGCGAAGAACTGACTCATTGGAAAGACCCTGAGCTGGGAATGATTGAAGGGGGAGGAGAAGGGGATGACAGAGGATGAGATGGTTGGATGGCATCACCGACTCAACGGACATGAGTTCAAATAAACTCCGGGAGTTGGTGTTGGACAGGGAGACCTGGTGTGCTGCAGTCCATGGGGTCGCAAAGAGTTGGACACGACTGAGCAACTGAACTGAACTGCTCTTTATTTATCATTTTTAAATAATGTCTGTTCATTTACTGGCAGGACAGTTGAGAATTCAGCTCGGTTACACACACAAACCCCCCAACAACTCTTTCCCTTCAAATATGATTAGAATGCATTTTAAGTTCTTTCATAGATTTTCTTTGTATTTCTTTCCATATTGTAAGCTTTTATGAAAAGACTGGTAATCCTTTAGTATCATATGTAAGAATGAGGAAAGGAAAACAGATTAAGGTCTATATGTACTTGGATAGGTCTATTGACTGGCTGAATTTCATCCACTTTAGGGTCAATAGGTTATTGTCTTAGGGATTCCAAAATGCTAGCAGTCATATCTTTGCACTTGGGAGTTAAAACTTCTCCTGCTCTCATCTGATCATTTATTGTTGACAGAGTGACTTGTCATTTTTTAATGTTTTGTTGTCTTTCTTATCACTATTGATTACTATTATTTAAACTTTATCTGGACATACTAGCTAATGTAGTAAGGCAAAAGGAAAAAAGTAAATGAACAAAATTGGAAATGAGAAGGTAAAATTATTATTTACATTTGCTATGATTATATACTTAGAAAATCAAAATGATCAACTGAAAAATAACTATAAAAATAATTCAATAAAATTTATAGATACAAAATTGATAAATAGAAATATATTCAAAGTTAACATATAGCCTTCGTATACACAAACAGGGCTTCCCTGGCAGCTCAGATGGTAAAGAATCTGCCTGTAATGAGGGAGACCTGGGTTTGATCTCTGGGTCAGGAAGATCCCCTAGAGAAGGGAGTGGCAACCCACTCCAGTATTCTTTCCTGGAAAATTCCATGGACAGAGGAGCCTGGTGGGCTACAATCCATGGGGTCACAAAGAATCGGACATGACTAAGTGACTAACACTTCCACTTCCACATACACAAACTGAAGAGCTATTGGAAGAATACATCCTATTTACAAAAGCCACTAAAAGAAAATGGATAAAATACCTGGGAATATCTTAAGATACTTGCATGATCTATATGAAGAAAACTTTTAAAAATAAAAATACTATACAAACAGCTCATACAACTCAATAAAAAAAAAAAATAAGCAGAAGGCCTAAATAGACATTTATCCAAAGAATATATATAGATAGCCAATAGGCACATGAAAAGATGCTCAACACCCTAATTATTAGAGAAGTACAAATCAAAACTTGCAATGAGGCATCACCTCACAGTGGTCAGAATGGCTAACATCAAAAACTCTAAAAATAATGAATGCTAGGGAGGGTGTGAAGAAAAGAGAACCCTCCTATGCTATAGGTGGGAATGTAAATTGGTGCAGCCACTATGGAGAACAGTATAGAGGTGCCTCAAAAAACTAACAATAGAGCTCCCATATAATCCGTCAATCTCACTCCTGGGCTTATATCCAAAACAGTTAAAAACTCTAATTTGAAAACAGCACCCCACTGTTCATAGCAGCACTATTTACAATAGCCAAGACATGGGAACAACCTAAATGTCTAGCAACAGAGGATTAAATAAAGAAGATGTGTTACACACACACATACACACACATATAAAACAATCAGATATTATTCAGCCATAAAAAAGAATGAAATATTGCCATTTGTAGCAACATGGATGGACCTAAAGATATTATATAATATTAAGTGAAGTAAGTCAGACAGAGAAAGACAAATAAATGTTATATCACTTGTATGTGGAATCTGAATAATAATACAAATGAAGCTTTATAAAAAACAGAAACAGATTCATAGATATAGAAAACAAACTTATGGCTACCAAAGGAGAAGGAGTGCGTACATTCTAGGTCACTTCAGTCTGTCTGACACTTTGTGATCCCATGAACCCACCAGGCTCTCTGTCCATGGGATTCTCCAGGCAAGAATACTGGAGTGGGTTGCCATGCCCTTCTCCAGGGATCTTACCAACCCAGGGATTGAAACTGCACCTCCTGCATCTCTTGCACTGCAGGCTGATTCTTTACTGCTGAGTCACCAGGGAAGCCCCAAGGCGAAGGGGAGGAGTGATAAATTAGGAGTGAGGGATTAACAGATACAAACTGTTATACATAAAATAGATAAGCAACAAAGATTTACTGTAAATGCAGGGAATTATATTCAATATCTCATAAAAACCTATAATGGAAATAACCTGGCATATATATATATGTGAACCATTTTGCTATACACCTGAAAGTAATTGATTCACTAATATTGTTAATCAACTATACATCAATAAAAAAGTGTAGAATGGCCTAAGTTGATTCAGAACACAGAACTGTAAAAGAAATTATTGATATCAATGACTAAAAATTAAATATTTCTGTATGGCAAATAGCACCATAAGCAAAGTCAAAAGACAAACAACAGAATAGAACAGATGACTGCAATTCAAATGACATATATAAAGGGCTTCTACAAATCAAAAATAAAATACCATCAGCCAGAAAGAAAAATTGTTGGAGTCTATGAGCAAGCAGTTCACAGAGAAGGAAATGCAAATGGTTTCTAACTGTGGGGGAAAATGTTCAACCTTGCTCATAATAAAAGAAATAAATAATTAAAACTACCCTGAGAAATTCTTCCCTTATCAGATTCACAAGCTCCAAAAATTTGATAATCCAGTAACTGGCAAAGATGTCAGGGAAAGACTCGAACATTACTGGTTGGGACTGCAAATCAGTAAGACCTCTGGGGAGGGTGAATGACAATGTCTGTCAAAACTGCAAAAGCACCCAGGAATTCTACTTCAAGGAATTTATCCTACAGATATACTCACATGTGCACAAATAGGCATATTCAGCATTGCTTGTAACAGCGAAAGTTTGGAAGCAACCAAAATGTCCATGACTAGGTCACTAGTGTGTGTGTGTTGTTCACTTAGTCGTGTCTGACTCTTTGCAACCACATGGACTGCAGCAAGCCAGGTTCCTCTGTCTATGGAGTTTTCCAGGCAAGAAAATGGGTTGCCATTCCTTCTTCATGGGATCTTGTCAACCCAGGGATCAAATCCTGTCTCCAGCACTGCAGACAGCAGATTCCTTACTATCTGAGCCACCAGAGAAGCCCTGCATCACCAGTTCAGTTCAGTTGCTCAGTCATGTCAGACTCTTTGCGACCCCATGGACTGCAGCACACCAGGTCTCCCTGTCCAACACCAACTCCTGGAGTTTACTCAAACTCATGTCCATTAAGTCAGTGATGCCATCCAACCATCTCATCCTCTGTCATCCCCTTCTCCTCCTGCCCTCAATCTTTCCCATTATCAGGGTCTTTTCCAATGTGTCAGTTCTTAGCGTCAGGTGGCCAAAGTATTGGAATTTCAGCTTCAGCATCAGTCCTTCCAATGGAATATTCAGGACTGATGTCCTTTAAGATGGACTGGTTGGATCTCCTTGCAGTCCAAGGGACTCTCAAGAGTCTTCTCCAACACCATAGTTCAAAAGCATCAATTCTTTGGTGATCAGCTTTCTTTACAGTCCAACTCTCACATCCATACATGACTACTGGAAAAACCAAAGCTTTGACTAGATGGACCTTTGTTGGCAAAGTAATGTCTCTGCTTTTTAATATGCTGTCTAGGTTGGTCATAGCTTTTCTTCCAAGGAGCAAGCATCTTTTAATTTCACTGGCTGCAGTCACCATCTCCAGTGATTTTGGAGACCAAAAAAAATAGTCTGTCAGTATTTCCATTGTTTCCCCATCTATTTGCTGTAAAGTGATGGGACTGGATGCCATGATCTTAGTTTTCTGAATGTTGACAAAGCAAAAAAAAAATCCAAATAACAAGAGAATTCCAGAAAAACATCTATTTCTGCTTTATTGACTATGCCAAAGCCTTTGACTGTGTGGATCACAATAAACTGTGAAAAATTCTTAAAGTGATAAGAATACCAGACCACTTGACCTGCTTCCTGAGAAATCTGTATGCAGGTCAAGAAGCAACAGTTAGAACTGGACATGGAACAACAGACTGGTTCCAAATTGGGAAAGAAGTACATCAAGGCTGTCTATTGTCACCCTGCTTATGCAGGTACATCATGAGAAACGCTGGGCTGGATGAAGCACAAGCTGGAATCAAGATTGCCAGGAGAAATATCAATAACCTCAGATATGCAGATGACACCACCCTTATGGCAGATAGTGAAGAAGAACTAAAGAGCCTCTTGATAAAAGTGAAAGAGGAGAGAGTGAAAAAGTTGGCTTAAAACTCGGCATTCAGAAAACTAAGATCACTAGAGAAAGGTCAAATAAATTATGGTACACTCAATAGAACACAATGCAGTCATCAAAATGAGTGTGGGATCTGTTTAGATACTAATATGGAGCTTCAAGATACATTAAGGAAAAAAAACAAGGTACAGAACATTACATAAAATATAATATCGTTTGTGGAAATGTATTTGCTTGCATATTAAAAAAAAAGTCGCTGGAGGAATATGTAAGCAATGGATACAGTGTGTTACTTCCAGGGAGAAGAACTAGGTCATTGGTTAGAAGGGAAACTTTCACTCTATTTATTTTTATACCTTTTGAATTTTGAATCACATCCTATGTACTGTCTATCCAAAAAAAAAATTGTTTAGACAGATTTTAATAAAACAGATGTGTCTCCAATCAGCCTATTCCTCCCCATCTCCATTGCCACTTCTGTTTTCTTAATGACTTAGTGGCTTAAATGGATTCTCCTACAAAGAATTTCCCCTAACTATTCTTAGTGGTTTCAGGTCTCTCCACTAGGTTCTTTCCCATTGCTACACTCAGTGATAAAGCTATGAAGGTAATGAATACTTTGTAATTATATGCTTCATCTTGTTTCAGTCACTCATCACTGATCACCTGTTTCCCTGCCCCATAAGGGCAGGAAATTCTTAATAACTGATTCATGACTGTAAACCCAGTACTTAGGTGATTATCTGGCAAAATCAGTATTTATTAAATGATTGAAAGTTCACAAAGAATAAGATTGTCTCACACTGATATTCTTCCCAGCAAAGGCAGACACTATCACCCTCATTTTCTGGATGAGGAAATTTAAACTCAGAAAGGATTCATTTGAAGCCACACAGCTGGTAAAGTGGCAAAGCTGAAACTTCTCCTCTCAATCCAAGGTTTTTTACAACAGTGGGTCTATACTTTTCACAATCTTAGGACCATTCTGCTGGAGGCCCACCCTCACCCCCACCCCAAGGTACTCCAGGCTTTATCCACAAATACAGAGGTTCTTAACAGGGACCGCCATGGTAAGTTTTAGCAGGTCTATCGACCTTTCGTCATTGCATGGAGAATTTTACATGTAGGTTCATTTCTATAGAGAAAGTCTCCAAGGTTTTCATCAGCTTCTCAAAGAGCCTGTGACACACCTCCACTGAGGGAGTTTCCATGTCAGAGATTCATCCATCTTCAGTTCACCTTGCTGGACAGGAGGGTTTTAAAGGAATCAGAAGCACTGCCTTTGGAATTGAGACAGGAGGGAAGGTGGCAGGGCACAATCATTGAAAGAATGACACGGCCATTGAGGACACAACAAAAACTAGTTAGACTCTGTTAGGCCCAAGATGGAAGCAAGATTCGACTTCTAGTTGAACTCGAGCCTCATTATACACTCATTGTAATACATTAGTATATACTGAACGACACACCCACAGGTGCCATGACAGTTCCGAGGCTGACCATAAAAGGCCAAAAGGGAGCAGTGATTCAATTCCTGGAAAACCCTGTCCCTTCACTTAACAGCCTATGAAATTACCCAGCCCATAAAAACTAACCATCCTGGCCCCTGGGGGCCACTCTCACCTCCTAAGATGGCCTGCATTCTGCCTATAGAATGTATATCTCTCTAAATAAACCTGCTTTAATTCTGCTATGTGTCACTCTTGAAATCTTTCCTGTGTGAAGCCAAGGACCCTCCCAGGCCCATCCCAGGAACTCACCCGAGACTTGGGACATGACTGTCTTCTTGTGCCCCATTTCCCTGCAACAGAATCACTAGTGTAAGCCGTGAAAATTGGCATTAATGAGAGCAGAAAAGCAGAATTGACAAAAGCTGAACCTCTCATCCTCCCGACCACCTCAATACCACCTGCACTCTTATTCACATCTGCCCTCAAGAGAGACTAGAAAACATGTCCTTTTGCTTATTACCCTCTGAAGCAATTAAGCATTAAAGAAAAATCTGTAAAAACATTTTGTATCTCTTTCCTTCATTGTGATTTAGTCTACCAGGAAGTGCACCACAGGACCTGTAGATCAGTTCAAAATCCAGTTACAAGGCTTATATTGCAGGAAAGGAAACACCTTCCAAGGCTCGAGAGTGGGCTCTTGTCTAACAGTGAATTGTCCGAGTACACACATGAGCTGACAAAGAAAGAGACTTTATTGGAAAGAGGCACCCAGGTGGAGAACAGTAGGGTAAGGGAAACCAGGAGAACCACTCTGCCACGTGGCTCACAGTCTCAGGTTTTATGGTGATGAGATTAGTTTCTGGGTTGTCTTTGGCCAATCATTCTGACTCGGGGTCCTTCTTGGTGTCGCATGCATTACTCAGCCAAGATGGATGCAGCAAGAATAATTCTGGGAGGTTGGTAGGACATATGGACAGGCATCTCTTCTCTGCTTTTGACCTTTCCCGAATTCTTCCAGTTAGTGGTAGCTTGTTAGTTCCACGTTCCTTACCAGGAGCTCCTGTTGTAAGATAACTCAGGCAAGTGGTTACTAACAGGCCTAGCAAGAGTGGGCGGTTTCAGTCAGTGGTTGCTTTAACACTTAGATCTTGTACAGTTGGCAGTCTGTCATATCCCTTGCTTTCACAAGCGCAAATTCAACCAGCTTTGATAGAAAATACTCCATACCTCCCAAATTCCAGAAAGTTCCCAAAAAGCACAAATAGAATTTTCCAGGCCCTGGCAACAATTTACACTGTATTTACAACTATTTACAAAACACTTACATTGTATTACATATTGTAAGTAACCTAGCAACGATTTAAAGTATATGGGAGGAGGTGTGTATCTTATAAGAAACTTAATTATTCATGGATTTTTGATATGAAGATATGGGTGGCCCTGGAACCAATTCCTGGAGGATACCTAGGAATGACTGTAATTTACTTCTTCAGGACAATTTCCTTATCTGCTTCAGGCTTTTGTGAGGAACAAATTAACAATTGTTCAATATATTGTGAAGTAGGGTCAAAAAGGCAGTCTCTAGCCTTGACAGAAAATCTACAAGACCATAGCATATCTTCTTTAATATTCCCCCTCCTGCTCTTCCTCCCCTCTTTCCTCCCTCCCTCCCTCCCCCAACCCCAGGAAGAGATTCTAGGCTGATTTCTCTGGTGCATTACCAATATCCTCTTCTTTACCCTCAGGGTAAAACTGCTGCTCTGGAAATAAGATATTCTTGAGCTAGAAATAAACCTAGCTCCAGTGCTTATTTCCTGTGTAGCTTTGGGCAAGTCATATGCTCTGTCTGAGGCCCAGTTTTCTCATCCATAAAATAGAAGTAATGCTCAAATTTCAGGGTAGTGCCAGGCCCTTAAGCATTCAGTTAATGGTGGTTATCATTATAACTGTGTACTGTTTCCAACCCAGGCCCTTGGCCAGATTCTCTTCTATGGAGCAGCCTGGAACTATGTCCACAGAGAAAAAATAAACAGAAGCAGGAACATGTAATGTAAATGGAATCATAACATTATGTAATCTTTTGCATGAGACTTCTTTTATTCAGTATAATATTTTGAAATTCATCTATGTCTTAGGTACATCAGTAGTAGATATATTTTATTGTATGAATATACCATAGTTTAGCCTTTCTGCTCATACATATCTAAGCTATTTCCAGATTTTTGTCTATTACCAGTACAGCTGTTAATTATATTCTAATATAAGTCTTTGAATGTGTGCTCTTTCTCTTGGGTAAATACCTAGGAGTGGAATTGCTAGGTCATAAGAAAGGTACATTTTTAACTTCACCATTTCCCACTCCTATCAACAATATATGAGAGTTTCAGTTGCTCCACAGCCTCACCAACCAGAAGTGGGTGTTGTAATCCAATCATCAAGTAGAAGGAAGGATTTGCTGAAATGAAAACTCTCCTCTTCCTTCTTGATGTCAGCTTCCTCATTAGATTTCTAAGGCCTCATGTGGCTCCCTAAGAACTCTTCAATCTCTTGCAAGTATCAAAGACAAGCAAACTCTACCCAGTGAGGAACTAACCTGAACGAGTTTGGATTTGTTGAAACTAAACAGAAAATGCATGTGCACAAAAATTGATCAGCCTCCTAAACATCATGAGAATTTCTGAGACTTGTTAACTGAAAACAATGCACAACCTACAAGTTGAAAATTGTGTTTTATCTGGTGGAAGTACTGAGGACTTAACCACAGGAGACAGTTTCTCAGATAGCTCTGAGGGACTGTTCTGAGGAGGTAAGAGCCAAGATACGCAGCAGTTTGCAAAAACAAACCAGGTGGTTGAACATCAAAAGATTTCTGCTAATTAAACAAAAAACAAAAGTCTCAAGTTACAGAATTTGGTGCTTTTCTGTATATGGGAAGATGCAAGAGTCTGGGCTCATTGAAATCATTCCTCTGATAAGCACCTAGGGCCAGTATCCTGTTTTTCTCCATCCAGAATCCCCTCAGGGTGCACAGGGGTGGTGGGGGTGTGGAGGGCACTGAAGTGGCTGATGGCTTGATAGCCACAACATCCTTTGTTTACTGATATGGCAGGTAACCTCCACAGACTCAAGTTACTTGATTGGTCTATTTTAAATCTAATTTCCTGTATAAATATTTAAGCGCTATTCCTTCCAATAATCCAAGATTGACTAGCTCTCTGGATAGTTAGCTAAACTATCCAAACTTTATCTGTTAACTAAATCCCACTTGATGAAACCCTTTTCAGGTTTATTAAATTTATTGCAAGGGAGGAGTAGAAATTTCCATCACCAACAAGCTTAATTTTGGAAAGACCATCCAAGCCTCACAAAATTTTGTAGGAGGAAGGGGCCCTGAGGTTCACCTCGCCCAATGGATCTCAAACTCTAGTATGTCTACAAAACAGCTAGAATTGGCAGATTGGTCTGACTCAAGAGACTGACTCTATAGGTTGAGGGCCCAAGAATTTTCATTTTCAGCAAGCAAGCATCCACCTGACTCTCATGCCAGTTGTCTGAAGATCTCAGAACACAATTTGGGAAAAACTGATTTGATCTAAACATCTTCCCCCCAATGAAAAAGTAGTTTATGACAGAACAGTTAAGAGGCACCACAATTAAAAAAAAAAAAAACTGATTTCCTTCATTTTTCTCTTCCTATAATCTCCTAAGCCAAGCTGCCTTAGAGAAGAAAAAATTACAGTACATTGAAAAGTCTGTTTGTGAAGCTTCTCCCAACTGTAAATGTTCTCATTCTCAAGTTGTTAAAATTTGCTATTTTTTGAATTTCATAGAGGGTTAATTTCCAAGAGTCAGTGATAGAAGTGCCAGAAATAGGCTCTGACATTCAGGCCACATTGGGAGAGCAGGGTCTGGGACCCACACCAGAAGCCTCCTGGAATCTGGTCCTACCTCAAGCTGATACCCTGCACTAATGATCAGACTGCTTTATCATGTCCTTCATCTCAACAATGAATTATACTTTAAATTCTTCTTTAAAATTTCTCCTCCAGGAAATACAATAATTTCAAATATGATATAAAGCAAAGGTGAATCTGGTATCTAGGGTAAAATTTTCCTAACACATATTCTTATCCACTGAAAGCTTCCCTCTGCAATTAGGTTTCAGCTGAGCAATATATGGCAGGGAGGGCTCTGCGTTTGCCATCCTCAATTGCCCAAGGCCTGCTTAATGCTTCAGTTTTAAAATTATGATTGCTTTTAAATTCATAAGATAGTTACTAAATAGACCAAAGCTCTTTCAGTCATTCTATAGCATTTCAGCAGGAAGAGTTGAAACTTTTTTAACAGCGTTGAATCATATTTGACTTAAAATATTTACCAGAAAGAGCATGTAAATGCCAGCTATAGGGGATGTGCTATTGTTTCCTTGTGAAAATTTGGAAGGAGATTCATTCTTGATTGTACCAATGACTGATAGTCTCCAGTAATGTCTGCAGTCACCATGCAGCTGCTCCATTGTATTAACAATGAAGTTGGCTCCATTTGCTTGCTTTATTCTGCTGCAGAACCTAAAATATATTACATGATTATGCAGGCATCCCTCAAATGAAAGTTCCAAAAAAGTGTGCTGTAAATTTGGATGAAATGAATCTGACTTACCCATTGACTTCTATTATAGAATCAGAAATACATAGCCCAGGGATGGGAAAATTGGTCCTTGGATGTAATACATTTCTACTTAATAATGCATCAGCCTATAATGAGAGATATTCAAAGAGAAAACAATAACTCTGTAATAAAATATTAACAGTAATGCATTTGCACTGAATATGTCACATTATTTTTAAAACCACTGCAAGTAGAGCTATAAACACTGCCAAATTCCAGAAGCTTGACTGTCCCCTTCACATGTGGTTTCCAAGATGCAATCAGTTATTAAACTTCCACTGTTTACCAGCCTTGAACTGTGAAATACTTAATAACAAAATTTTATGTCTAAAGTAATTATTTTACCACTTTTGCCACATGCTGGGATGGAAAGGAATTAGTGTTCTTCTGCCTGGAAGAACAGGAGGTGACCAAGATGCATTCACTCACTCATTTATTCATTCATCTGATTGCCTACTATGTCTCAAACATTTTGCTGGCAGCTGAGGTTATAAAAATAAAATATAAAGTTCCTGTTTTAGGGGAGAACAGCAAGAAAGCAGGCAACTGTTCTCCAGAGTTCAGACAGAGTTAAGTACAAGATTGAGATATCCCAGCCCATTGGAACTGCCCTTAATATAGACCTTTGAAAAATGGTGTCACATTTGAATAGTTAATACAAGATCTCAAACAGGTGGCCTTATGGCTCAATCCAGTATGAATGTGAGTTTTATTTGACCTACTTAGTTTACAAAAGAAAGAGCTAACATTGTAAATTGGAAGATTTCACATGCCCCCCCCCCAAAAAAAATTTCCATTTTCTGAACTGCAGATAGTTCAATATGGCAGGGGGTGGGGATTGGAAAGTCTACAATGGAAAAGCAAGAGATGACTCAGAAAGAAGTCTAAACCAGTCCTCTTCCAGCACAAAACTGTGTCTAACAGCCTTGAAGAACTGATTCTACATCAGCCCAAGTCTACTTCTTCATTTCAAACACCAAGACAAGCCCTATCTACTTGATTTGAGTTTCAAATAGGATTTCTGGATAAAATACAGGATACCCAGTTAAATTTGAATTCCAGATAAACAATGGATATGTTTTGAGTGTAATAGTTAGGACATACTTATACTAAAAAAACTTATTCATAAAAAGTTATCTGAAATTCAAGTTTAACTGGATGTCCTCTACTTTTATTTGCTAAATCTGGTGACATTTAATCTCTAACTCCTACCAGGGTGATTATTTCTATTTTTCCTAATTTATTTCTATTTCCTTATTAAAACACAGTTGTCAAATTATTCCTTTACAATAAAAGTATCCTCTGAGACATCCCAAAATAAACCTTAATATGCTAATGGAAAATTAACAGTCCTCCTTGTATTGATTTGCTTCTCACCATATGCTGCCTTAGCCTTCTTTAGATGTCTTGACTCTCATACATCTTGCATTCAACTTTGTGACATGCAGAAATTACCAAGGGAGTCTGTAAGCTATTGGTGACCTGCATGGAGAATAAAGAAGTGGACAGGAGAGAACAAGAAATGAAGACACTAAAACAAAAGTCCAACTCTCTGAACTAGCCTCACACAGTCAGAGAAAGAACACCAACTCCTGAAGATTTAGGCATCTAAATAAAAAATTATACCTGTAATTAGCTGATAAATTTGAAGAATTTAGTAAAACATTATTTACATATTATTTACCCAAAATATGATTTAAGCTCAAATAATTTTTTCTTACAATTTTTCAAAATCCAATTAATTTAAGAATAGCTCCATATTCCACTATGGAGTTATCTTTAGGATATCTTGTTAAGGAAAAAGCAAGAAGTGATTAAAACAGAAAAATGTTTATTTATAGCTATATGGTTTTATTTTTAAAAAACTATGCAGCATACACCAAAAACTAGTTTTAAAAACTGGTAGCCTATAGAGAGAGGAGGGGCAATGATGAAAGCTAGATCTTTCTGAATGTATCTTGTTTCATAGATTAGACTTTGGGAAGACAAATGATTTACATTTTTTAAAATTAAATCAAGAAGAAAAAGAGGCACTCCTTAAATATTTTTTAAAAAAAGAAATGAAGCAAATGAACCTGTGTGTGTGTGTGCTCAGTTGGATCTGATTCTCTGTGATCCCATGTACTATAGCCTGCCAGGCTCCTCTGTCCATGGAATTTTCCAAGCAAGATTACTGGAATGGGTTGCCAGTTCCTACTCCAGGGGATCTCCCAACCCAGGGATTGAATCTGCATCTCTTGTGTCTCCTGCGTTGGCAGGTGGATTCTTTACCGCTGTGCCCCCTGGTAAGCCTTAAATGAACTTGACAAGCCTCAAATTTCTGCCATAATCACTGAGAATTATTTCAAGTTTCTTTAAAACAATATTTTTGAGGTGGGACTTGTGGATTGGCAGAGTGAAGACCTCTGTAAATCTATACTTCCAAAGAAGGAAGCATAATTAAAAAAAAAAAAGCAACAATTGTCAAAAGAAACTTTTTTTAGAACTCCAGAAACTAACCAAAGGCTTACAACAATCTGAAGTGTATTCATTCAAGATTAACTACAACCTAGACAGCATATTAAAAAGCAGAGACATTACTTTGCCAACAAAGGTCCTTCTAGTCAAGGTTAAGGTTTTTCCAGTGGTCATGTATGGATGTGAGAGTTGGACTGTGAAGAAGGCTGAGCACTGAAGAATTGATGCTTTTGAACTGTGGTGTTGGAGAAGACTCTTGAGAGTCCCTAGGACTGCAAGGAGATCCAGCCAGTCCATCCTAAAGGAGATCAGTCCTGGGAAGGACTGATGCTGAAGCTGAAACTCCAATACTTTGGCCACCTGATGCTAAGAACTGACTCATTGGAAAAGACCCTGATGCTGGGAAAGATTGAGGGCGGGAGGAGAAGGGGACAACAGAGGATGAGATGGTTGGATGGCATCACCGACCTGATGGACATGGGTTTGGGTGGACTCCGGGAGTTGGTGATGGACAGGGAGGCCTGGCGTGCTGCGGTTCTTGGGGTTGCAAAGAGTCGGACAGGACTGAGCGACTGAACTGAACTGAACTGAACCTCAGTAAATACAGTGAGTTTGCAACAATTTAACTTGTCCTGTTTCCATATACCTCATCCCAGCATCTATGGAAAACTCCACCCATCAACAGTAAAATTCATATTCTTCTCAAGTGCACATGGAACTTTCTATAGGGTAGACCTTATGTTAGGCCATATTACAAGTCTCAGTACATAAAAAGAAGTGAAATCAAGCAAAGCTTGTTCTCTAACCACAATGCAATGAAGTTAGAAATCAACAGCAGAAGAAAATTTGGAAATTCACAAAATATGTTGTTTATTCCCAAATTAAACAACACACTCTTAAATAACCAATGAGTCAAAGAAGAAATTAGAAAATACTTTGATTAAAAAATGCTTTGACATGAATGAAAACAAAAACACTACGTACCAAAAATCATTGGAAGCAGTTAAGCATTGCTTAGGAAGAAATCTATAGCAGTAAATATCCACCTTAGAAAAGAAGAAATATTTCACATCAACAACTATACCTTCCACCATAAGATACTGAAAACAGAAGAGCAAACTAAACCAAAGCAGCAGGATGGAAATAGGAAAGGTTAAAGAAGAAATAAATGAAATAGAGAATAGAAAAACACTGGAGAAAAATCAATTATACCAAAAGTTGGTTGTTTGAAAAGATGAGCAAAATTTGTAAACCTTTAACTAGACTGACAAAGAAAGATAAAAATTACTAAAATCTGGAATGAAAGAGGGACCATCACTACCAATCTTATAAAAATAAAATGAATGATAAGAGAATACTATAATTATACGGCAACAGATTAGATATCTTAGAGGTATTATACAAATTCCTAGAAAAACTCAAACTACCAAGTCTAATGTGAGAAGAAACAGAAAATCTGAATAGATCTACAAAAGTAAAGAGACTGAAATTTTAATTTTCAAATTACTCCAAAGAAAAATCCAGAGCCCAGATGGTTGCTCTGGTGAAATCTATCAAACTTTTAAAAGAGAATTAATTCCAGTCCTTCACAAACTCTTCCACAAGCTAGAAGAGGAAGGACCCAGCAATTCTATCCTGAGATATATTCTCAAGAGAAATGAAAACATGTCTGCACAAAAACTTGTATAAGGAATGTTCATACCAACATTATTCACAATATTGTTATGAAGAAAGAAAGGTGGAAACATCCCCAAACATTCATCAAATGATGAATAGATAAACAAAATATGGTATATCCATAAGACAGAATCTTATTTGGCCATTAAAAGAGATAAAGTATGGAAATTCCCTGGTGGTCCAGTGGTTAGGACTCTGTGCTTCTACTGCAGGGAGTACAAGTTTGATCCCTGGTTGGGGAGCTAAGATTTCACATGCTGCAATGCAACAAAAAAAAAAAAAAAAAGGAGGGAGATAGAGTACTTTTACATTCTACAATATGGATGAACCTTGAAAACTATACTATACTAAAGAAAACTATGCTATACTAAAGAACTCAGTCATAAAAGACCACATATTTTACAATTTCATTTATATGAAATGTTCATAATAAACAAATCTATACAAACAGAAATCAAATATATGGTTGGCTAGGGCTGGTAGCAGGAAGGAGGAGGGTCTGATAATGGGTATAGGGTTTCTTTTGGGGAGGGTGATGAATATGTTAAAATTAGACAGTGCTGACTATTATACAATTTTGTGAATATGCCATAATCTTTTGAATTGTACACTTTAAATGGATGAATTATATGTTATGTGAATTATATGTTATGTGAATCATATCTCTGTAAGCTTTTAAAGATAACAACAGCAAAAAAAAAAAAAAGGCTAGTGGAGGTGACAGAATTTCAACTGAGCTATTTAAAAATCTCCAAAGATGATGCTGTTAAAGTGCTGCACTCAATATGTTAGCAAATATGGAAAATTCAGCACTGGCCATAGGATAGGAAAAGGTCGGTTTTCATTCCAACCCCAAAGAAGGGCAATACCAAAGAATGTTCAAGCTACTGTACAATTGTGCTCATTTTACATGCTAGCAAGGTTATGCTCAAAATCCTTCAAGCTAAGCTTTAGCAGTATGTGAGCCAAGAACTTCCAGATGTTCAAATTGGATTTAGAAAAGGCAGAGGAAGCAGAGATCAAATTGCCTACTTGCATTGCAAGGAAGCAAGGGAGTTTCAGAAAAACATCTACCTCTGCTTCATTGACTTCAGTAAAGCCTTTGACTGTGTGGATCACAACAAACTGTGGAAAATTCTTAAAGAGATGGGAGTACTAGACAAGGCTGTATAATGTCACCCTGATTATTTAACTTATGTACATAGTACATCTTGTGTCTCTTTTTATAAGAGCACTAATCCTATTCATGACCTAATCACCTCCCAAATCATCTGCAAAACCCATCACACTAGAGATTAAGGTTCCAACTTTTGAATTTAGGGATACACAAACATGCAGTCTATAACACAAGGTAATAATTGGTGGGGGAACATTCTTCTTGAAAAAATAATTCTAGACAATAAATGCAAAAGAAATACTAGAATTAAGAAGTTACCATTCTGCAATCACAAATTTATGATCTTCAATAACTGCTAAAAGCATGTAGGTAAAAGATTGGATCAAACTGAACCCTCTGATCCATCTTAATATCACACAAAGTGAAATCTCCGAAGTGATACAATGGGACATACACAAGATTATCTATGTAGTATTTTTGCCACAAGAACTAAATCTGAATTTAATCAAACTTCCATAGGAATATGTGAAAATACAGTGGAAAATTAGGGCTGGAGGAACACACTAAATGACACCACAAGGATGAAATCAGCCAAATGTGGACCATGAGAAATAACTTAAAGCAGTGACCCAGAAAGAAAGGTATATCAATAAAACAAAAGGTGTAGACCAAGTTTGATTCTGATTCGAACAAACCAACTATAAAATTTTTTTGAAGGACTTCCCTGGTGGGCCAGTGGCTAAGACTTCATACTCCCAATGTAGGCGGCCAGTGTTCGATTCCTGGTCAGGAAACTGGATCTCACATGCCACAACTAAGGGTTCACATGCCACAAATAAAGATCCCACATGCTGAAGCAAAGATCAAAGATCCAGCATGCCACAACTAAGACTCGGTGCAGGCAAATAAAAATAAATACTAAAAAGTTCTTTTTGAAAACTAAAAGCAGAGTTGCCATATGATCCATCAATCCCACTTCTTGGCATATATCCAGGAAAAAAAAATATAATTGGAAAACATACATGCACCCCTATGTTTATGGCAACACTATTCACAATAGCCAAGACATTGAAACAACCTGAATGGCCATCAACAGATGACGGGATAAACAAGATGTGGTACATAAATATTAATATTATGGAATATTAGTGTGTGCTCAGTCACTAGTCGTGTCTGATTCTTTGCGACCTCATGGCCTGTAGCTCACAAGGTTCCTCTGTCTGTGGAATTTTACAGGCAAGAATATTGGAGTGGGATAGATGAAACAAGAATGGTAAAATGTTGACCATTGTTGAAACTGGATGATGAGTGGCATTTTTGTATATGGCTGAAAATTTCCATAATATAACTTTTTTAATGCAAAAAAAAGCCTTTCAGTTATTATGCAGAGAAGATGTTAAAAAAAAGGTTACATTAAAAAAAAAAAAAAGTCTACTATGAATTCTGTAACCATTGTCTCCTCTGTTGCCTTAAGTAACTAGAGAGAAAAAACTGACCAAGGGTGATCTCTCCATGAGTCTTGTTCTCAGATCACTCATAATGTGGAGTAGGGAAAGAATTCTTGAACCAGGTACCCAAAACACCAAATATTAAAAAAAAAAATACTTTATAAATTACCAACCTGATTACACATTGGAAGGACTTATGCTGATGCTAAAGCTCTAATACTTTGGCCATCTGATGCGAAGAGCCGACTCATTGGAAAAGACCCTGATGCTGGGAAAGATTGAGAGCAAAAGAAGCGGGTGGCAGAGGATGAGATGCTTAGATAACATCACCTACTCAGTGGGCGTGAATTTGAGCAAACTCCGGGAGATACTGGAGGACAGGTGAGCCTGGCATGCTGCAGTCGATGAGGTTGCAAAGAGTCTGACACGACTTAGCGACTGAAAGCAACAACAAGATAGCATTACGAATCAAAAGACCTTTTAAAGGAGAATTAAAAGATAATCCCCAAATACAGTATATTTAAAGTGAGACTACTTGCCATAATTGTGTATTTTTCCCCAGCCACACCCAGCTATAAGGCAGGCATAGAGTAGGCAGAGAGTTAGGTTTACCCAGAGTGGGTTTTCGTCCCCTCAAGTACCAGAGAGGACCATGAGCCAGGAATTCCTGTTTTCAATGCATGAGAGTGACTGAAAGGCAACAGATGGGGTTGTGAGGGCAGAGGAAGAGGCGAAAATGCTCTGTAAACAGCAAGGAAGGGTGAAGAGAACACCTTGAAACCCAGTTGTGTGAGGAGTAAGGGAGAGGAAGCGCTCACACCCCTTTCCCTAAAGGGCTGCAGAGGAAGCGGTGTGCTACAGTTAGAGCAGGAAAAGGAAGTGCACATTTAGAGAAGAGGTTAAGGGTTTAGAACTTTTTCCTGATAACTGACCATGAGTCTTGAGAGCAGAGTGGATGGTGAATTATTAGTCAGGCTTTGCCAGAGAAACAGAACCAATAGGTTATATATAGATATATAGAAAGAGATGTATTATGAAGGGTGCATGCTCAGTCCCTCAGTCTTGTCTGAAGCTTTGTGACCCCATGGGCTGTAGCTTGCCATGGAAGCCGTAGCCAGGCTCCTCTGTCCATGGAATTCTCCAGGCAAGAATACTGGAGTGAGTTGCCATTTCCTTCTCCAGGGGATCTTCCTGACCCAGGAATCGAACTGAGGTCTCCCCCACTGCAGGCAGATTCTTTTCCACTGTATGAGAAGTCTCACAATCTGCCATCTGCAAGGAGAGCTGGTGATGTAGTTACATTCCAAACCTGAAGGCTTAAGAACCAGGGGAGACACTGGTGTAAGCCCCAGTCTGAATACAAAGGCCAGAGATGGCCACAGGCAGAAGACGGAAGTCCTAGCTCAATTAGTGGGACAAATTCCCCCTTCCTCTGCCATTTTCGTCTATTCAGGCCGTCAACTGAGAGGGATGATGCCCACTGGCCTTGGTGAGGGCAATCTGCTATACTCAGTCTATAGATTTAAATGCTAATCTCTTTGAAAGACACCCTTACAGACACACCCAGAAATTATGTTTTAACAGCTACCTGGGCTCCTCTCAGCCCAGTCACGTTGACACATAAAATTAACCGTCACAAAGGGCTTGGGGTAGGCGTGGAGCAGGAGAATGAGTCATAATAGGGGATATACACAGGCATTTTACTGAAAATAAACATTTGCTGGTAACTGAGATACACAGGGATGTGACTCGTCCTGATGATCTCTGAGCAGAAGGTGGGTGATCAAAAGGAGTTATGCCTTCCTCCTTGGCATCAGTCTGATGTAGGGTGCTATAGGGTGATGAAAGCACAAATGAGGTCCATGGCAAAGATGGATAACAGAGTTCCTATAATGTTAGAACCAGAATGATAGTAAAACAGAGAAAAGTTAATTGTGACTCTGATCTTTCTGGTCTGAGTGACTAAAGTCATGGGGCTATTTTTACCAAAAGTAAAAAATTCAGTAGCTACAGCAGGTTTGACAAAGATAATAATTAGGTTGGTGAAATGAAGAATAATTGCCGTAGGATTAAATTAACTCAAGAACATAAGATGGTTTCAAACAGTAAAATGTTTTGATTAAGACTTTCTATGCAATTGTCTTTTTTTCCCTGAAGAATATCTTCTTTATTTTTGGCTGTGTCACACAGCATGGAGGATCTTTTTCCCCCACCAGGGATTGAACTCGAGGCCCCTGCATTGGAAGTGTGGTATCTTATCCACTGGACAGCCAGGGAGGTCCCTGGAGAATAACTTTTAAGCTTTGATCCTTTCTAGAAAGGACTAGGGAAGTAAGTATTAAAATATTACAAATCAATACCAAAACAGTTTAATGTTCTCAGTGTTTATAGATGTCGGCCTGTGACATTCCAATTTGGCTATTACAAATAGCCTAAGGCAAATGCAAATAAAAAACGTAACACTTCGACCCACACTCTAGAAGAAAGACAAAATGAAAAAAGATAATAGCAAGTATATGGAGCACGTGGCTCTCCCATACACTGCTGGTATGCATTTGTACCACCACTTCAGATTAACCATTTGGCAGTGTTTACTAAGAAATGAACATACCCATAAGAGTGTCTCTACTCCTACATACAATACCCACAGATACGATCATTATAGGACTTTCTATAGAAATCTCCAACTGAAAATAACTCAAATGTCCATCAGTGGTGGGTTGGATAAATAAATCCATTTAATTAGTTCATATAATGGAGTTGTTGTTTAGTCGCTAAGTCGTGTCCAATTCTTGGGATTGTCTGTCCATAGGATTTCCTAGGCAAGAATACTGGAGTGGGCTGCCATTTCCTCCTCCAGAGGATCTTCCCCACCCAGGGATAGTACAACTGTCTCTTCCATCTTCTGCATTGCAGGCAGATTCTTTACCACTGAGCCACCTGGGAAGTCCATAAAATGGAGTACTATAGAGCTATAAGAATGATAAACTACAACTGCGTGTGTGTAATAGCACGACTGGACTTCACAAGCATAGCGTTTAGCAAAAGAAGGCAGACCACAAAAAACAATACAAATACTACCTGTTTCCATTTCTATAAAGCAGGAGTCATCAAATTATAGCCCATGGCCTGGACATAAAGTTTTATTGGGACAAGGTCACACTCATTTGTTTGTGTATTGTCATCAGCTGTTTTAGTGCTACAGTTGCAGAGTTGAACAGTTGTGACAGACCATCTGGTCTGCAAGCCTAAAATAATTATTACCTGGCTCTTTAAGGAAAATGATATAAAGTTCAAAAACAGGCAAAATTAATCTATGGTGTTAGAAGTCAGGATCAGAAATCTGTAAATATTATGATGAGTTTGTCCTCTTCTCAAAACTGCTGAAGAAAATTTCACCTAGACCAGAGATGTGGCAACTATTACAAATAAGAATTTCTCATTTTTATTCATTAGTATTGTATACATCATTGTGCTTTATTAAGAGGAAACCTGTCTTAAAAGGATTGAAGTAAAGGCGAAACATTAGTTCAGAAAATATTGTCTCTAATTCAACCAAGGACAGTTTTCATACACACACACACACCTGACAGGTGACATTTGCCAATGTCTGGAGATATGGGTTGTCACAACTTGACATAGAGAGTGCTACTGGTAACTAGTAGGTAGAGGCCAGGGATGCTGCTAAATATTCTGCAATGCACAGGGCAGACCCCCCCCACCCCGAATAATTACCAAGCCCCAAACATCAGTAGGGTTCAGGTTGAGAAATTCTGGTTTGATGAATGTCAAAATAAATTTAGTGCCTTCAGAAGTACCTGATATAAAATGACAATAATAGCAATAATAAAACTAAAGCATGGGACTTACCTGTAGTCCAGTGGTTAAGAGTCCGCTTGCAAATGCATGGGTTGAGGCTTCAATCCCTGGTCTGGGAACTAAGATCCCACATGCCATGGAGCAACTAAGCCCACATGCCACAACTTGAGAGTCCTTGATCCAAGAAAGATTCTAAGACTCGATGCTGCTAAATAAATAAATTTCAAAAAAATATTTTTAAAAAAGACTAAAGCAGTACTGTCCAATAAAATGTTCTGCAATGATGGAATATTTCTGTATCTGTGAAGTTCAATAGCCATTAGCTATATTGGGTATTGGGCTTCCCTGGTGGCTCAGATGGTAAAGAATCTGCCTGCAATGCTGGAGACCTGGGTTCAATCCTTGGGTTGGGAAGATCCCCCGGAGGAGGAAATGGTAACCCACTCCAGTATTCTGGCCTGGAGAATTCCCATGGACAGAGAAGCCTGGAGGGCTACAGTCCATGAGGTCACAAAGAGTTGGACACAACTGAGCAACTAAGCACATGTTGGGTATTGAGCTCTTGAAATATGGCTAGTACAATTTAGGAACCGAATGTCTAGTTTATTTAATTTTAACAAATTTAAATTAAATAAAGTTCAATTCAGTTCAGTTCAGTCGCTCAGTCGTGTCCAACTCTTTGCGACCCCATGAATCGCAGCACGCCAGGCCTCCCTGTCCATCACCATCTCCCAGAGTTCACCCAAACTCATGTCCTTTGAGTCAGTGATGCCATCCAGCCATCTCATTCTCTGTCATCCCCTTCTCCTCCTGCCCCCAATCCCTCCCAGCATCAGAGTCTTTTCCAATGAGTCAACTCTTCGCATGAGGTGGCCAAAGTAAGGTTAGTGACTATCATATTGGACAGTACAGTACTAGAACATTGACTCAAAGATGGACTCCTTATATGAGTCCTTAAAGTCAGTTACCATCTGTGTGACTTTGACAAGTCCTCTATGCCTTCATTTTCTCATTTGTAAAATAGAGCTTAGAGTAGAATCAAGGTCAAAGGATTATTGTGACAATTAAGTGAGTCAGTGTGTGTAAAACACTTAGAACAGAACTTGGCATATAAAATGTTATGTAAGTATGAGCTATATAAATATTGTTGTTATTGTTATTATTACAATACATCATGCAAACCTTCTCTTTCCCAAACCCTTCAGTCACTCTCCATTCCCCAAAGGAAGAAGCCTGATTTTCTTATCATGCTACACAAAACATTTACAAACTTTATCCTTTCCTAACTCTTCAATATTATTTACCGATTTCTTGACTCTAGTTTAAATTATTTATAGACCCAAAGAAATTTTGCTTTGAAGAACACCCTGACTGTTTTTGTGTGTTTTTAATTGTAAAATACTTCAAACATTAAACATATACAGACTAATATATTAAATATCTATATATCCATCTGCCATTTTGCCTTATGTACTTCAGATTATTTTTTAAATTTTTGAGCACTTTAAAATGTTTTTATTATGGAAAATTTGAACATACACAAAAATAGGTAGAATAGTGTAGTGAATGTCCCTTGCCCAGCTTCAGTAATTATTAACATTTTGCCAATATTGCTGTTCTAGATCTTTTAAGAAAATTAAACTTGACAAATGCAGTTAAAACTAAGATTTTAATCATGAATTAATTGTATAATTTTTAGAATATCCTTTCTGCATCTATTAAACTTTTATATATGTATGTAATATATGTATTTCTCTTTTAGTCTGTTATTGTGGTACATTACTTTGATGGATTTTCTGATAATGTCTTCTTTGCATTCCTATGGTAAATCCTACTTAGTCATGAATTATTACTGTTTTCATATATTGTTGGATTTCTTGTGACTAGTATTTTATTTAGGATATTAACATCACTGTTCATAAATCAAACTTGTTTATAATTTTCTTTTCTCTGTAATCTTTGTCCTATTTGGGTATTAATGTTATACTATTTTCATACAAATGAGAATAGTATAACATTAACGGCCAACTCAGCAGTGGCCACAGGACTGGAAAAGGTCAGTTTTCATTCCAATCCCAAAGAAAGGCAATGCCAAAGAATGCTCAAACTATCGCACAATTGCACTCATCTCACATGCTAGTAGGAGAAGGCAATGGCACCCCACTCCAGTACTCTTGCCTGGAAAATCCCATGGATGGAGGAGCCTGGAAGGCTGCAGTCCATGGGGTCGCTGAGGGTCGGACACAACTGAGAGACTTCACTTTCACTTTTCACTTTCATGCATTGGAGAAGGAAGTGGCAACCCACTCCAGTGTTCTTGCCTGGAGAATCCCAGGGACGGGGCATCCTGGTGGGCTGCTGTCTATGGGGTTGCACAGAGTCGGACACGACTGAAGTGACTCAGCAGCAGCACATGCTAGTAAAGTAATGCTCAAAATTCTCCAAGCCAGGCTTCAGCAATATGTGAACCATGAACTTCCTGATGTTCAAGCTGGTTTTAGAAAAGGCAGAGGAACCAGAGATCAAATTGCCAACATCCGCTGGATCATGGAAAAAGCAAGAGAGTTCCAGAAAAACATCTATTTCTGCTTTATTGACTATGTCAAAGCCTTTGACTGTGTGGACCACAATAAACTGTGGAAAATTCTGAAAGAGATGGGAATACCATCTTGAGAAACCTATATGCAGGTCAGGAAGCAACAGTTAGAACTGGACATGGAACAACAGACTGGTTCCAAATAGGAAAAGGAGTACGTCAAGGATGTATATTGTCACCCTGCTTATTGAACTTATATGCAGAGTACTTCATGAGAAACACTAGGCTGGAAGAAGCACAAGCTGGAATCAAGATTGCTGGGAGAAATATCAATAACCTCAGATATGCAGATGACACCACCCTTATGGCAGAGAGTGAAGAGGAACTAAAAAGCCTCTTGATGAAAGTGAAAGAGGAGAGTGAAAAAGTTGGCTTAAAGCTCAACATTCAGAAAACGAAGATCATGGCATCCGGTCCCATCACTTCATGGGAAATAGATGGGGAAACAGTGGAAACAGTGTCAGACTTTATTGTTTCAGGCTCCAAAATCACTGCAGATGGTGACTGCAGCCATGAAATTAAAAGACGCTTACTCCTTGGAAGGAAAGTTATGACCAACCTAGATAGCATATTCAAAAGCAGAGACATTACTTTGCCAACAAAGGTCCATCTAGTCAAGGCTATGGTTTTTCCAGTGGTCATGTATGGATGTGAGAGTTGGACTGTGAAGAAAGCTGAGCGCCGAAGAATTGATGCTTTTGAACTCTGGTGTTGGAGAAGACTCTTGAGAGTCCCTTGGACTGCAAGGAGATCCAACCAGTCCATTCTGAAGGAGATCAGCCCTGGGATTTCTTTGGAAGGACTGATGCTAAAGCTGAAATTCCAGTACTTTGGCCACCTCATGCAAAGAGTTGACTCACTGGAAAAGACTCTGATGCTGGGAGGGATTGGGGGCAGGAGGAGAAGGGGACGACAGAGGATGAGATGGCTGGATGGCATCACGGACTCGATGGATGTGAGTCTGAGTGAACTCCGGGAGTTGGTGATGGACAGGAAGGCTTGGCGTGCTGGGATTCATGGGGTCACAAACAGTCGGACACGACTGAGCTACTGAACTGAACTGATTCTCATACAATGAGTTGAATATTAGAAAGAATATATATATATGTATATATAGTCTTTATTTCTTTAAGCACAAGCATTGACATTAAACACCAGATCAAGCTTGTTAATTATGTCCTAAAAATTTCTAAGTTCTATATTTAACCTCTAGATTCTAAATATTAGTTCTTATATTCTTACTTTTTTGGGTTTGTGGAATTTATCAATATAAATCATAAGAAAGACTTTCATTAAATTTTCATGATATAATTGTTAATTACAAATTTCTCCTTGTAGATCCATCAGTTTGAAATTGTTATTAGTTGAATAAAAGTTCAAGAAATTGTTCCATCACCTTACTTTAAAATTTCCTATGTTTCTCACTTAGCTGTGAATTTTATAAACTGTATGTAGCTGGATTTTGCTTTATTTACTCAATCTGACAGTCTCTTTCATTTGTTGAGCTTATCTGTAAACATTTCTGATGATTACTGATTTATAAGGATCCATTTTATCTTCTTAACATTTTTCTGTTTTTCTTTTTTCTCTTTTCGTTTCCTGCCTCTCGTTTGAGAATTACAGATTGTATTTCTATGATTTTAGTGGTTACCCTTAATGTTTACATCCATACTTAATCATAAATTTTTCTAACAATATGTAAAATTCATCAGTATATTTCCCTTCCTGAACATAACACAAATTTTAATATGCTTTAACTTTCTATTGAATAACCTCTCCTTCTGTAGTACTTATATTGTTAACTAGAGTTCATTTTTACTTTTTTAAATAAAAAAATTATTTTCCTTTTAAGATAATCGTCAGCAGCTAATTAAATTACTGACATATTTTGTCAATTTCTGTTCTCACTGCTACTTCTTATAGCTCACGCCTTCCCTCTGGGCTTACTTTTGTTCTTGTTGAAGAACATTCTCTAATAATTCGTATAGTGTCTGTACAGGACAAATTCTTTCAGCATGTAGGTATGAAGAGGTCCTTGTTTTGCTCCCAGTTTTTTAAAATGATATTTTAACACGAAATAGATGCTCAAATGGCAGTTGTTTCCTGTCAATACCCTGAAAATATTACTCCATTATCTATTGATGTCTTGAGGAATCTGCTATTTAGACTAATTGTTGTACCTTTGAAAGTAATTTTTTACTTTCTGCAATAATTTTTTATGTTTTCTATCATAGATGCTTTGCAATTTTGCTTTCAGTGTATCTAAGCTGTAGATTCTTTTATCCTGTTTGGTATTCAGCACTTCTGATCCTCAATTTTATTCAGCACTTATGTCCTCAATTTTAGAAAATTATCATCTTTTATATCTTGAAATAATGCTTCTCTTCCATTTCCCCAATTCTCCTTCTTTAGAATTCCTGTTTTCAATCCTCCGTATCTCTTAACTACACTTTCATGCCTTTTTTTTTTTGGCCACACTGTGGGGCGTGCAGAACTTCCCCAACAAAGGATCCAACCCGTGTCCCCTGCAGTGGAAGCATGGAGTCTTAACCACTGGACTGCCAGGGAAGTTCCCTGTCATGTTATTTTTAATCTTTTTTTCTCTTTGTGCTCTGTTTTATGGGAGTTCATTGAAACTACCTTTCAATTCACAAAAGTGTCCCTTTAACTATGTCTGGTCTAGAGTTTATCCCATCTACTGTGTCTTAATTTTTCAATTATATTTTTAATTTAAAAATGCATCATTGATTATTTTCCATATCTACTTATTCTTGTTTCTCTTCTGTTTCTTTTTATTCATAATTCCATGCATTTGTGAATGAATAAAAACTATTCTTTCATTATCTTCTTTGAACATCCTTTAAAATCTTTGACCGTTTCATAAGTTATTATCACCTTCAATAAATTTATTATGTTTGTGTTTCTTGGCCTTAGATTTTCAAAAGTGTTTTGGGCATTTTGGCTAGTAGGGTCCTTTGAATGACCAGTGGGTGGGTATCTTTCCTCCTCTGTCTTATTCCTATCCTCTCTAGAATTTCTGATGTCATCTTCACTCCATTTCCAGGGAGTACAAAATCAGGTTTTATGGTGGCATTTCCAAGGTCTTGTCACATAGTGTCCAATGGGTGACTTGAGTTCCAGGTGCCAAGGCTGTGTTTGTATCCTCCCACCTTACTAGATCTATAGCTTGCTAAAAGTCATAGCCTCTACAAATTTGGCAATAGCTTCCCCCTGAAACCCCAGGCCTTTTGATTAGAGGAGGAGGTGCCATCCCAACCATTGGCTTTAAGCAGAGCCCCTGATGACTCTCTTCCTTCTTGCATAGGTTCTACTTAACTCCCTTTACCCTGCAGAACTCAACATTCAGAAAACTAAGATCATGGCAACTGGTCCCATCACTTCATGGCAAATAGATGGAGAAACAACAGAAACAGCGATAGACTTTATTTTGGGGGGCTCCAAAATCATGGCAGATGGTGATTGCAGCAAATGAAATTAAAAGACACTTGTTCCTTGGAAGAAAAGCTATGACCAACTTAGAGAGCATATTAAAAAGCGAGAAATTACTTTGCCAGCAAAGGTCCGTGTAGTCAAAGCAATGGTTTTTCCAGTAGTCATGTGTGGATATGAGAGTTGGACCATAAAGAAAGCTGAGCACTGAATAATTGATGCTTTTGAACTGTAGTGTTGGAGAAGACTCTGGAGAGTCCCTTGGACTTCAAGGAGTTCCAACCAGTCCATCCTAAAGGAAATCAATCCTGAATATTCTTTGGAAAGACTGATGCTGAAACTGAAACTCCAGTACTTTGGCCACCTGATGCAAAGAAGGGACCACTGGAAAAGACGCTGATGCTGCGAAAAATTGAGGGTGGGAGGAGAAGGGGACAATAGAGGATGAGACGGTTGGTTCACATCACTGACTGGATGGACATGGGTTGGAGTAAGCTCCGGGAGTTGGTGATGGACAGGGAAGCCTGGCATGCTGCAGTCCATAGGGTCACAAAGAGTTGGACACGACTGAGAGACTGAACTGAATTGAAATAAACTGACCCTGCAGAACCACTATCGGCTTCGAGACTCAGAACTTCTCAAATCTAAGGCTTTATGACACCGTCATTTTCTTTCTTTCTTTCCTTCTTTTGGCCCCACCTTGGGATTTGTGGAATCGTAGTTCCTCAATTAGGTGTTGAACCCAGGCCCTCAGCAGTGAATGCACTGAGTCCTAACCACTGGACCTCCAGGGAATTCCCTATCCCATCATTTTCTATCTCTGTTCATTTTCTGTCCAAGCAGTTGTTTATCTTGCTTTTAAGTCTGGCTTTGTGTTTTTGCCTTTTTCACTTTTATGTCATGTTTATTGATGTTACAAATTTAAACTAGAGAGGATATATTGTGTGCATCTTACCAGGAAGCCAATTCTAGAATTTTTCACAAGTTGTTCCATTGTCTACAACTTTCTGGCACTGGTCTGCCTAGTAATCACCAAAACTGTTCTGAAGCCACTTCCTTCTAAACTCTCTCTAGATATATTACGTCTATACCATGGACACTTTTGTGCTCTGCTTTTAATTGTATTGTAATTATTTGTCTTGGTATCTGTCCTCTTAAGGGCCCATACCATGTTTCATAATCATCTTTGTACCCTCCAGAATCTAGCAGGTTATCTAGCACAGAGTAGATGCTCAATAAAAGTTTGTTTTATTAACTTGAATAGAATGGAGCAAAGGCCCCAAGCAAATTCAAGATAACTGTATTTTATTCCTTTATTTTTTAATTTAATTTTTATTTTATATTGGATTATAGTTGATCTACAATGTTGTGCTAGTTCACGTGTACAGCAAAGTGATTCAGTGTTACATATACATATATCCTTTTTTTTTCAGATTCTTTTCTATTAGAGGTTATTATAAGATATTGAATATAGTTCCCTGTGCTGTACAATAGGGCCTTCTTGTTTATCTATTTTATATGTAGTAGTATGTATCTGGAGAAGGAAATGGCAACCCGCTCCAGTATTCTTGCCTAGAAAATTCCATGAACAGAAGAGCCTGGCAGGGCTGTCTGACTCTTTACAACCATGGGGTTGCAAAGTCTCAGACACAAATGAGAGTTCATGCACACACAGTATGTATATGTTAATCCCAAACTCCTAATTCATCTCTCCCTGACCTTTCTTCTTTGGTAACTGTCAATTGGTTTCCTGTCTGTGAGTCTGTTTCTTTTTTGTAAATAAGTTCATTTGTATCATTTGTTAAGATTCTGCATATGTGATATCATATGATATTTGTCTCTGTCTGACTTACTTCACTTAGAATTGTAATCTCTAGGTCCATCCATGTTGCTGCAAATAGCATTATTTCATTCTTTTTGATGGCTGAGTAGTATTCCATTGTGTGTGTATACATACACATCACATTTTCTTTATTCATCTGTTGATGGACATTTAGGTTGTTTCCATATTTTGGCTATTCTGAATAGTGTTGCTATGAACATGTATCTTTTTGAATTATAGTTTTGTCTGGATATATGCCCAAGGGTGGGATTGCTAAATCATATAGTAGTTCTTTTTTTGTTTGTTTGTTTCTTTAAGGAACTTCCATACTGTTCTTCACCGTGGTAAGAGAACTATATTTTAAACACTTGTACCCAGTCTTTTAATTGTATTGGGAATTCCCCTGGTGCTCCAATGGTTAGGACTCTGCACTTCCACTGCAAGGGGGCATGAGTTCAATACCTGGTCAGGGAACTAAGGTCCTACAACCCAACTTGTGCAGCTCAAATAAATATATAAATAAATAACATCGTTGTGACTGCTGCGACATCACCCAGCGATGCACCTGCCAGTATGAGCTCCTCCAAGAACAGAACCTCCAAATTGAGGCCTTAAGCTCAAGTAATTAAAAGTGAAAAGTAATTGCACAAACAGTTGATCACCTACCAAAGGACATGATTAACAAGGCAACCTTTCCTTTCCCTCAAGAGATTTTGCAAAATCCCCTTTACCCTTCAGCTTGCTTACATATTACAAATTTAGGAAGCTTAAGGCGGCATACAGAAAAACAAAACAAAAAAGGCCACAAACGTTCCTTCTCTAAGTAAATAAAATAACAGCAGCAAACAAAAATCAATAAATAAATGAAATAAAAATGGTGCTGTGCAGCATTTAAAAAATAAAAAATAAATGTGAGCAAAGACAAAAATTAAAAAATAAGAAAAAATAAGATTATTATATTTTTTTTACTGCTGCCTGAATATGAACTTCAACTAGAAAGGAAATGGAGAAGAGAGATTCAGGAAATATTTCGCAGACAGAGTCAATGGGACTTGCTGACATATTAGATATGGTAGTGGAAGAAAGATCTAGAATGAATTACAAGGTTTTTAATTCAAGTAAGTAGGCACATAATCATAGTGTTAGCCAATGCAATGAACAGTAAAGAGAAAGCAGATGTGTAGGAAATGGGAGTTTACAATATATTAAGTTTGACAAACTTTTCATACTTCACATGTATGCCTAAGACTGACAGAGGGGTCTTACATTTATAACACATTTGAGAAAATTCTCTGATCACAAAATTTCATCTGGAATGTAAATGGTGTGATATTTTGATAAAGTTATTGGAAATTATCCACAACCATTTAGGAAATGTAATAAATAAAAACATCTTGTGTAAAATTGTCATTCTTCCTGGAGTTTGCATAATTTCTCTTGATGAGGCATATAACTGTTGAAGCATTTGCTTAATTGATAATTTGTGCATAATTTTCTAAACTTTGGAACATAATTATCATCACTTGTGTCTGAGTTAACACTGAAATGAAACACTTTCATGAAATGTTTTAGACACCAACAAAAGTTTTAAAGACAAATAAGGAAGAAGAGAAAATTTTCCATTAACATAAGAACAGCAGGCTTCTGTCAAGCTCCAAACAACTTAGCATGTCTCAGGGTAAAATAAATTTGGACATAATCAAGGCATTAATCTAAAACAAAATTGAGTGCAATTTTAATGAGTTAAACCAAGATCAGAAGATTTTAGTTTTAATTCTAATTTTCCATTACCTGTTTGAACGTAGACAAGTCTATGGACGTGGGTTTGACTGAACTCCAGGAGATGGTGATGGACAGGGAGGCCTGGCGTGCTGCAATTCATGGGGTCGCAAAGAGTCGGACACGACTGAGTGACTGAACTGAACTGAAGTCATTTAAAATCTCCACACCTCAGTCTCCCTATCTTTCAAAGGAATTACCATTCAGGATCCTTTCAGTTTTACCAGTCTGTTATTCAAGCATCTGATATATAGGAAACCTTCCTGTTTTTCAATTTCTCACTTTTTAATACTCACCTTGCTTATCTCATAGGTCCATTGGGAGAATTAAATGAAATAATGCACATACGGGGGATTTGAAAAGTTAAAAATGCTTTGCAAATATAAAGTCTAACTGATTTAGGATTTAAAAATTATGGCAATGAATTTTTAAAATAATTGAACAAGACTCAGTTGGCTACGTGCAGAACTTCGCTTCAGAAATAGTCAAAATGGGGCACAAATTGGATATAATAAAAGAGAATGTTAGCACTGCATGGAACCTTAGATATCACTCAGATTAAGAAACTGAGTTCCAGAAATGGAGTTGCCAAAATGTCCCAGAGAAAACGAGTAACACCTTGTGTTCTGGTTTCTATTGTTGATACTAGCATATCACCCCAAACTTGGAGGCTTAAAACAAGAACATTCATTTTTACCTCACATAGTTTCCATGGGTCAGGGCTTATTTGGGAGGTTCTAGTCTTAAGTCTGCCATTAAGTTGCAATCAGATGGTGACTGCCTCTGGAACAGCTGCACCGCCCATGTTGTCTCTTTGGAACCGAGCACAACATTGCAGTAATCGCCCATCCCCAAGTACAAAACCAAGCAGTTAACAGTGAGGATGACAGAGTCACAGACTGAGTGTCTGATGTCCATCCTTGAGTTGTTTCACAGACACTGTAACTGCCACCAGAGGAAATGCACACCTAACTGCATGATAACCAGACTGTAGCCATGATATGAGCTGCTCCATCTTGAGCTGTACTGACTCTGTGGCTAGCACAATTCCAAGAACTTGTCTCAAGAGAATGGGATTAATTAACTTGTCTCAAGAGAATGGGGAGATGCTGAGTTCACCATCTCCTCAGATTGCTGGCATTCTGATTTCCCCCCCCTTGGCCATGCCATGCAGCACATGGGATCTTTGTTCTACAACCAGAGATCAACCCCATGCCCTTTGTAGTGAAAGCGCAAAGTCTTAACGATTGGACCGCCAGAGAAGTCCCACCAGCATTCTAATGAAAGGCACCTTATCTTTCTACCAACATTTGTGAGTATGGAGTGTGTGAGTGGCGAGCAGTGGGACCCGATTCATTTGATGACATCTTCATGTTTTCTCAGTATCTCTCTATGTTGGCTGCTTTGTCAGTCTCAGGGCAGTCAGACTGCTTATGTAACTGCTAACCAGGCTCAAGAATCTTCCAACAAAGCAGGTGGGAGCTGCATTGCCAGCCTTGGAAGTCTCGTGGTGTCATTGACACTGTAACTATTGGTCAAAACAGTCCTAAAAGCCAGTTGCTTTCAAGGGGAGAAGACATGAACCCACCTCTTGATGGGAAAAGTGTCAAGATCATGTTCTCAGAAAAGTGGGAGGAATGGTAGCTATTATACCATCTTCTCTGGAAAATTACAATCTGCCAAGCCTTCTTACAAGTTCTATTAGTTCTACATACCTAACACGTAGCATAAATCTGGTTATCAAATCACGCTGAACATTAAAATGCTTTTCAGTTCTATTTTACTATAGAAAGAAATAAATTATCAAGTAATTTAAATGTAAAATTTTGATTACAAAACCAAAAAGGAAACCTAAATGCATGCCTTTGATTTTTGTCCTTCCAACTTCTCTGTCCTCCCTCGTGGAAAGAGTTATTTACACCTAAAAATGAAAAATAAAGAAATAGCGATTTTTAAAACTAGGTTTCCAGAACACTTGAAATACAGAAATAAGAGACAGACTTTTTTTTTAGGGGCTGACCGTCCCACCTCTAAAGAGCTCCCTCGGTGTTCTTAGCACCTCCTCCAGGTCCATTAATTTTATTGTATTGTATTTATTTTTGGCAGCATGTAGGGTCTTATTTCCTGTGTCCAGGGATCCAACCCATGTCCCCTGCCATGGAAGCATGGAGCCTTAACCACTGGACCGCCAGGGAATTCCTGAGACTGATTTTTTTTTAATGTTAATTTAGTCCAATTCAAATTTAAAAATTGCCACTCAATCCAGTTATTGGAAATTTTTAAGAATGTTTGGAACAACTTGAATATGTGAAGCTATTTTGTCAGCTCTAAACTTCACAACATCTAAAAACAGAAATCAAGTATTTCCAATGAAAATTTAACATCTGACTTGAAATAAGCTGCAAGTCTAAAACACATACTAGATTTCAAAGATTTAGTAAACGTAAGATATCTCAATGATTTCTTACCTTAATTACATGCTAAAAGAATAGTGTTTTGGATATATTGTAAAGTGAAAGTCGCTCAGTCATGTCCAACTCTCCGAGACCCCGTGGACTATACAGTCCATGGAATTCTGCAGGCCAGAACACTGGAGTAGGTAGCTGTTCCCTTCTCCAGGGGATATTCCCAATCCAGGGATCAAAGCTAGGTCTCCCACCTTGCAGGCAGATTCTTTACCGGCTGAGCTACCAAAGAAGCCCAAGAATACTGGAGTGGGTAGCCTATCCCTTTTCCAGGGGATCTTCCTTATCCGGGAATTGAACCAGGGTCTCCTGCATTGCAGGTGGATTCTTTACCAGCTGAGCTATTATTCATCTAAGGATTACACATTTTGGAGAAAAGTAAAACGTTTTCCTCTGATATGAAACCAAGAGGATCATCAGATACTATTTATTAGCTTGCTTAATAAATAATATCCTATAACCTGCCTTCGGTTTATTTACGATGGCTCAGTGGGTAAAGAAACTGCCTGCAATGCATGAGAGACACAGAAGATGCAGGTTCAATCCCTGGGTCAGGAAGATCCATCCCCTGGAGAAGGAAATGGCAACCCACTCCAGTATTCTTGCCGAGAATCCCACGGACAGAGGAGCCTGACAGGCTACAGTCCATGGGGTCGCAAGAGTTGGACATGACTTAGTGACTAAGCCACCAACCACCACCACATCAATGAAAAATTAATCAGTAGATCAGAGAAAGAAATGGAAAATTTTATTCGAGCCAAATTTGAGCATTATAACACAGGAAGAACACCTCAGAAAGCTCTGAAAAATGTTCTGCACTTTAGAAGTCAAGGCCCAGTTATACAAGTTTTTTGAGACAGAGGGCTGTACATCAAATGATGTATTCTTGGCAGTTTACATAATCCAGATCTAAGCGTCATCATTGTGATGAGTCATGTGACCCTTTATGAGATCAAGAAGGAATGTTATCTTTTAAGGAGTTGTCTTGTTGATGCTAGAAGAATGTTGCTCTTCATGGTTCACAGGTATTCCTGCCCATGAGAGAGGTTTGGTTGACACAAAACGCAGATAAACAACACACCATCTGGGGAAAGAAGAGGTCAAAAGGCAGAGAACAATCTCTTAAAAAAAAAATTTTTTTTGTCTTGCCATAAATATGAATTTTATATCACACCTCTAATTTTGGTAAAATGCGTGTGTATAAACGTCTGGCAAAGATCTAAAAGGAAACTTATCAACACTTATCTCTGAGTAAGTTAATGAGATTGATATGAGGGAGCTGCAGAGAGAATTTCCAAAATCACAAGTCCAGGTTTTCTCCTGTGTTTCTGATGATCTGACTATAAACCAGAGGTTCCCACCACCCACTCCTTGGGTTCAATTAATTTACCAGCACGGCTCACAGAAATCAGAGAAACATTTGAGTTACTTAATCTATTACAAGTTTATTATAAAAAGGCTATAATTTAAGAGCAACCAGATGGAAGAGAAGCATACGGCAAGGTATGGGGAAAGGGCCCAGAGCTTCCATGCCCTCTCTGAGCTCACGACAAACCCTGAATCTCCACGTGTTCACCAACCTGGAAACCCATCCTGTTGGATTTTTATGGAGGCTTTATTACATAAGAACAGTTCATTAAATCAATGGCCACTGGTAATTAGTTTCACCTCCAACCCCTCTCCCCTCCCCAGAGGTGATGATGGGGAGGCCAAAAATTAGGAAGTCAAGAAACACCTGGAGTAACAGGCAAATTTGGCCTTGGAATACGGAATGAAGCAGGGCAGAGGCTAATAGAGTTTTGGCAAGAGAACGCACTGGTCATAGCAAACACCCTCTTCCAACAACACAAGAGAAGACTCTACACATGGACATCACCAGATGGTCAACACCAAAATCAGATTGATTATATTCTTTGCAGCCAAAGATGGAGAAGCTCTATACAGTCAGCAAACACAAGACCAGGAGCTGACTGTGGCTCAGATCATGAACTCCTTATTGCCAAATTCAGACTTAAATTGAAGAAAGTAGGGAAAACCATTAGACCATTCAGGTATGACCTAAATCAAATCCCTTATGATTATACAGTGGAAGTGAGAAATAGATTTAAGGGACTAGATCTGATAGATAGAGTGCCTGATGAACTATGGATGGAGGTTCGTGACACTGTACAGAAGACAGGGAGCAAGACCATCCCCATGGAAAAGAAATGCAAAAAAAGCAAATGGCTGTCTGGGGAGGCCTTACAAATAGCTGTGAAAAGAAGAGAAGTGAAAAGCAAAGGAGAAAAGGAAAGATATAAGCATCTGAATGCAGAGGTCCAAAGAATAGCAAGGAGAGAAAAGAAAGCCTTCCTCAGCGATCAATGCAAAGAAATAGAGGAAAACAACAGAATGAGAAAGACTAGAGATCTCTTCAAGAAAACTAGAGCTACCAAGGGAACATTTCATGCAAAGATGGGCTCAATAAAGGACAGAAATGGTATGGACCTAACAGAAGCAGAAGATATTAAGAAGAGGTGGCAGGAACACACAGAAGAACTGTACAAAAAAGATCTTCATGACCAAGATAATCACGATGGTGTGATCACTCACCTAGAGCCAGACATCCTGGAATATGAAGTTAAGTGGGCCTTAGAAAGCATCACTATGAACAAAGCTAGTGGAGGTGATGGAATTCCAGTGGAGCTCTTTCAAATCCTGAAAGATGATGCCGTGAAAGTGCTGCACTCAATATGCCAGCAAATTTGGAAAACTCAGCAGTGGCCACAGGACTGGAAAAGGTCAGTTTTCACTCCAATCCCAAAGAAAGACAATGCCAAAGAATGCTCAAACTACCACACAATTGCACTCATCTCACATGCTAGTAAAGTAATGCTCAAAATTCTCCAAGCCAGGCTTCAGCAATACGTGAACTGTGAACTTCCAGATGTTCAAGCTGGTTTTAGAAAAGGCAGAGGAACCGGAGACCAAATTGCCAACATCTGCTGGATCATGGAAAAAGCAAGAGAGTTCCAGAAAAACATCTATTTCTGCTTTATTGACTATGCCAAAGCCTTTGTGTTGATCACAATAAACTGTGGAAAATTCTGAAAGAGATGGGAATACCAGACCACCCGACCAGCCTCTTGAGAAACCTATATGCAGGTCAGGAAGCAACAGTTAGACCTGGACATGGAACAACAGACTGGTTCCAAATAGGAAAAGGAGTACGTCAAGGCTGTATATTGTCACCCTGCTTATTGAATTCATATGCAGAGTACATCATGAGAAATGCTGGGCTGGAAGAAACACAAGCTGGAATCAAGATTGCTGGGAGAAATAACAATAACCTCAGATATGCAGATAACACCACCCTTATGGCAGAGAGTGAAGAGGAACTAAAAAGCCTCTTTGATGAAAGTGAAAGAGGAGAGTGAAAAAGTTGGCTTAAAGCTCAACATTCAGTAAACGAAGATCATGGCATCTGGTCCCATCACTTCATGGGAATAGATGGGGAAACAGTGGAAACAGTGTCAGACTTTATTTTTTTGGGCTCCAAAATCACTGCAGATGGTGATTGCAGCCATGAAATTAAAAGACGCTTACTCCTTGGAAGGAAAGTTATGACCAACCTAGACAGCATATTCAAAAGCAGAGACATTACTTTGCCAACAAAGGTCCATCTAGTCAAGGCTATGGTTTTTCCAGTGGTCATGTATGGATGTGAGAGTTGGACTGTGAAGAAAGCTGAGCGCCGAAGAATTGATGCTTTTGAACTGTGGTGCTGGAGAAGAGTCTTGAGAGTCCCTTGGACTGCAAGGAGATCCAACCAGTCCATTCTGAAGGAGACCAGCCCTGGGATTTCTTTGGAAGGACTGATGCTAAAGCTGAAACTTCAATACTTGGCCACCTCATGCGAAGAGTTGACTCATTGGAAAAGACTCTGATGCTGGGAGGGATTGGGGGCAGGAGGAGAAGGGGATGACAGAGGATGAGATGGCTGGATGGCATCACCAACTCGATGGACATGAGTTTGAGTGAACTCTGGGAGTTGGTGATGGACAGGGAGGCCCGGCGTGCTGCAATTCATGGGGTCGCAAAGAGTCAGACATGACTGAGCGACTGAACTGAACCGAACTGAATCTTTAGGTTGGCTTCCCTGGTAGCTCAGACAGTAAAGAAACTGCCTGCAATGTGAGAGACCCTGATTCGATCCCTGGGTCAGGAAAATCCCCTGGAGAAGGGAATGGCAACCCACTCCAGTATTCTTGCCTGGAGAATTCCATGGACAGAGGAGCCTGGTGGGTCACAAAGAGTAGGACACGACTGAGTTACTAACACTTTCACTTTCAATCTTTAGGTTGGTTCCCCTGGCAACCAGCTCGCCTTCTCAGGTTACCTAGGGGCTTTCCAAAAGCCAAGTCATTAACATAAACTCAGGTGTGCTTATATGAATAACAAAAGTCACCCATTACACCTTTATCACTCTTACTATTTAGGAAATTCCAAGGATTTTAAGAGCTCACTGCCAGAAACAGGGATGAAGACCAAATATATATTTCCTATTGTCAGTCATAAAAACACAGTATTTTCAGATTTTCCATAATAAAAAGCCCTTTTAAGGAAAAAAAAATAATATAAAAAACAAAACTATGAAATACTGGAAGTAAATAAAAGAGAACGTTTGTTTAAATCTTGGTGTTATAAAGTCTTCCCAAGGCAAGCAAAAACCCAGAAGCTTCAAAGGGAAAGATTCACATTAAACAACATAACAATTTTAAGTTTACACATGGCAAAAGCTCCTAAAAACAAAGTTGAAAAACAGGAACAAAAGATCAGGAGAATTTTTAACAGACAAAATCTAAAACCCTTATTAAGAGTTTTTGTAGGTTGTCAATAGAATACTAGAGAAAAATGTACAAGGGATATTAACTAACAAGTAAGAGTAATACTACGGTGAAGTAGAAACCAGGTTTGTTTATATAGTCTTCTCCTTAAATTCCCTATCTCTGGTGATAGGGATAAGGATGCTCTCCACCTTCCTGGTACAAGGAGGGTATTTTTCACATGGGAGATTTATCTCTGCTGTCTGAGGGACAAAAGAGGGTCAGAGTGTTCTTGTACCAGCTGTTTCTTGTGCTTAGTTGCTCAGTCGTGTCCAACTCTTTGCGACCCCATGAACTGCAGGATGCCAGGCTTCCTTGTCCATCACCAAGTCCTGGAGCTTACTCAAACTCATGTCCATCGAGTCGGTGATGCCATCCAACCATCTCATCCTCTGTCATCCCCTTCTCCTCCTGCCTTCAATCTTTCCCAGCATCAGGGTCTTTTCAAATGAGTCATCTCTTCGCTTCAGGTGGCCAAAGTATTGGAGTTTCAGCTTCAGCATCAGTCCTGCCAATGAATATTCAGGACTGATTTGCTCTAGGATGGACTGGTTGGATCTCCTTGCAGTCCAAGGGACTCTCAAGAGTCTTCTCCAATACCACAGTTCAAAAGCATCAATTCTTCAGTGCTCAGCTTTCTTTACAGTCCAACTCTCACATCCATACATGACCACTGGAAAAACTAAAGCTTTGACTAGATGAACCTTTACTGGCAAGGTAATGTCTCTGCTTTTTAATATGCTGTCTAGGTTGGTCATGACTTTTCTTCCAAGGAGCAAATGTCTTTTAATTTCATGGCTGCAATCACCGTCTGCAGTGATTTTGGAGCCCAACCTTTAATTCAAAATAATCAATATGCCAAAGTGGCACATTCGAGGTGACATATTGTGAACATCTACACATTTGAAACATCTGTCAAGGTGGTAATGGTTAAATAGTATATGATGCAACCATACTGTGGAATACCACACAGCCTTTAAAAAGTGTCAATGAAAAATGTTGCCTGTCTGGAATTTCCTGGTGGTCCAGTGATTAGGATTCTGTTATTAAAAAGAAAAAAAAAGTGAAAGAAAAACGTTGCCTGTCCTATCAGTAAACAAAGTATGTTACAGCTATCAAGCCGTCACATTATAGCCACTACCACTACCTCCATCATGAGCCCTGAGGGAACTCAGGATGGAGGCAGGATGCCCTCCATCAAGCAATCAGCCATTGCATCCACTCCCCCATTTTACACCCTGGGGAGACTCAGAATAGGAAAACACAGGATACTAGCCCCAGATAGCTGAGGTACATATCGAAGGAACAATTTCAATGGGCCCAGACTTTTGCCTCTTCCTACATAGAAAAGCACTGTATCCGTTAATTTGAGATGTTTGGCTTTCTTTAATTACAGTAATCTTTTGATATTCTGACTACCTGGTTTTTGTACAAAACTCCTATATATCCTGGCTCCTCCCTTACTTCTTTAGAGCAGTTTTTTCTAGAGCTATCTGAGAGGCTGTCTCCTAGACTTGAAGTCCTTAGAAATCCACTGAATAAAACATAATTTTCAACTTTTAGGTTGTGCATTTTTTTTTCAGTTGACAAAAGAATAAGGTCAACAAAAAAAAGATACCCAAGATATATTGTCAAGTGAGAAAAATTGTGGACTAATACTTAGAGTGTAATTATATAAATAAGTTACTCCTTAATTTCCCTGGCATTACTCCTATATTGTTATTGTTGTTGTTCAGTCGCCCATTTGTTTCTGACTCTTTGTGACCCTATGGTCTGCAGCACGCCAGGCTTTCCTGTCCCTCACCATCTTCCAAAGTTTGCCCAAGTTCATGTCCATTGCATTGGTGATGCCATCCAGGCTTCTCATCCTCTGATGCCCTCTTCTTCTGCCCTCCATCTTTCGTAGCATCAGGGACTTTTCCAATGAGTCGGCTGTTCACATCAGATGAACAAAATACCGGAGCTTTGGTTTCAGCATCAATCCTTCCAACCAGTATTCAGGGTTGATTTCCCTTAAGATTGACTGGTCTGATCTCCTTGCTGTCCCATATTACTCCTATATTACTCATCCTTAAACAAATAAATTTCTGGTACTAAAACTCATCCTGAAGAATCCTGGAAGATGTTCCAAAACAACTCATCAGAGCATGCTGCATTGAATTGCCCACATGAGAAGTCTCTTTCTCAGAAATCAGTGCCTGAAAGTGAAAGTTGCTCAGTTGTGTCTGACTCTTTGTGACCCCATGTACTATATAGTCCACGGAATTCTCCAGGCCAGAATACTGGAATGGGTAGCATTTCCCTTCTCCAGGGGATCTTCCCAACCCAGGGATCGAACCCAGGTTTCCTGTATTGCAGTCGGATCCTTTACCAGCTGAGCCACAAGGGAAGCCTGCAATACTTGAAAATTGAAGTCTGATGTCAAGACTTCTGATTTGAAGTGTTTTTGTTTTCTCCGAACATACCATCTCAATCCTTAAGTCTGTATTTCCTGCCCAGCATTCCCATAGGCCAGTTGACATATTATTTTCTCTCATCTGGAAGATGACTACCTTGTCTCTTCGCATAACCAGAGCAATTACAGGTGTGACTCAAGGCCTTTGTTTTACCTTAGACCATCTTGAATACTCCTTCTAATTTTGGTAAAAATCTGTGTTAGGTAAAAAGTGTTAGTTGCTCAGTTGTGTCCAACTCTTTGCGACCCCATGGACTGGAGCCCATCAGGCTGCTCTGTCCATGGAATTCTCCAGGCAGAAATACTGGAGTGGGTTGCCATTCCCTTCTCCAGGGAATCTTCCCAACCCAGGGATCAAACCTGGGTCTCCTGCATTGAAGTTATACTGCATTGAAGTTATACATTCATTATACTGAAACTGAGCAGGAACCTGTGGGGCTTCCCTGGCTACAAATTCTTTTTATGTCCTCTGTTTCTTGTTTGTAGGAAATAGTCTTCATTCAACCTCCAGACCTCCCCAGAGTTCCAAAGTGCAGATTCAAACAGTTGATCATCAGGAAAGTAAGAGAATGCAGAAAAAAGGAGGAGCAGTCAGGAAACAATAGTGCAGCTTTAAAGCAGCATCCTGGTTCCTGCTCAAGGAATATATATCAGAGTATCTTTGAGTTCTTCTGCAGGAACTAAAGTCCCCACCCAGGTGGAAGATGGTAAGTTCAGGCTGAGAACAAGATTTCTGGAGCACCACCCTGTTACCTCATCACCCACCAATCAGAGGAAAGTCATACATCCTGCAGCCCTCACCCCAAATTTTGCCTATAAAAACTTCTCGCCCCAAACCATCAGGGAGTTCAGGGGTTTTGAGCATGAGCCACTCATTCTCCTTGCTTGGCCTTGCAATAACCCTTCCTCTGCTCCAAATTCCCACATTTAGGTTTATTTGGCCTCACTGTCTGTAGGCACATGAACTTGTGTTCAGTATCTATTATTCTCAGCAGTTACCTCTGAATAAAGGAATAGGTTTGGTGAGTGAGTGGAAGGGAGAGTTTCACTTTTCACTTTATAAACTTCTATATTATTAGATTTAAAATAAAATAAGTCTGGATTTATATAAATGAAGTATTCAGTTCAGTTCATTCCCTCAATCATGTCTGACTCTTTGCGACCCCATGAATCACAGCACACCAGGCCTCCTGTCCATCACCAACTCCCAGAGTTTACCCAAACTCATGCCATCCAGCCATCTCATCCTCTGTCATCCCCTTCTCCTCCTGCCCCCGATACCTCCCAGAATCAGAGTCTTTTCCAATGAGTTAACTCTTCGCATGAGGTGGCCAAAGTATTGGAGTTTCAGCTTCAACATCAGTCCTTCCAAAGAACACCCAAGACTGATCTCCTTTAGGATGGACTGGTTGGATCTCCTTGCAGTCCAAGGGACTCTCAAGAGTCTTCTCCAACACCACAGTTCAAAAGCATCAATTCTTCAGCGCTCAGCTTTCTTCACAGTCCAACTCTCACATCTATACATGACCACTGGAAAAACCATAGCCTTGACTAGACAGACCTTTGTTGGCAAAGTAATGTCTCTGCTTTTGAATATGCTATCTAGGTTGGTCACAACTTTCCTTTCAAGGAGTAAGGGTCTTTTAATTTCGTGGCTGCAATCACCATCTGCAGTGATTTTGGAGCCTAGAAAAATAAAGTCAGCCACTGTTTCCACTGTTTCCCCATCTATTTCCCATGAAGTGATGGGACCAGATGCCATGATCTTAGTTTTCTGAATGTTGAGCTTTAAGCCAACTTTTTCACTCTCCTCTTTCACTTTCATCAAAGAGGCTTTTTAGTTCCTCTTCACTTTCTGCCATAAGGGTGGTGTCATCTGCATATCTGAGGTTATTGATATTTCTCCCAGCAATCTTGATTCCAGCTTGTGCTTCTTCCAGCCTAGCGTTTCTCATGAAGTACTCTGCATATAAGTTCAATAAGCAGGGTGACAATATACATCGTCGACGTACTCCTTTTCCTATTTGGAACCAGTCTGTTGTTCCATGTCCAGTTTTAACTGTTGCTTCCTGACCTGCATATAGGTTTCTCAAGATGGTATTCCCATCTCTTTCAGAATTTTCCACAGTTTATTGTGGTCCACACAGTCAAAGGCTTTGACATAGTCAATAAAGCAGAAATAGATGTTTTTCTGGAACTCTCTTGCTTTTTCCATGATCCAGCAGATGTTGGCAATTTGATCTCTGGTTCCTCTGCCTTTTCTAAAACCAGCTTGAACATCCGGAAGTTCACAGTTCACGTATTGCTGAAGCCTGGCTTGGAGAATTTTGAGCATTACTTTACTAGCGTGTGAGATGAGTGCAATTGTGTGGTAGTTTGAGCATTCTTTGGCATTGCCTTTCTTTGGGATTGGAGTGAAAACTGACCTTTTCCAGTCCTGTGGCCACTGCTGAGTTTTCCAAATTTGCTGGCATATTGAGTGCAGCACTTTCACAGCATCATCCTTCAGGATTTGAAATAGCTCCACTGGAATTCCATCACCTCCACTAGCTTTGTTCATAACTCATATAATATTTTATACTACACTTATGATTTCAAGACAATTTAAATCAACCAAATAACTTGCCTGAGGTTTTCAGTGGTATCCAGATTCTGCCATTGAGAACCTCAGGCAAGTTTTCTCTCTCAAAAGCTTTTGCTCTACTCATGGACACCTCCATAGTATTATCTATATTATTTTAGATGAATACTGTGAGTGACAGAAAATTCTGACTCAAAATGCATCTTCTGGATGCTGGCTTTGCTCTCAGGTTGCTTTCCCACAAGGCTGTAAAATAAGTGCTGAGATCTGGGTATGACATCTAGAAACAAGCCATCCTGAGGAAGAAAAGCCGTGTCTAGTACTATTGTCTCTTCCTTAGGGGCCAGGAAACCTTTCCAGCAGGCTTCCCCTAATTGGTGGCTCAGATGCTAAATAATCTTCCTGCAGTACAGGAGACTCGATTTTGATCCGAGGTCGGGAAGCTCCCCTGGAGGAGGAGCTTGGCAACCCACTCCAGTTTTCTTGTCTGGGACAAGAAAAGAAAAGACAGAGGAGCCTGATGGTGTACAATCCGTGGGGTGGAGCCTGGCTATAGTCCATGAGTCAGACAAGACTTAGCACTCAACAACAACAACAACGTTTAACCATAAAGTCATCAATAAAAGCACAAGATATGGCCCAAGCCATTAAGTGAAAAAATGAGAACTGCATTCTACTAGTCAAGTCCAGCAAGATAATGATCCTTAAAACCAAGGACAGGAATATAAGGGAAAGGTGACAATTCAAAGTAGGAGACCTTCATTTTACTAGAACCTGAAATAATTTAAAATATTTTAGCATATGTTTCCACCCTTCTGCTAATTTGAATAAGCACCATAACAGTTCTAGTTTGACCTTACAGGGTCAAACACTCTCCTGCCTGATGCCAAGGAGCAGTTAGTGATGTAAGCCTGATGTCTACTCAAAGAATAAGGAAGAAGGTGGTCTTCTACCCTCCCTTCACCTTTCTTTAATTATAAAAATGTAGCCACTTAATTCTTGGGGCAGAGCCCCCTTGCCAGCCTGCTTGTATCCCTCACAAGTGTCCTATATTAATAAATCTACTTCTTGCCTATCACTTTGCCTCTCACTGAATTCCTTCAGCACTGAGACTCAAAGAACCTGAGCCTCTGTAAGTTCAGACACCAGGCAAATGATTCTAATTAAAAGGCCATAAGTTCAAATACCAATCAGAGTTTTGGTCAGGTTCAAGTCCTGGCCTTGTGGGTTCAAGTCCCAAACTGAAGTGCTTGGTTCCACTAGCTTATCATTTGCCAGAGTTTGGTAAGTTGCCCATCCCTAAAACAGTCACTGACAAGAGGAATGGACTTGCATGACTGGCTTAGAATGATCAGAATCCATTCCTTGCCACTCTAGAAAGTGGAAAAGAGGGCAGTTTCCCCTGAAGCCTATGGTTATGTACAAAGGGGCAAGTACCTGAACATGAAGGCTTTTGTTTGAGGAGTAGACAGGAAAGAACGAATCCAGGATAGGAGTCCCCCACTGTGAATGCTAGTCCTGCAGCCTGTCAATCTCAGCCTGTTCCAAACTGAACTCCTTGCTCATCTTTCAGGCAAAAGCTGATCTTTTTAAAGCATTTCCTACTTCAGGGAATGATCTCTTTTGCTGCTCAGCTGCCCAAGTTAGAAAGCAGCAGGTCACCATGATGTTCCTCACTTCCCCCACTCCCTTCTTAATCTGCTAGAAAATTTTGTCACTTATACCTTCTAAATCACTCTTGATTTTGTCTGTTCTTCATCCTGCAGCTGCTGCCTTTTTTGTCCGATTTCATATTACGTCTCATCAAAACCATTTTATTAGTCTCTTTTAAAACTATATAATTTTTCAAATTATAAAACTATTACATATCTATCATATACATATTTGGGACATCCAAAAAAATAAAAATCATCTGCAATAACACTGCTCAGGGACAATGATTGTAGACATTTTGGTGTATATCTTATTTGCTTTTCTCTATTTATGAATCCATATATAGAGATAAAAAGTATTACTTAGCTCTATTGAGATCGAACTGTTTTATAGCATTTTCTATTAACAAGATAGTATGAAATTTCTCCAAGACAATAAATATTTTTCTAGGTAGTCATTTTAAGAGCCACATTATATTCTACCTTACCAAGATTTCATAATCTAGTTACACAAGCCCTTATTCCTAGATTAGGTTTTCTCCAGCTTTTTATATTGTAAATAATACTTACAATGAACATATTGGTAGGTAAATCTCTGCACACATTTGTGAGGACTTCCTTAGAAGACATAAGTAAATTACCAGCAGGCAAATTGCTAGTTCCAAGCACATGTGCACTTTCCCCCATTCATTTTTATTGTGAAATACTTCAAGCAATCCTAAAGTCTGCTGGATATGATAATAAATACCTGCGTACCCAACATCCAGTTTGTCAGACCTTAACATTTTGTCATGTTTGCTTCAGATCTATTATCTTAAGAAAATAAAATATTAAGACATATTGAAACACCCTGTCTCACACACCCAGATCCAATTCTTTCCATGGAGGAATCATTGTTCTCAACTTGGTGTTTCTCAGTTGCTTGTGGGTTTTTAACATATATATATATGCATGTATAGGTATAGGCAAGTGTAAGCAATGTATGTACTATTCTACTTGTTTTTAAATCTCTTGTTGCACATTTTTTCCTGCCTCTTGTTTTTTCTGTACAACATTATACTTTCGAGACTTATCCAGGTTTACACATGTAGCTGTAGTTCATTTGTTTTCATAGCTGTTTGTATGGTATTCATTATATGACTGTGCCCTCAAATTTTCATTTGCTTCTTGGTAGACATTTACATTGTCTCCATTTCTTCACTACTATAAACAACACTGCAATAAATATTCTCTGAGCGCCGAAGAATTGATGGTTTTGAACTGTGGTGTTGGAGAAGACTCTTGAGAGTCCCTTGGCCTGCAAGGAGATCCAACCAGTCCATTCTGAAGGAGATCAGCCCTGGGATTTCTTTGGAAGGAATGAGGCTAAAGCTGAAACTCCAGTACTTTGGCCACCTCATGCGAAGAGTTGACTCATTGGAAAAGACTCTGATGCTGGGAGGGATTGGGGGCAGGAGGAGAAGGGGATGACAGAGGATGAGATGGCTGGATGGCATCACTGACTCGATGAACGTGAGTCTGAGTGAACTCCGGGAGTTGGTGATGGACAGGGAGGCCTGGCGTGCTGCGATTCATAGGGTCTCAAAGAGTCAGACACGACTGAGCGACTGAACTGAACTGAAACATCTTCTAGCATTTATGAGCAAGAGTCTTTACCTGGGCTGGAATTGCTGGGGCATAGGCTATCTGCATCTTCCACTTTACTGGACTGGTCTCCAAACTGGTGGTACCACCTTTCCCTGTTACCAGTAGTGTCAGAGTTTTCTTTGCTCTACATCTTCCCCACCACGTAGTTTGGCCATCGTCTCTCCCTCATCCCCAACCCTGGCGATGTAGGAGAGCGCTTATTTCTCTGAATTCTGTCACCATGAAGTATTACTAGTTTTTCAACTTTACTAAATTTTTAGGCAAAAAAAAGGATCTCTGTTGATGATGTCTAAATACATTTTTATTTTTTTCTAATTATAAAGATATCATAAATGATTTTAGAAAATTTGAAAATATAGACAAACACAAAAAGAAAAGAATTGCCTTTAATCCCACCACTCAAATATAGTACCAAGTAATATGTGACATTTGTGAAATTCTTACTCCATATATACCTAGAGCAGCTTTTGATACCTAATATTTCCACAAACAGTACTCATTAATAGCTATTTAATATACATGTGATATATATCTCTCTCTAAAAAAATACATATATATGATGAATATACATATGTATATATTTCACCTTTACAAAAAAAAGTACAACTTTTTTATAAACTAGTTTTTTCTCCTAACAAATAAATCACAATCTTTTTTTCATAATAGCTGTATTCTGGACTGGAGAGTGTTATTTGAAGAATTTCACATTCATATCCATCTGTCTCCCTTCACCATCCAGAAACTAAGGACCAGACCGAGCCCAGCAACAAGTCCTGGGAGGCTGGCTTGCTGCTGGGCTTTATACAGTGATATAACTGACTCTGCCCCACAGGGAAATGGAATTAATATACAACTCTTGGTACTCAGGGAAGCCAACTCCCACCTTTGCCTTAGAGTCTTCTGTTCAAGACTACCTATCCTATCTGTCCATTGGATAACATAACATGCAACTCCTTTTAGCTACTAGCTCTCCCGTGCCCTCATCCCATATTCTTTTAGGTTTTCTTACCACCACCACCCTTCAGGGCTTCCCTGGTAGATCAGTCAGTAAAGAATCCAACTGCAATGCAAGAGACTACCTGCAAAGTGGGAGACCTGGGTTTGATCCCTGGGTTGGAAGATCCCCTGCAGAAGGAAATGGCAACACACTCCAGTATTCTTGCCTGGGAAATCCCATGGACAGAGGAGTCTGGTGGGTTACAGTCTATGGGGTCAGACACAACAACTAAATCACCACCACTCTTCAATATAAATATATTACCTACATTCTCAGCCTCTTGCCTTCACTGTCTACCCCACTCCCAAACTCTCCAGACACTGACCCACAGAAAGTTTGATATTCCATTCTCTTATGTGGCCTGGGCCATGTGTACATCTGAGGAGGTAAATTCTATTTGGATTTGATCCGGCTTCCATGGCAGAAAAGAGTCTGTAATGGATGTGCCATTGCTCATCTAGACTATTGCAATAGCTCTCACTCCCTCAAGTGCTGCCTTTCTCCCCACTGTACCTTCTGATCCACAGATTCACCTACATAGCTGAAGTGAGTATCCTAAAATTAATTCTGTTATGCCATTTCTCTGCATAAAATACTCCAAAGTGCCACCAGGATGAAGCCCAAGTGATGAAGCACAAGGCCCTCTGTGATCTCTGTTGCCACTCCTATAGCCATTCCACCTATCACTTCTGCCTCGTTCTGTCTGTTCCAGTAATCCTGAGTTGTTCTCTGCCTTCCTGACATCATTTCACACCCTTATGCCTTTGCTCATACTTCCTTTTCCCCCTTCTTGTCTGCCTGGAAAACTTCTACTCATCCTTCAAGTCCTATTCCAAAGATATTCCCAGAAACTCAAAGTACCGCCCTTACTTATTCTTTATTAATTACAAAAAGGAAAACCTACCTTTACAATATAGAATGGATGGCATCATCGACTCAATGGACGTGAGTTTGAGCAAGCTCCAGGAGATGGTGAAGGACAGGGAAGCCTGGTGGGCTGCAGTCCATAAGGTTGCAAAGAGTCAGACAAGACTTAGCAACTGAACAACAACAATGTAGAAACCTAACTAATGCCACCTTAACCAGGTGATCAAATTTATCATCATCATTAATGGGACAAACAGATATCATATTGCTCCCAATGAGACGTACTGAGAATGACACAATCTGGTACTATTCTTGTGAAAAACAGTTCCCTTGCATCTAATCCTGAAGGAATGATCAAACACTTCCAAATGGAAAGATGTTCTGCAAAACTGGCCTGAACTCTTGAAAAACATCAGCGGCCAGGAAAAACCAAAGCAAAACAAAAGGCTCAGAAACAGTTCCAAATTAAATAGTGCTCAAGAAGCATAACAGCTAAATGCAATGTGGTCCTTGTTTCCATTCTGAATCAAAGGGAAAATAAAACAGTTCCAAATAACATTATTGGGAGGACTGGTGAATTTTGAATATGGGTTATATTTTAGATAATAATATCGGGTCAATGTTAAATTTCCTGAATATAGTCATTGTATTCTGGTTGTAGAGGAGGGTGTCCTTGTTCTTAGGACGTGCTGAAAGGGCTGAAGTGTTGCTCTATCTGCAGTTAGCAATGCCTCAGCAAAAAGAAAGCAAGCAAACAGATAAATACGTGTGTTTGGAAATGTGATGGCAGAGTGTTAACAATAGAGAAATTACAGGTGAAGGGTGAACGGGCACTCATATTCTATTCTGCACCCTTGCTGTAGGTTTGAAATTTTTCAAAACAAGAACGTGAACAGAATAAACAATAAATAAGAAAAGCAAACAAATGAACAAAAAAGCTTTGTTCCAGGTCATGTTTTCTGTGAAGCCTTTCGTGGTATCTGCCCCCCTCACCGACCACCCCCTAGTCCCAGCAGACACACACATAAAACAATGAATCATCCTCTCTTCTAGACTCTTTCATGATTATGTATCTCTCAGACTAAACTATAAGTTCTTTGATATCTGAGCCTGGGTGTGCTGTGTTGGATCTACACAATGCTAGAACTGTACCTGACACAGATTGGATGCTCAGCTGATTTTTTTTTTAAATTAATCAAGCTCATTCTTGAGGCCTGGAAAGGATTCAGTAAACAGGCAGGAGTGAGAATGTTTTCTCAAGCAAGAGGAATGGCATGAGCAAAGGTAAGAAAGCAGGAATGTGTATGTTGCAATTACCAAGAACATTTGATTTGTTTGGTCAGAACTGAAGATTTATAAAAGTGAAAATGCCTAGCACACAATAGATTCTTAAGAAAAATTTAGTGAGTAAATGAATGAATGAGATTAGAAAGGCAGGCTTAGATCAAAAAGGAAGGGGCCTCGACTACTGAACAGAGAAATCGGAATGTTAACTGATTCTTGACACTCAGGGTCTTTTCCCAGTGTCAGGTAGAGAGTATTTTCTTAAGCGAGTCCCCTGTACATTTTTTTCCCCCTAAATAACAAGAAAAAGTAAAGGTAAGTGGAAATTTGAAAGTGATCAGTTTCCAAACTCAGGAGGAAATATGATCTCCTCATCCATCCAAGAAAAGATCTACGGTGGAGTTTGAAGACATCCAACATCCCTCAGATGAAAGGGCATCACAGAATATTGGCTGGAAAAATACATTAATCTAATATGAGCTACACTTGTCTTTAAGAATAGTGTATGGAATTCTTTTGGTTAATTTTACTACATTAAAAAAATATATCTTTTGGCTATGCTGCATGTGGAATCTTATTTCCCTTACCAGTGATCAAACCTGAGCCTTCTGCATTGGAAAGGCAGGGTCTTGACCACTGGACCACCAGGGAAGTCCCCTAATTTTGTTGTTGTTGTTTAGTTGCTAAGTCAATTCTTTTGCAACTCCCATGGACTGTAGCCCGCCAGGCTCCCCTGTCCATGGAATTCTCCAGGCAAGAATACTGGAGTGGGTTGCCATTCCCTTCTCCAGGGGATCTTCCCAACCCAGAGATCGAACCCAGGTCTCCTGTAAGAAGATTCTTTACTACTGAGCCACCAGGGGAGGCCCCCTCCCCCAATAATTTTATAACATTTTTAAAGTTTAAGGAGCAAACTTTGCACATAACCCAAAATGATAAGGAATGATGGGGAAGTAATGGATGTCAGAGCTGCTCTATGAAATAATTTGTTAGTTTTTAGGTTATAGTTGTTTCAAATCTTCAAATCCTACAAAAATCTTAGCTGAGACGAAATGCAAATCTCAGGGAGCATTTTAAAAATCTATTTTTGGCCCAGTTATGACATAGCATTGACTTGCTCCAGAATTTTTAACATTACTAGGAAGAGACCATCAGTAGTGGTCAAAATGATGTGCTGTTTACAAAGCAGGTGGGCATTCTTTTGGGATAATGTAGACAAGATTGGCAAGACAAGATCTTCCCTGGGTTGGGAAGATCCCCTGGAGAAGGAAATGGCAACCCACTCCAGTATTCATGCCTGGAAAATCCCATGGACCGAGAAGCCTGGTGGACTACAGTCCATGGGGTCGCAAAGAGTCGGACACGACTGAGCGACTTCACTTTCACTTTCAGACAAGATAATTTGAGCTGTTGTTTCAAGTAGTAAAGCAGAATCAGGTGGTAAATCATTCGGGCCCGTATGCATAAACGGACAGCAACATAGCTAAATTAATCACAACTGTTTCCCACAGGACAACTTCACCATAAAGGGCTATGTATCAGCAATGTTCCCTTATAATAAACAGTCCTGATGTGTGTGAGAGCAGGAGCATAATTCTATGGCTACAATCAACAAAGAAGTATCAGGCCAGGTCACCAAGACCAGTGGAAACCCCTACCTCGCTGCAGTTTTATAAAGATTAGCATATCAAAGGAGCCAAATGCTGTGCCCCAATGTAAAATATGATACTATTACTTTGCAGAACAAGGGTAAGCCCTGTTCTTCAACACTAATAAAATAGACACTGTGTACAGAGTGGTCCAATAATTGAAACATAAAAGAGATATCTGGTAACAGAACCTTAAAACATCGAGACATAAGAATTTCGGCTCTGAAAATAAGTAACTATGAAGAAAGATTAAAAAGAGAGATCTGGGGTTTCTCTGAAGATCTGGCTCTGCGGCCAAGTCCTCCACGTTGCAAGCTGCCATTGCCATGGGAACCAATGGGAAGGGCCGTGGGGAATTGGGGAAGGGGAATCAAGGGGCGGAGTGAAGAAGGAGGGTGACCAGTGGGTTACCAGCATACTGTCGCCCAGAGCCTCTCCAGAGACATCACAGAGCTGTTGCTTCCTGAACTCGCTCCCGGGACACCGCAGAGACCGCTGTGCCACCGCCTCTATGACAACGCCTCTGTGTCCGTTTCCGATTCAAGCAGTCCGGCAGCCCGCGGCCCATGGCCTCTCCCGGATAACCAAGAGTCTGTACCTCAGCGACGCTGTGGCAGCCAAGGACAAAGCCATGCTGTCTACCAACCACATCACCACTGTCATCAACGTGTCGATGGAGGCGACCGACACGTTCTTAGAAGACATCCAGTACGTAAAAGTGCCGCTGGCGGATGCTCCCAACTCGCGCCTCTACGACTTTTTTGATTTTATTGCAGATCACATCCTCAGTGTGGAGATGAAGCAAGGCCGAACGCTGCTACACTGTGCTGCCGGGGTGAGCCGCTCTGCCACCTTCTGCCTCGCCTACCTGATGAAGTACCACTCCATGTCGCTGCTGGACGCCCACACGTGGACCAAGTCCTGCCGCCCCACCATCCGGCCCAACAACAGCTTTTGGGAGCAGCTTATCTATTATGAATTCAAGCTGTTTAGCAAGAACACTGTTCACATGATCAGTTCCTCAATGGGGATGATTCCTGATGTCTATGAGAAAGAAATCTGTTTGATGATGCTGATGGGAGTCATTCCGGACAGCTCCTAACTTCTGCTTCAGATCCTGCACCAACCTTGACTGAGGTGAACATTGAACTTTTATTGATAAAGAAACTAGAAACCCCTTTTTAGATGGGCAAGCAAAAAGGGGGGAAGGAGGAGGCTGGAGTTCTTATCTTAGTGTGCTTATCTTTAAAGGATAAAATTCATTAAATGGAAAACGGTGACAATGCTTCTTATCCTGTGAGTAGCCGGTCATGACTGCTGGGGCCTGGCCAGAGGGGAGGGTGGGTAAGCTGGTGTCCAGCTCAGATGAACCCATAGCCTGGGACCAGCCAGAGGCTGACTAACCCAGGGGTGAGTGTCCCCTCCCACCTCCACCCCCAACCCCACCTGGTTCTTCCCAACCCCAAGCCAGAGCCTTAGACATGGTACATGTCTCTGACTGTGCATGCTTCTTGCAGTAAGTGCCAACCTACTGGATAAGTGGCCTTCTTGGGGTTCTCTGGGAGTCCTGGGGGAGCCCCAGGGTACTCCTGCCCCCACCTTCAACCACAGTGACCCAACTCTGGCTTTCTAAATTCAATTTGCATATAAAATAATTTTCAAAAAAAAAATTCCACTGTGTCCTTAGTCGCTCAGTTGTGTCTGAATCTTTACGACCCCGTGTACCATAGCCAGCCAGGCTCCTCTGTCCATGGGATTCTCAAGGCAAGAATACTTGAGTATGTAGCCATTTCCTTCTCCAGGGAATCTTCCCAACCCAGGGATTGAACCTGAGTCTCTTGCATTGCCAGGGAGATTCTTTACCACTGAGCCATCAAGGAAGCCCCAATGCCACTATATAAAGCATATAAAAATATTTTTTTTCCAGTAATCTACTATATGGCAAGGGCCCAAAGTGCCCTCAGCAACCCCCACCAGCCTTTGTGAGAAATAAACATTAATCCCTTTCTCTAAGTTGAAAGTGTTAGTAGCTCAGTCGTGTTCAACTCTTTGCGATCCCATGGCCTGCAGCCTGCCAGGCTCCTCTGTCCATGGAATTCTTCAGGGAAGAGTACTGGAGTGGATTGCCATTTCCTTCTCCAGGGGATCTTCCCTACCCAGGGATTGAACCCGTGTCTCTTGCATCTCCTGCATTGGCAGGCAGATTCTTTACCGTCTGAGCCACCAAGGAAGCCCCCTTTCTTCAAGGCACTTGCTAAAACAGAGAAAGTCTGCCTGACACCAGGCTTCTGTTGCTCTCATGGGCTGTTGCATAGTAGGTTGGAGCTGCTGGCCAGGAGTCAACTCTGTCACCCCACCCCTTATGACTGGGGCCTCTCAGAGCCTCTATTTCCTCACCTGTCAAAGTAATGACAGCCTGTCTCTCCCAGGGTTGTTGTGAGGATTCGATTCCTTAGTGTGAGACCTAGCAAGCAGATGGTTTCCTGCTTAGAGGAAAAGGCTGTTCTTGTTATTAAGGTTACTCGTTGGCCCTGCCAGTTGGAGGTCAGCACACCCATCCTCATAAGGGCCTTTTCCCCATCTGTGTATGGCCCCTTTTTGTCTACAGAGTTCTCTTTCTAAAAGTTATCTTGCCTTTAAAACAAATGGGGGTAAGTTTCTTTCGGACCCTATCTCACAGGAGGCCTAGATTCAGAGCCCTTTCAGCATTCCCATTGTATCACTGTGTTTAATCCGTGTGAAAACAAGAAGCACTATTCCAGGGCCCCCTGTTCCCCACCCAAAGGCCTTATTTAGAATCACTGACCATTAGAGCCAGAGCCCTGGGATCAACTAGGATCCGTGGGGATACTTGCCAAAGGGACAATTGAGTGGGCCCCAGAAGTAGGCCCTGAAATCTAGGATTGTTTAAATTCCCTAGGTATATGACTCTGGCTTGGGGGCAGCTATTCTAATCCTGAATTACTCTACATAAAAATATATATGAGTCAGAAAGCACAACTGTTGATGTAGACTTGTGGGTTCATACCACAGTGGAGTCCAAATGCCCTTTCTCTCCAAACCGACCCTCACTCCCACTTCCACAAAAGGAGTGCCCAGGGATACAATTTGGGGGAGTGGAGGGGGGTTGCTATGAAAACCTCTGCTCTAGTTGGATCCTCTCCTTCTACAGATGGAAAGACTGGCTCCCAGAAGACCAGGATTAGTGTGGCAGAATTCCCCCAAAGCAGCCTTTGTGGTAGAAACCCAGAAGAAAAATCTCTTTTCAAGTATTTTGAAAAGCAATTTGTTTAGGTGTATTTTATATATATATATATATATATATATATGTTTTTATTTTTATTTTTTTAAATATGTTTTTATTTATTAATTTGGCTGTGCCGAGTCTTAGTTGCAGCATAAGAACTCTTAGTTGTAGCATGTGGGATCTAGTTCCCTGACCAGGGATCAAACCTGGGCCCCCTGCATTGGGAGCTTGGAATCATAGCCACTGGACCACCAGGGAAGGCCCATTTTCATTTTTTTTTTTTAATACCTAATTTAACACAACATGTCTTCCATGGTGGCTCAGATGGTAAAAAATCCACCTGCAATGCAGGAGACCTGGGTTTGATCCCTGGGTCAGGAAGATGTCCTGGAGAAGGGAATAGCAACCCATTCCAATATTCTTGCCTGGAGAATTCCATGGACAGAGGAACCTGGCAGTCTACAGTCCAGGGGGTCACACAGAGTTGGACACAACTGAGCGACTAACACTTTCACTAACACACTATGAAATTAACTCTCTTTGAACATACAGTTCTATCAGTGTTAACAATGCATATATTTGTATAACCTCTGTCACAATCAGGACACAGAGCAGTTTCATGATTCTATAAATTTTCTTCATGTCTCCCTTGTAGTCTAACTCTAGCCCCACTCAGCCTCTGACAAACACTGATTGGTTCTCCATCCTATTTACTTGCTTTTAAGAAAATTTCACATAAATGGAATCATACAAGATACAACCTCCATTGATACCACCCCTCCTTCCACTGACTGGCTTCTGTCCGTCTTTGAAATTTACCCATGTTGTAGTCCATTGTATGGATGTATCACAGTTTGTTTTGCATTCACCTGTAAAGAATATTTAGGTTTGTATTACTTTCCTAAGGGCTGCTGTAACAAAATACTGATAACTAGGTGGCTTAAAACCACAGAAATTTATTTTCTCACAGTTCTGGAAGCCAGAGTCCTAAATGAAAGTCTGTTCAGGGACATGATACCTCTGAGACCTGTCGGGGGTGCAGGATGGGAAGTGGAGAGATTTCTTCCTTGTCTCTTCCTAGCTTCTGGTTGTTGCCAGTGATCCTTAACATTCCTTGACTTGTAGATGCATCACTCCAGTATCTGCTTCTGTGGTCACATGGCTATGTGTCTGTCTTCCCTCTGGTCATACCTGTGTCCAAATTTCCCTCTTCTTATAGGACACCAGTCATATTTGGGCTCCTTCTACTTCAGTACAACTGCAACAACGTTATTTCCAAATAAGGCCACATTCTGGGCTAGTTTAGGATTTAAACATATTTTAGGGGGAGGATACAATTCAGTCCATAGCAAGGTTGTCTCTAGTTTGGGGGGAGTATGCATAAAGTGTTCTAACACAGAGAGACACACACAGAGAAGAAAAGGATCATGTCACTTGGAAAAAAAACTGCGACCGTGTAAAAGTAGACTATGAGTTATAGTGAAAGAAAATAATAACAACTGTTTATTAGGAAGCTGTTATATGCCATGCATAGTACTGGGCACTTTATGACAATATCTCAAGTCTTTTCAACAGCCGTTCATGGTAGTTATTATCTACATCCTACAAATGAGAAATCTGAGGTTCCAAGAGGTTAAAGACTTTGCCCAAAGCAGCAACAGCTCAGGAGTCAAGAGATGACAGGCAGATGGGGTTCTCTTTTCCTGCATTTCTTTTGAGACTAAGGTAAGTAGATTGAGATGTTGCAAAACTGAGAGAGTCAATTCCTAGGCAGGTTGATAATAAGTCCAGGGTCCCTGAGGAGGAAAAGGGGGTCTGGGGCTCTCAAGGAGGAGATAGGGGTCTGGAATTCTCAAGAAGGAGGAAAGGACAAACATTTTTTTTCTACATTCCTTAGTAACGATTGTATAACAATAATGTATCCTGCTTGAGGACATGTTTCTCCTTCCTGAAAACCTTCTGGCTAATCCTGTTATCTTAAAATGTATATTATAGGATATCCCCTCTGGTGGCTGAGACGGTAAAGCATCTGCCTGCAATGCGGGAGACCCAGGTTTGATTCCTGGATCGGGAAGATCCCCTGGAGAAGGAAATGGCAATCCACTCCAGCTCTCTTGTCTGCAAAATCCCATGGACGGAAGAGGCTGATAGACTACAGTCCATGGGGTCGCAAAGAGTCGGACACAACTGAGCGACTTCAGTTATCTTAAAATGTGTATTATAGGAGTGGGTCTAGTAAGATCTTTACAACCTTGAGACATTCTTTTGATTTATTGTAATAATGAATTAAAAAGTATATAATTCCCTTGCTAGGACTAGTGAGTGGGGCACTCTCCATCCCCCTTCTGATGTCTATGTCAGAAGCTTTCTCTGTCCCTTTTCTTACTTTAATAAAACTCTACTACACAAAAGCTCTTGAGTGATCAAGCCTGGTTCCTGATCCTGAAGCTAAATCTTCTTCTTCGGAGATCACAAATCCTACATCATTCACCATAAGCTATCAAAACGACCATAAATATTTGTGTCTGCTTTTGTGACATTACTTTGCCAACAAAGGTCCGTCTAGTCAAGGCTATGGTTTTTCCAGTGGTCATATATGGATGTGAGAGTTGGACTGTGAAGAAAGCTAAGCACTGAAGAATTGATGCTTTTGAAGTGTGGTGCTGGAGAAGACTCGAGAGTCCCTTGCACTTCAAGGAGATCCAACCAGTCCATCCTAAAGGAGATCAGTCCTGGGTGTTCTTTGGAAGGACTGATGCTGAGGCTGAAACGCCAATACTTTGGCCACCTTCATGCGAGGAGTTGACTCGTTGGAAAAGACTCTGATGCTGGGAGGGATTGGGGGCAGGAGGAGAAGGGGATGACAGAGGATGAGATGGCTGGATGGCATCACCGACTCTATGGACGTGAGTTTGAGTAAACTCCGGGAGTTGGTGATAGACAGGGAGGCCTGGCGTGCTGTGATTCATGGGGTCACAAAGAGTCAGACACGACTGAGCAACTGAACTGAACTGAACTTGTTCCTTCTGGTTTGTTACCTTGTCTATCTCTTCCTGTGCCAGTATCACATTCCTTAAAATTGGTGCAGCTTCATAATAGGCTGTAACATTTGATAGACCAATGACATTTCCCCCTCCACCTCAATCCCACAGTGACAGTTCTTCTTCAGAGGCTTTTTGCTGTTGTTATTGTTAGATTCTTTCTTTTTCTCTTCTGAAGGGATCATTTTAATAGTTATGGTAGTTTTAATTGAAATTACTGTTTTCTTGGGTATTGGTCAAGGTTGAATCAGGAGAACAGAACCATAATAGTTATTTCATCAGAGAAAATCTAATATAAAGAACTGTTTAGGGGTGGGATGGGAAAGTGGGAGGAAGGCTCAAGAGGGAAGGGAATATACATATACTTACAGCTGATTCACATTGATGTACAGCAGAAACCAACACAACATTGTAAAACAATTTTCCTCCAATTAAAAAAAAGAACAGCTTAACCAGGTATTAGAGGACTGAAAAGCAAAAATAGAACACACTGTATGTGTTTCTACACATATAAACATTTAAATAAAAGATCATCTACCCAGAATGTGAAACTTGATCAGTAAAGTATTGATCTTATTTCTGAAATTTGTGTATCTTAATTCCAACTTCTCATGCTATTATAAAATTGTAATTTAGTATCCTAACGTACAGGCTTCCCTGGTAGCTCATATGGTAAAGAATCTGCCTGCAATACAGAAGACTACGGTTTGATCCCTGGGGTGGGAAGATCCCCTGGAGAAGGGAATGGCAACCCACTCTTGTATTCTTGTCTGGAGAATCCCAAGGACAGAGGAGCCCAGTAGTCTATGGGGCTATAGTCTATGGGGTCACAAAGAGTTGGACACAACTGAGCGACTGACACACACATACTAACACACCCTCATTCAACTCTTTACCATTCAATTTTTAAATCAGTTTTTGCTTGCTACAGCATTTACCGTCATATCTGTTACATTACCAAAGAGACATCTATGACATCACATGACTATCCGTTCTGACTATGCTGTTGCGGTAAAGAAGTAAATATATAAAATAAGAGGGTTATGTTTACCTATGGGTCCTTGAGAGTCCATCTTCAGCTACCTCTGTGTCTCCTTCTGGTACACCTTCACTGTTTCCCTGTTCATGAGACTGAGGCATTTGGGGAAGTGACCTCTTTATCACCTTTTGAGAAATGCCTAGTAAGGGGAGAGAAGGCAGTGGAAACATGAATTTTAGGGTAACCTTTTGGTGCTTGGGCCAGATTCCCTGCCAGGTCCTCTCCATTTGGAGAGATGTATCAAGGTCTCAGTCAGGAATCTGTGTTCAGAAAGTGTATTTAATAAGACTTTCTGAAATAGGGCTTAACAGTGTTAGAATTTGGACTCACAGTTGGCTTCTTTCTTCAACAGACTCTGTGATGAAGCAATAAAAAATGAGCATAGAACTTGACCGAGTTAGAAGGCATATGTGATCAATTTGATTGAACCCTTGAGGCTCCAAGTTTAGGTATGTCTGCACTGGGGACAGTGAGAGTTTGCATTCATATCCAGCTTTATTGCATGGTGCTCACAGAAGATGGCCTGTATAATTTTTGTTGTTAGAGCACTGAGATTTTCTTATTAGCTGTCTTATGAATAGTGAGTGTATTATTTATGGGTAGGATTCTAATACATGTTTTTATCATTTAAAAATTTTAATGTTTAAATAGGTAATATACTTGTGGTTCAGCATTCAAATGGTACCTAAGGGCATATAGAGTGAAAAGTCTCATCTCTGTCCTCTAACCAACTAGTTCTGTTTCCCAAAAGCACTTAATGTTATGAGTTTTTCCTGTATCCTTCTAAGGCTCCTCTGTCCGTGGGATTCTCTGGGCAAGAACACTGGAGTGGGTAGCCATTCCCTTCTCCAGGGGATCTTCCCAACCCAGAGATCAAACCCAGGTCATCTGCATTGCAGGCAAATTCTTTACTAAGCCATGCTACTAGTATCAGTATTTTATTACATTGTTAGTCTTTTTTTCTTATTGATTTGTAAGAACTCAGAGAAATAAAGCATCTGTGATAAGAATTTCAAATATTATCTCCGATTTTTCACTTGTCTTTTGGCTTTGCTTAGAAGGGCTTCCCTGTTGGCTCAGTTGGTAAAGGCTCTGCCTGCAATGTGAGAAAGCTGTGTTCTATCCCTGGGTTGGGAAGATCCCCTGGAGGAGAGCATGGCAACCCACTCCAGTATTTTTGCCTGGAGAATTCTATGGACAGAGGAGCCTGGTATGCTACAGTCCTTGGGGTCACAAAGAGTCAGACACAACTGAGTGACTAACAGAATGGATTTGCCTAAGCATTCCCTGGTGGTCCAGTGATTAGGACTCTGTGCTTTAACTGCTGAGGGTGCAGGTTCAATCCCTGGTCAGGGAACTAAGGTCCCACAGGCCAAATGGGAATACAGAAGACTGGTTACAGCTCAGTAAGGACTCAAATTAAAGTAAAAGAACTCAATTAAAAAAGAATGGATTTGCCAGGCAGAGATAACTTTTTAATTCAAATTTATTTATTATTTGTATGACTTGGGTTCTGCGTCACTCCCTGAAAGCCTTTCCAAACTTCAAAATTACATTAAAAAGTCTATCCTTGCTCTCCAAGTAACATGTAAATATTTATCTCTGTGGGATATATTCTAGTACAAAGTGTGAGACGCAGATCCAACATTACATTTTTTTCAGATTGCTACCACTATTCTATTTATAGAATTTATAATATAAAAAGTATATGTTATATTCATATACAGTTTATCTATAATCCATAGTATATTATATAGTTTGTTAATAGTATTCATATTCCTTATATTTAATTTAGTTTTTGGTCTGCTTGATATGTCCAATAACTAAGAGGTATATTAGTCTTATACTGCTACTGTCTATATGTCAATTTCTCCTGATATTTCTTGGATGGTTAATTTTACACATTAACTTGTCAGGCTATGGTGCACATCTGTCTGGTCAAGCACTAGTCTAGATATAGCTATAAGGTATTTGTGGATGGGATTAACATTAGTAGTCAGCTGACTTTGACTAAAGCAAATTACCTCCATTATGTGGGTGGGCCACATCCAATCAGTTGAAGGCCTTAAGAGCAAAGACTGAGGTTTCCCAGAGAAGCAGCAATTTTGTTACAAGACTGCAACACAGAAACTCTGCCTGAATTTTCAGGCTGCTGGCCTGCCCTGTAGATCTTGGAGTCAAGCCTGCAGCATCGACTCTTATCTGAGTTTCTAGCCTGTTGGCCCTCCCCTACAGCTATACAGACCTTGGGCTTGCCAGTCCCCACGATAACATGAGCAAATTCCTTCAAATAAATCTCTCTCTATTGTTTTGTTTGTCTGGAGAACCTTGACTAATACAATTTTGATTATATATTTTGATAGAATGATATTCTGGCATTGAACATCAACACAATGAGAATTCTATTTGTACCCTTTTACCAATATAAAGCTCTCTTTGCCTCATTAATGCTTTTTATCTTGATTCAATAACATTGCCAACTCCTCTCCCTCTCATTTATTTTTGGTCTGTATTTGTCGAATATATCTTTGCCTATTTTTCACTTTGTAGCAAACTACATCATTTAAAATTTTTTATTTTAATATTTATTTACTTTTTGTTTAAATTTTTTAAAAAATTTCTTTATTGGAGTATAATTGTTTTACGACTATGTCATTTTTAAAATACTGTCTTTTGTAACTAGATTATACTTAAATTTCTTCTACTCAACGAGTCTTTTAATAGAGGGTTTACATTTTAAAATCCTGAAAACTTTCGTTTTATGCCATTTTGTTCTGTGACATTTATTAACATTCCTGAGCCATTTTATTTTCAGTTTTGTTTTTATCTTCTCCATTGTTTTAGAAAGTATTTTATTCTATTAGTTGAAAGCAGTTACCTGGAGGAAGGGGCAACTTGTACTTTTTACTATACCTTTCTATTTGCCGAGTTGATATAGCATATATATTATGTGGCATAGATGTTTAAGTTTTTCAAAAGCTTTTCTAAACTTATTTTTATCTAATTGCTGGGTTCAGAGTGAAACAGCATGTTTTGAATCATGCTTTTGAGATACAGAATTTAGCACATTTGATCTTTACCTCCTTCTACAATCTAACTCATGAAAATGTTAATGCAGGTTTTAAGATTCACATAGTTTTTTCTTATTTAAAAAATTCAGAACACAATTTGAGAAAACATAGTGAGATTTATATGATGTAGTTATTTGGATGCACTTCTATTTTGGCTTGACAAGGCTCCCTTCCATGACTTCCCCATTCTTGAGCATTTTTTAAAAAATTATTTATTGATTGATTTATTTTTGGCTGCACTGGGTCTTCATTGCTGCAAGGGCTTTTCTCTAGTTCTGGGGAGCAGGGGCTGCTCTCTAGTTGCGCCTCACAGACTTCTCATTGCAGTGGCTTCTCGTGGTGTGGAGCATGAGCTCCAGTGCGTGTGAGCTTCAACAGTTGTGGCCCAAGGACTTAATTGCCCCCAAGGAATGCAGAATCTTCCGAGACTAGAGATCAAAATCATGTCTCCTGCATTGGCAGGCAGATAATTTTTTTTTTGGATTATATTCATCTTTATTCCAATGCAGTAGTAAAATTACAATATTTAAGATTTTTTTTTCCCACAAAGGCAAAAGTGCCCAAAGCCTGCAAAAATCATAAGGCAACCCTGGTCCTGTAGTCCACTTCCCTGGGTGTGAACTCTATCAGGCCCTCATTCTTAAGTCAATCTACAGAATTTTGACACCTCACCTAGATGCATCCCTCATGCCAGTGCATTTCCTGGGCTCTTCAGGCATATATTTTTAAAATTAATTAATTTTTTATTGAAGGATAATTGCTTTACAGAATTTTTCTGTTTTCTATCAAACCTCAACATGAATCAGCCATAGGTATACACATATTCCCTCCCTTTTGAAACTCCCTCCCATCTCCCTCCCATCCTACCCCTCCAGGCTGACACAGAGCCCCTGTTTGAGTTTCCTGAGCCATACAGCAAATTCCCCTTGGCTATCTATTTTACATATGGTAATGTAAATTTCCATGTTACTCTTTCCATACATCTCACCCTCTCCTCCCCTCTCCCCATGTCCATAAGTCTATTCTCTATGTCTGTTTCTCCATTGCTGCCCTGTAAATAAATTCTTCTGTACCATTTTTCTAGATTCCATATATATGTGTTAGAATATGATATTTATCTTCCTCTTTCTGACTTACTTCACTCTGTATAATAGATTGTAGGTTCATCCACCTCATTAGAACTGACTCGAATGTGTTCCTTTTTATGGTTGAGTAATATTTCCATTGTATATATGTACCACAACATCTTTATCCATTCATCTGTTGATGGACATCTAGGTTGCTTCCATGTTCTGGCTATTGCAAATAGTGCTGCAATGAACAATGGGATACATGTGTCTTTTTAAATTTTGGTTTCCTCAGGGTATATGCTTAGGAGTGGGATTGCTAGGTCATATGGTGGTTTTATTCTGTTTTTTTTTAAGGAATCTCCATACAGTCTTCCATAGTGGCTGTATCAATTTATATTCCCACCAACAGTGCAAGAGTGTTCCCTTTTCTCCACATCCTCTCCAGCATTTATTGTTTCTAGACTTTTTTGATGATGGCTGTTCTGACTGGTGTGAGGTGATATCTCAATGTAGTTTTGATTTGCATTCCTTTAATAGTGAGCGATGTTGAGCATCTTTTCACGTGTTTGTTAGCCATCTGTATGTCTTCTTTGGAGACATGTCTGTATAGGTCTTTTCCCCACTTTTTGTTTGGATTGTTTGTTTTTCTGGTATTGAGTTGTATGAGCTGCTTGTATATTTTGGAAATTAATCCTTTGTCAGTTGTTTCATTTGCTATTATTTTCTCCCATTCTGAGGGTTGTCTTTTCACCTCACTTATAGTTTCCTTTGCTGTGCAAAAGCTTTTAAGTTTAATCAGTTCCCACTTGTTTACTTCTGTTTTTATTTCTGTTACTCTAGGAGGTGGGTCATAGAGGGTCTTGCTTTGATTCATGTCGTTGAGTGTTCTACCTATGTTTTCCTCTAAGAGTTTTATAGTTTCTGGTCTTACATTTAGGTCTTTAATCCATTTTGAGTTTATCTTTGTGTATGGTGTTAGGAAGTGTTCTAATTTCATTCTTTTACATGTAGCTGTCCAGTTTTCCCAGCACCATTTATTGAAGAGGCTGTGTTTGCCCCACTGTATATTCTTGCCTCCTTTGTCAAAAATAAGGTACCCACAGGGGCATGGGTTTATCTCTGGGCTTTCTATCTTGTTCCATTGGTCTATGTTTCTGTTTTTGTGCCCGTACCATACTGTCTTGATGACTGTAGCTTTGCAGTATAATCTGAAGTCAGGAAGGTTGAGTCCTCCAGCTCCATTCTTCTTTCTCAAGACTGCTTTGGTTATTCAGGGTCTTTTGTGTTTCCATATGAATCGTGAAATTGTTTTGTTCTAGTTCTGTGAAAAACGCCATTGGTAATTTGGTAGGGATTGCATTGAATCTGTAGATTGCATTTGGTAGTATAGTCATTTTAACAATTATTGATTCTTCCTACCCAGGAACATGGAATATCTCTCCATCTGTTTATGTCATCTTTGATTTCTTTTATTAGTGTCATATAATTTTCTGTGTACAATTTTTTTGTCTCCTTAGGTAAGTTTATTCCTAGATATTTAATTCTTTTTGTTACAGTGATGAATGGGATTGATTCCTTAATTGCTCTGATTTTTCATTGTTAGTATATAGACATGCAAGTGATTTCTGTGTAATGATTTTGTATCCTGCAACTTTGCTAAATTCACTGATCAGCTCTAGTAATTTTCTGATACTATCTTTAGGGTTTTCTATGTACAGTATCATGTCATCTGAAAACAGTGGGAACTTTACTTCTTTTCCAATCTGGATTCCTTTTATTTCTTTTCCTTCTCTGATTGCTGTAGCTAGGACTTCCAGAACTATGTTGAATAACAGTGGTGAAAGTGGACACCCTTGTCTTGTTCCTGATCTTAGGGGGAATGCTTTCCATTTTTCACCATTGAGAATAATGTTTGTTGTAGGCTTATCATATATGGCCTTTACTATGTCAAAGTAGATTCCTTCTATGCTGGCAGGCATATTCTTAACTGCTGCACCACCAGGGAAGTCTGAGCTTTTTATTTTTTAAATTTCATCTCTTTGTTGGTTGAAAAATATTGTAAACCTATTTTTTTCAAGAAGGTGATCTATTTTATGATCCCTTAGATGGCAGAGAAGCAACTTCCCAGGTGGTGCCATTCCTGCTAATGCAAGAGACATAGGTTTGATACCTGGGTTGGGAAGCTCCCCTGGAGGAGGGCATGGAAATTCACTCTAGTATTCTTGCCTGGAAAATTCCATGGACAGAGGAGCCTGGAAGGCTACAGTCCATGGGACCACAAAGAGCCATACAAGACTGAGTGAGTGCATGTACACACACACACAACTAGCAGAGAGTGTTTTTCTGACATCTTTACACCTGAAAAGCAACTCAGATGAATACTACTCTAGATATGAGAAGTCAGATAGACTGACATTTGTTTCCATCTGGGCAATATGATCTCATTTTTTTGCTTGAACAATTATAGATACTTTAATATTGTAGATTAAAACATTTGCCATGATGTGTCCAATTGCGAGTCCTTTTTTACTGACTTTGCTTGGAATATAGCAGGCTCTTTCAATCAACATACATTGTGCTCTAACAGAGAACATTTCTGCTTTTATTTTTTATTTGTCACTTCCATTTGCCTTTGCTTCTCTTTTTAAGAACTCAAATTAACCATAAGTTGGTTCTCCATTTTCTCCATTCTTTCTCCACAGCTATCTTTGTTCTTTCACTGTTTTCATCCCTTTTTCCACTCCATTCTATATGGAGTGGAACTAGCATCAGCTTAGTTCTTGACACCAATTTCTGTTTTCTGCTGGATGAATCATCATTGTTAATTATCGTTGTTATCATCTCCAGTGTGTACTTTAATTTTGTTCCTGCTTGTCTTAGAGTACTTGCTCATTTTCCTTACCCTATTCATTTCAGTTTTCATTTCATCTTGTTAGATTTTCCTATCAGTCCCACCTCTTCATTTTTTTTGTTTCTATTTTGTGGAAACTTTAAGGATGGTAACAGGTTTCTAAAATTTTCTCCTGGATCATCCTGGTGAGGAAGAGTTCTCATTTTGTCCTGTTTTTTCTAGATGCTGTGTACTTCCTCTAGCTCTGGGTTGATTATTCTCATTATCTTCAAGTAAGACAAGGCTTTCCTGTGGGCTCAATATCCATCTACAAGTGACTGAGATGTTTACCTTGGAACCTACCATATGTCTATGGAAGCGGTGGCAGATCTCCATCTCAAGTCTGTAGCTAGAGGGCACACTGATGTCCATGCAGTCTGACTTTACCTTTTGTATCTCTTCTTTACTAATGTGATACACAGCACAATACACTTCCCAGCACAGACTTCTCTTGGGAACCTTTAAGATGCTGGCCTTTCCTTAAAGTTTTGAGCTGGATAGGCTACATAACCTGCAGGAAAATTACATGCAAAATGAAAATGTTGGGCTCCTTGTTCAAATATTAAGAATTTCAAGGCAGTGACAACAGAGCATTAAACAAATACGAGGCCCTTCTTATGACAGGGCCCTGTGCAGCTGTATAGGTTGCACACTCATGAAGCTGCCCATGGTTATGGGAACTGCACTTTCTTAAATGTAAGTCTCCTCCCTTTTCCTCCCAATCTCCCTGCTGTTTTCCTGCCTGCTTGTTTTGTCGATCTGCCTAGATAAATAGGAAATAGAGGGGTCTAGAGGATACAGAGTGGAGGTGGGGGTGAGGATCAGTTTTCTGGTGAGCACACTTGAAAGGTTGAGAAATTGACATCTCATGTTGATTTAGACACCAACTCTAAGTTGGGAGGCAGATGGTGGGTCATCAGGGGATAGAGTATGGGCCTTAAATAAGTGGCTTACTACCTTTTTCACTCAGCGTGTTTGAGGAAATGAAGCCAAGGTAATTCATGAGTGGGATTTTCTTAATCCTGCCATTCAGGGCCATCTGCCTCATAATTGACATCAGTTTCACCCAGATCCAAACCTTAGGTTACCTGTCAGTTTTAGTCTTTGATATTGTGAAATCTTCTTTTTTTCTAGATTCGAGGGAATGTTTGGAGAAGTTAGGCCAGGATATATTTGGGGGCAAAGGGCAATGTATCATTTTGAATTGAATATGTGCATGGAACCATGTAGATAGGTCAGGGGTTAGCAAACTTTTTTATGTGGGACTAGGTAGTAAATATTGTAAATTTTGCAGGTCAAGGGGCAAAATTAAAGATATTCTGTAGATACTAATATAATGAAACAAATTTCAACAAATATTTTATCGATGATGCTTACAATGTAATAGTAATAACTGAGTGCAGTTTTTGGTAATACATGTCTACTAATTAGAAGAATAGGAGTCTTTGTTTTTGGAATACATTTTCCTTAATTAGGGTTCAAAATTAGTATTCCCTATCATCAGATTAGTTTGCAAATGTTCATCTGTTAAAACTGATCTGTAATGGGATTTTATGTATTTCATTTTGAAAATGTCTTTACATGTTCTGGAAAAAAAAAATGCGCTGCCAAACAATGACATCAATCCATGAGCATATGATTTTGAGTATATTCATTGCATAGAAGGCATTTAGAGAATTCTATTAGATTCTTCTCTTGATATTTGTATTTTAGTATGTTATTACATTACAGATTAATCATTTTTAACTGATGGTTAGGTAGAAACTCCTCAATTGCACAGTTAAATTAATTTTGAAATATAGAAATTTCCTTTGCATTTGCATTGAGGTCTAAAAAATGCTGCTTGGAACTGCAGTTTGAGCTTGGAAAATATATCTACTGCAAATTTCTATAGGAATGGATAATATGTTTCTTATTTTAACTTTTGATAGCATGGAAATGTATAAAGTAGCTTGACATTACTTGGAATTCAGACAACGCTACTCATCATCAAAATGATTGTACTAAAGTCTAAGTTTCATGTATAAGTGTTGTTTTACCTTGTAATTGGTGAAATTCATTAAGATATTTTATCAAGTCTCCCACAAAAGCTAATTTCCAAAGCCATTCATAGCTTGATTACAGAGGCTAAAGGCTGTTCTTCTTATTCAATAATTCTCAGTTTTGCTCTTGAGCTGAAAAGAATCACAATCAAACAGTAAGAACTGCTGTGTGGTAGAAGTCAGGATATTCAGTTTCTACTTCTGGTAAAAATACACAGAATTGATGATGGTTAGAGCCATAAGAATGCATGAAGTTACCATTGCTACTACTGGTTCAATAACACATGATAAGTTCAAATATTACCACAAACTAATTTCTGATGAATAATACAATAAATAGCCACAGGGTTTAAACACCTTACATTTTCATAAGCTTTGTTGTTTGTTCAAATAAGCATTTTTCTACTTTATACATATTTTTACTACTATCACTTGTAACATCTTAGCAGGTTCCTCTTCATGTTATATAGCATCAGTTTGTTTTCAGTTTCTTTAAAAATATTTTCCCTTGTAATTGTTCCATGCAGACTAGTCACCGAAGTTAATTCTTCAGTTATTTCAAACAAGGCCTTGACTCTTCAAATGAACAACTGAGTAGTATCAGTATTACCTGTTAACTCATAAAGAGTGAAGGAAAACCACTCAGTAATTGCTTTGTTTTTAAATTGATTATTGACACTGCTCTCAATGTCTTCAACTCTTCAAGCAACTGTTCTAGCTGAAAGTCTAATAGTCTTGCTTTCCTTATTTGGCTAAGAAATGAGCCACTCAGAAAATTACTTTGGTTGAAGCTTCATATTCATTTTTGTATTTTTCTGAAGAAACTCTGCTATGATGAAATATTCCACTTTAAATTCTCTAACTGTTCTCACTGTTGCTTTCCTGTCAGTTGGGAATATTGTGATGAATGTAGTCTGATAATATTGACTTATATTATATTCTTTCAGTAAAACTATACTTATTGCATGGTAACAAAATAGTCCACACACCACTGTGCCTTATAAGCATATGAAGTCCTTTTTCTCTGTTTTCTGGTTTTGACTTATAGGTATGTACTGGTAATAAAAAAAAAGTAATGGTGTTACATGTGTGGTACTTGAAACACTGCCAACTTGAAACACAGCATCATTGTGATTTGCAAGGCACAAAGCAGCAATCTCTAAGATGAGATACATTCTCTACTGCAACAATTCAACTCTATGTTGCTTTGTGAAAGTGGCCATAGATGATATATAAATGAATGAGCATGAATGTGTACCAATAAAACTTTATTTATACACACCCAAATTTGAATTTCATATAAGTTTAATGTGTGATGAAATGGCTGTACAAATATAGGTGGTGTGCTGGATTTGATCTGTAGGTTATGGTTTTCTGATCCCTGGTCTAGCCAGATAGTCAATATTCTTTGACGAACTTCCATAGTGGTGCAGTGGATAAGAACCTGCCTGCTAATTCAGGGGACACGGGTTCAATCCCTGGTTCAGGAAGATTCCACATGCCTTGGAGCAACTAAACCCATGAATTATAACTACTGAGCCTGCAAGCTGCAACTATTGAGGCCCAGGTGCCTAGAGTCTGTGCTCCACAAGAGAAGTCACTGCAATGAGAAGTCTGTGCACCACGTCAAAGAACAGCCCCCGCTTGCTACAACTAGAGGAAGCCTGAGCACAGCAACAAAGACCCAGTGCAACGAAAAATAAACAAATAAAATGCTTTAAGAATATATTCTTTGAGCTTGGTGCCAGCTACCGAGCCCAGGTGAAAGGAAATCTGTTCAAAGCAGTATCACTGACACCAGTAGCAACCCTACTATTTCTGTGCCTAAAACACAATAACCATTGGTATGACTCTTTAGGTAAGCCTTACTAGGCTCTTCATGGTTCTGCCTAATTTTCCAACTTCCACTTCCAATTCTTTCCTTCCCCTTTTGTTCGCAGCCATACTCAACTTCTTGAATTCACCAGAACTCTCAAGTTCTTAGGCTTCTGTGCTTTGGCAGATCTGTTGCAGCTTCTGTTGGGAAGACACTCACTACTCTAACAATCCTCCAGCCCCCAACAGTTCATCTTTTATTCTCCAGGTGCTTTATCTGGCACCTCTAGGTTGATAAAGATGCCTCTTCTATGAGCATCCACATAAATTTGGGTAAAGTTCATAGCATTCATCACTATTTTATAGGATACAATTTATTTATATAACTCTCCAAGTTAAGAAAGAGTTCAGGACATGGACTGTATCAGCTTGGAAAGTTTTCAACCATTATTTCTTTGCATACTTTTTGGGCCTTGATATATTTCTCCTCTCCTTCTTGGACTCTGATAACACAGATGTTAGATCCTTTGTTACCATCCCATAGATCTCAGAGGCTCTACTGTTTTTCCTATCTATTTTCTCTCGGTTGTTCAAATTGGGTGATTTCTGTTGCTCTGTCTTGAAGTTCTCTGATCCTTTCCTCTGTCCCCTCCATTCTGATGATGAACCCATACGTTGTTTTAAATTATGGTTATTATATTTTTCAGTTCTAAAATTTCTGTTTGGTTCTTCTTTGTATTTTCTATTTCTTTGCTAAAACTCCCTATTTCTCTGCTAAGGCTTTCTAGTTTTTCATTTGTTTGGAATGGATTCATAATTGCTCATTGAAACATTTTTTATGATTGCTTTAAAATCCTTGTCAGAGAACATGAACATCTGATTCACGTTATTGTTCACATCTGTTGATTGTCTTGTCTAATTAATGTTGGGTTATCCTAGTTCTTCATATGAGTGATTTTTCATTGAAACCTGGACATTGTGGGTATTATGAAACTCTGGCTCTCATCTAAATATTCTTTTTTAGCAGGTCTCTTCTGATATCACTCTGTTGGGGAAGGGAAAGCACTGCCTTGTTACCACCAGGAATGGAAGTCCAGGTTCCCCACTCAAACTTGATTAACACCGATGGAAGTGGAGGGTCTCCTTGTTACTACTGGGTGTGAACTGAAGTTCTGGCTCCCCGCTAGGCCTCCACTGAGACCACCATGTCTGAAGGTGCACACGTGTGAGAGCTCAGTCATTTAGTCATGTCCAACTCTTTGACACCCCATGGACTGCAGCTTGCCAGGTTCCTCTGTCCATGGGATTCTCCAGGCAAGAATACTGGAGAGGGTTACCATGTCCTCCTCCAGGGGATCTTCCCAACCCAGGGATGGAATCCGCATCTCCTGCATTTGCAGGAGGATTCTTTACCACTGAGCCACCAGGGAAGCTTGTCTGGAGGTGTAGGTGCCTCGTTACTGTTCCCCACATTGCTTCCATAAGAGTGGTGGCCTTGTTAGCACTGGGCAGTGGTGACAGTTCTGACTCTTCAGTAGGTCTTCTCTGACACCACCTCAGCAAGGAAGGGAAGTGATGCCTCATTAATGCTGGGTGGGTATGGAAATCTAGGCTCCCCAGTGTAGGTGGTGGTGGTGGGGTAGGATTTGAGGTGCTTCTTTACAGATTGGCAAGGGTAGAAGTCTAGGCTTGTGGTGGGTGTGGGAGTCAAGGCTTCTTCTAGAAGTCCCAAAACTATTCTGACAACTGAAGTTTTTGTAACAGGTTAAAGTCTGTCTGTACTTGGCTCCCAATCTCTCCTCAACTCTAACCCTATATTTGTTTTTGTCATCAGTATGTTTGGACATGAGTTGGATAATTTTTTTGACGCCAGTAAGTGTGGGAAGGGCTAAATTTATCTCTGATCCTGATTTAAAGGATAAGTATAGTTCTATTTACAAGATTAAATAAATCATGACTGTTATGTGACTTATTATTATCTGCATAGGTTATGTCGGAGAAGGCAATGGCAACCACTCCAGTACTCTTGCCTGGAAAATCCCATGGATGGAGGAGCCTGGTAGGCTGCAGTCCATGGGGTCGCTAGGAATTGGACACGACTGAGCGACTTCACTTTCACTTTTCACTTTCACGCATTGGAGAAGGAAATGGCAACCCACTTCAGTGTTCTTGCCTGGAGAATCCCAGGGACGGGGGAGCCTGGTGGGCTGCCGTCCATGGGGTCGCACAGAGTCGGACATGACTGAAGAGACTTAGCAGCAGCAGCAGCATAGGTTATGTGGCACTGACATTATAAATGAACTACATATTCCTAAGTAGTTCAGGTTAAGAATTTAGTTGTTAAAAAGGAGTTTAATTTATTTTCTTATAACTGAGTGGGTTTTTCCTCTGACAGTAATTGATGGTACCTGCATAAGTATTAACACAATGCCGCTACAAATGATGTACTAACTAGTCCATAATCTGACTCAGCATAATACACATTTTATATATTTTTAAAATATCGATTTATCTACATTATATATTAATCATATCAACTTAGTAAATTCAAATTATTCTCCCCAGCTTATAGTTTATTAAGTTATAACTATTAAATAAGAATCAGTACTAAGTAATATAAGGTTTAATTTTAGAATAAAGGAGAGATGTTGTAATGTTCATTGGAAGGACTGATGTTGAAGCTGAAACTCCAATACTTTGGCCACCTGATGAAGAGCTGACTCATTTGAAAAGACTCTGTTGCTGGGAAAGATTGAAGGCGGGAGGAGAAGGGGACGACAGAGGATGAGATGGTTGGATGGCATCACCGATTTGATGGAGATGCGTTTGGGTAAACTCTGGGAGTTGGTGATGGACAGGGAGGCCCAGCGTGCTGCGCTTCACGGGGTCACAAAGAGTCGGACACGACTGAGAGACTGAACTGAACTGAAACCCTCCCAAAAAAGTATATTAGGACTGCCTATGTGTTGGGCTTATAGGGGAAGTTGGGAGGGATCAGGAGAAAGTGATTGGTAAAGTGGTGATCAACATAGAACCCACAATGTGAAAGCTAGAAAGGATTTTAGAAATTCGAAACTTCCTATTCTTTTGAGGTTTTTGAATGCATATGATGGATCTGGCACTTTACCTACCTTATGGCATTTAATCTTCAAAATAATGCTGTAAAGTGGCTCTATTTTCTCAGATGAGGGAACTGAAGCTCATATTAGACTAACTTGTTGAAGGTCACCCAGCTATCAAGTGACAGACTTAGGATTTGAACCTAGATCTGCATGATTCCACAGTTCATGCTCCTTTGGTTCAATTGCTCTGCCTTCTATATGGGTTTTCAGAGCCACTTTTCATAGAAATTATTATTAAAAAATCATCTATCCTACTTCCCCATTTCTCTCTTCAGTGAAGGACCTAAACCTTAGAGGCTACATACCTATTGTACATATGATATAAACTATGCTAGACCGAAAACATTACGTAGTGATATAAGGACTGTGTTACTGTATAAAAAATATCTCATGCTTCATGATGGATGACACATATCTGTAACTGAACTAGACAAAGAGTTCTGGCTTAGAGGATAAGTAACTTTCCCAGGGACACATAGCCTGTGCAGAGAAATGATTTGCAGCCAGGCCTGCCTGACTTCGACCCCACCCACAGCATCTACTCCATGCAATTCTGCAGCTAATACCAAGTAATGATTATGTAGTGAAAAAGAAGGTTTTGAGGGGTTGGAGGTAGGCAGCCTCGTAATTCTTGGAAACAGCCTGAGTCAAGAACCACCAGCTCCCAGAAGATTGTCAAACACTGGCAGAATTTCTATCTCTGCTTGTGCAAGTCTAAGTGTGTGTGTGTGTGTGTGGTGGTGGTGCTGTGTGGGGGGAGATAGTGGTGTCAAAATCTCCCAGGCGTTGAAGGTCATCTGTTGTGAGAAAGTTTACAATAAATGTATTAATTTAGCTGTAGAAAATACTCAGCCTTGTATACTCACTCATTCAAGTAAAATGGAAGGAATACTGTAAAGCGTGGAAGAGGTGTTTTAGAGAAGGTGATTAAACATGAAGCATAATCCATATAAAACTATAGTTTGTTAAGTCTAGTTACTAGTCTCAGGGAAACAATTTAAAACTGTGTTGGTGTGCAAAATCAGTTGGGATTTCCATAGCTTCTCACTGAATACTGCTAGGATTATTGAGTCAGCACTGAATTGTCTTCCTTATATTTTGAAATCCAACTAAATATACCTTGTTTATTGGTTACGTTATTGAAAATGGAGAGTCCATGTTTATGAAGGAAACCTTGTTTTCATCTGTCCATTAATTTTTTCCTATCCCTGAAGACTGGAGGTGTGCACTGTAACAGATCTGTTACATGAAACTTATCTTATTAAATTTATCTTTTGCAAAGAGTAACAGACCGAAGGCATGTTTTCTTCTCCCAATTATACAATGGATTGAAAGGCAGACTAGTGACTTTTATTTGCATCCGAGACACGGTCAGAACAAGAAGTGTTACTGCGGTCTAGGATATGCTGTGAGGGGTAGAAAAGGGTTTTCTGGGCTCAAAGCTTCCCTGAGGATCTTAATTTTGTCTTCTCTCAGGCCTGTCTACAAGCAGTCCCAACTCTTCCCATGAAAGCCCCACTGAGATCACAGCAAAAGAAAGCAACATTCTGGAGATATCCGCTTAACAATTTTTCGTCACTGCTTTTTCTTATAATACTATAATGAACTACTGATAAAACACCAGTAGCATGGAAAATTTGGCTCCCAAGTGCTGCCAACAGACCTTTGGCGGTGGGGAGCCGTGGTCTGCGAGCCAGAGCCCCATGGGTGACTCTTCAATCCCTCTGGCCGGGGGTGAGGGGGCCTTTCCCCCTTCATTTGCAGCGCGAGCGAGGGTATCCGGGCCGGCGGCGCAGGCCTGGCTTAGGGCGGCGCCCGAGCCCCGGTGCACGGGGCCGGCAACGGCTCTCCGAGGGCGCTCCTCGCGGAGGCCATTACTTCCAGCAGTGCAAAAAGTATGCTTTCTTCGGAGGGCGGAGGTCAGGAGCCTTGCGCCGCCTCCTGGCGACGTGACCTTTAACAGGCCCTCCAGGGCCCGGGACACGCGGAGCACAGGATGCCGGAGCCGCGGTCGGGGACCACCCCGGAGCTCCTGGGCAGCCAAAGGCCGTCCATGGCGTCCTAGCTCACTGCTCACGCCCGCCGCGGGCGAAGACGGACCTCGCCCTTCCCCACCGTTCCCCTCCCCCTCCCGAGCCCGCCGCGGCTCGCGAGCTGACACGGTCCAAACCCTCCATTCTCTGCCCCACTATATTTAACTGGCACAACCTAACCCGCTGCTCCCTCTCGGTGACAACCCTTCACCCGGACAGACGGACCCAGCAGCCAACCATCGGTCAGAATTGGCGGGCCTCCTGCTCCCTGTAGGTGGTGGCCTCGGTGGGCGGGGCTCGGGCAGCTAGCAAGTTGAGTGGAGCCACGGCTGACGTGAGTCAACAAAGGTCACGTGAAGCGAGCCGGGCATTTCGATTGGCTGCACCAGCCGGGCAGGGAGGGGGGGGTCACGGCGGCGGCGTGGGGTTCGCTGTGTGACACAATTACAACAACTTTGTGCTGGTGCCGGGGAAGTTTGTTTCTCCAACGAATTCCCCCCACATCCCTCAACCCCGCACGCTCCGGCCGTTCCCGCCGCCCCCGCCTGTGGCTGCCCCTCGCCCGCCCCCGCGATGTGACCCAACAAGCCGAGCCGCCGCCGCTGCCGACCCGGGGGCTCCGCAGCCCCAACCGCCACCGCCTTCACCGCCGCCGCGTTGGGATTTTTCGTCGCTGCCGCCCGCGGCGGAGGAGGAGGTGGCGATAAAGTTGGTGTGCGGGTCCCGCGCGGAGGTTGGGGGCGTCGTTGCGGGCCCCGGCCCGCGGGGGGGTGTCGGCGTCGGAGTTGTGAATTCGCTGCGTTTCCATGAAATCCAGCGGAGTGTCGCTCGCTACCGCCGCCGCTGCCGCCGCCGCTTTCGGTGATGAGGAAAAGAAAATGGCGGCGGGAAAAGCGAGCGGGGAGAGCGAGGAGGCGTCCCCGAGCCTGACAGCCGAGGAGAGAGAGGCGCTCGGCGGACTGGACAGGTATGGGTCGCCGACACCCACCCGCCCGGTCGGCTCCGGACGGTTGGCGCCTCTCTCCGGGGAGGCCCGAGCGCGGTTCGCCTCTGGCGGCGGCGGGGCGGGCACCTGGGCTTGGCGCTCTCGGTGCCGTATCCGCCGCCGCCGGGGCCTCAGGATCGGGCAGGGATGGGTCGGGAGGGTTGCTGGAGCTCTAACGAGCCGCGTGTGTCTCTCCCCACAGCCGCCTCTTCGGGTTCGTAAGGTTTCATGAAGATGGCGCCAGGACGAAGGCCCTACTGGGCAAGGTAAGGCAGCCGCGGGCTGGAGTGCGGACACGGTCTCCCCGGCCGGCGCCCCGCTCGTCCCGGGCCCCGCGGCTCGGCCGGCGCTCATTGTGGCCGCGAACGAGGGCCGAGGGGCTTCCGGAAAACTATTTTCTGCTTTTGGTCTCCCCTTACCCCCGGATCCCTCGCTTGCTCCCTTGCGAAATCGCTCTCTCCTCTCGTAGCTGGAGGAACAGAGACGGCAGCGCTTTGGGGCCGAGCTCAACTGGGTTGACAAAACTGCCTGTTATTTTACGGCTTTTGGAGGGTCGACCGATGATCTCTCCGAGGTGCCTGTTTAGGGTCAAAGGCTCGTAAATGTGTGCGGATTTCCCCACATTTCCGACTTACTTGCCTCCCGTGGTTTTTCTTCTTTTCCTCCAGGCAGGCTGTTCGGGAAATGTACTGTTAACCCAACGTTTGGGGTTTTCTTGTGTCCCCGCTCCCAGAAGGAAAGTTGCACGTAGTTTAGGGCGGTGAAGAGTTTGCATGGGGCTGTTGACAGGCATCTCAAGGGGTACGATGTTTTACCTGAAGTTGGGTGACTTGTTTACTTTTTGAGTCTTTCTGCTCTAGAAATCTTGAAGTTACTTATGAATGTGTTTTCTCCTTGGAGTCTCGTTCCCTGTGTTTTTCACAGGGGAGGCCGAGGGAAATTCGGGGTGCAGTCTCTGTTTATTTGTGTGGAAAGTTGTTGGCACTGTCATTTAGTTAAGTAATGGCTGCTCCTGTCGGCCCAAGATGGCGGGACAGGGTGGGAGGAGAAAGTGAAGGGGGGGGGTTTGGGGGAGGGAGGAGAGGTAAACATGGAAATAAATAGTAGCGATGAATAGGCCTCTCCTTCGGAGTGTGTAACTCGGTGGGTGATTAATAAAAATTATCCAAGATTATTTGCATCTAGCATTCTTGCACCTTTCTCAAGCTTGGAAGCCGCATTCATAAGCCTAGTAAATGCTTATCAACCTGTAGCACATTTAGTTATCCATCCGTAAGCTATTGAACAAAGGCAGTGGAGTCTCGATCTGTCTGCATCAGTTTGTGTCTTTTGACCAGAATCTGATCGAAATATTTGAATGCTCGGTTCTTAATTGGGACCGTGAAACTTGGAGTGTGCCGCGATAGGTGTTGCATCCATTAAACATTTTCTTTTCTAGCTGAAATCAGTAGCTTTGCATTTGATACCTGGCTTTATTGTTGCAATTGAGAAGGAAGTTTGAAATAACTAAAGCCTTGCATTTTATTCTTAAGTTGATTAAAAAAAAAATACGGTTATCTCGAATTTTTGTCTGCAGTTTGGAGTCACTAATTCCTTTTATCTGTAATTACACTTCTGTTTTTGTTTCAAAGTAACTTAAGTGTAAGGGCTTTCGAACACAATAATGACCCAAAAGCTAAACTGAAATAATCCTTTTCAGTAAGCTCAGTCCCTTTGATCCATAGAGAAAAGTTGAATTAAACTTTGACTATGTAGGTATTAATTGGCTTCATTAAAACTATCGCCGGAAAAATGAATAGCGACTAGCTCTGAAATGATTTAAGCATAAATGATTTAAACCTTGAAATTTCTTTTCAACCTGCGTATTTAAAATATTTTACTTAAAAATACTTTACTGTCAAAGTTGTCATTCCAAAAGATTAAGGAAAATATTTAAATTTAAGAAGCATTGTATTTTGGAGTGATTATCTCCGGTCTGGTAGGGGGTTGGTAAAATGGTCCGCAAATATAATACATTTGAATAGTTTGGCCAAATCTGTTGTTTTGGTTAGGATAATGAAGAAATAAATGGAATCTGATGTTATACGTGGATAATGTGTAAAATGCTAGTTGATTTTATGTCTCAGAATGCTTGTATTTAGATGGATTCACAGTGAGTGGATCGTGCTTAACATTGTATTTCAGATTGTAATATTGATCTGTAGTTATTATGCACTACTGACTTTAAATTGTAAAGTAACATTTTCAAGTATTTGTGAAAATGTGCTTTACTTTCTTGATGTTTGACTGCAGTAACATAAATGAGAAACTTGTGAAGGTTCATTATATTTTGTGGCAGAATGAAGGCTTCATCAAATACTGGGTAATTTGATAAACTACTAAGTATTTTGTTGAGCTAAAGGAGAAAAAAAAATCTTCATTACTTCAGACCCCATGCCTGTGAGGTCCTATTTGGGTCAAGACTCATTAGCCTTAACATTAAAATAAAACATTCTAGAGTATGTGCTTGCAACCACAAGCAGTTCTTGGTTGCATCTTTGTGAGCTTGAACATAACAGTGAAATGTGTAATGTAAAGCTTGATATTATATGATCTCTCACCATGAGTTTGAATTGGATTCTGAATAGAATGGAATGAATGAGCTGGAATCTTGATATAGGAAGTATTGAATTATTTAGTTTCATCCATCTTTTGAACAGCCCTGGTAAACAGTATGTTTTTTTGTGAAATGTTGAGCTGTGTTGGTTTCAGAATTCTTATTCCCTGAAAGTCTTAAAAATGAGAGCTGGCTTTTCTTTGTTGGGGTAGGTTCAGGCTACTTACCTAAGGGCCGATACTGAAATTAAATAAATCACAGGACTCTCTTTAGCTATGATTTTTGTCATTACCCCATCTGGCCGTCCGCCCATCAAATTTAGTTGGCACCTTGTATAACTTTTCTTTCTGACAGAAACTTAGCTCTTACTACTTGCTTTTAACATTTATTCATATACATTATTGAATATTCTTTCAAGTTTTTAAATTAGGTTTTAAAAAAGGTTGACTCTTGACCTAAAAGATTTGGAAAGTTTAAAACATTTACTAGTAAGTATCTCTTCCTTTCCCCCGAAGTTTAAAACATTTACTAATAAGTATCTCTCCTTTCCCCCGAACTTGTAGGTTCCTTTTCTAGTTGGGAGGATACTTTATCCAAACTGCTTTCTTTTAGTAGCTGAATGCATTTGTCAGACTAATTTATATTGGAGTCATTGAAAGAATTTCTGTTTGAATGATTTCCATTTGATATACAATGCTTGGGGGTTTGGATTAAAGAGAAATTAGTAGTACAGTGTATTATTTTGTAGTAGTACCTTTAAAATATCTTTAAAAGATTGTTAACAGCAAGTGGTTGCTTAATCAGAGTTCTTGAAATATAGCATGATCTTGACCAATTTTTTCTTTAATGCTGACCATCTTTTGGTATCATAATTCAAGATTCTTCTTTTTTTAATTACAGTGTGGAGTTACTGAAAAGTAATTAAGAAGTGAAACATTTTAACAGGAATTAACTATGGTGACTTAGCACATTTTAAAAAATCTTTTGGGTTATTCTTGTTTTCAGTTAATAAGGATTTGCGTTAAAATACATGTTAATATAGAGCATGAATATATTGATAGTGATACTACATTTGTATTTGTAGTAATTATATAGTGCTAAAGGGTTGGAATCTTTTGTCAAGAAACTATGCTAAAATATATAGTTATTCACTTTGAAGTACCTTTATATCATTTTTAAGTTTGTGTTAAATACTCTTCTTGGGATTTTTTTTTTTTTTTTTGTAATTCTTTTAATCAATAGATTATGTAGAATACCTGGAAGTAATCTCTCCCTCATTGCAAGCAGATTCTTTACCGTCTTAGCCACCAGGGAGGCCCATGGTGGCTAAAATGTATGTACTTAAAAAAATATGTACTTCTTTTTCCTAGGAGATAATTAGCATGAAAATAGTTGGAATTTAAAATTCCGGGGGTAGTGGAAGTAGGTTAAGATCCATTAAAGCATATATTTTCCTAAATTTGGTTTGCTTGCATGTTAGTGACTAAGCTACCACTGTGGTAGTGCTCAGTTGTGTCCGACTCTTTGCGACCCTATGGACTGTAGCCCACCAAGCTCTTCTGCCCATGGGATTTCCCAGGCAAGAATACTGGAGTGGGGTGCCATTTCCTACTCCTGTGGATCTTCCCAACCCAGGGATTGAACCCACGTTTCTAAAGTCTCCTGCATTGGCGGGCAGATTCTTTACCTCTGGCGCCACCTGGGAAGCCCAATGTATATGGTAAGGGAAAATTATTAGGTCAGTTGTAGAAGGTGACTTTTTATACTATAATATTTGGATGTTGATACTTAAAATTATATTCTATGTATGTGTTTTGTTTGCTGGCACTTTTAAAGGAATATATTCATTTCCACCGCTAAAAGAGATGAGTGTTTGGGTTACAAAAGTAACCGCAGAATAATATCACACTTCTCTGTTTCAAAATTAGGTTTTTAATTTGATGCATCTTATAAAAGTATTTTCAAGTTTGGAAAGTTGTCTTGTAAGTTATAGTCATTGTTATTTACCTGGACAAAGTCTCAGGCAATTGCTATACATTTCCTAAGATTTTGATACATTTCTGGTAATAAAGCTATAGTAAGATTATAGAAAGTGCTTGCTTATCTGGCCACACATTAGAATTGCAGGAATATATAAACATGCACTTAAAGTTCTGAATTCTTTCCCCTCACCGGATAGCTCTTTTTGTAGAATCAATTACAAATTGAAATGACACGGGAACATTTAACTGCCACCTCTGTACATTTCAGGTTGTTAAAAACTGTGAGAGATGAGTTTTTGTGATGTAGGTGGTAAAGTGGAATGGTGGGCTATGCACTTTGAACCAAAGTGAAGGTTCAGTGCTTGGCTAGCTACAGAGTAAAAATATCTTTTTATGACTTGATTATGTAACATTTAGTTTTTATTTATGTAATAATAGTATTATTTTGCAGATTTGAAAAAGTTTACTTTTGGTTAAGCTTACTTTGAAACTCATTGTGATGCTTTGAACTCTTTGCAATTGATGTTAATGAATTAAAACACTGTGAATTAATATTTTTGAAATGTATCCAGAGAACTAATTTATGTTACAAAAACACCACTAGGTTGTCAAAGAATTGAAATGGTGGTTATTTAAGGCCCACATGTATTTATTTGTAAACTAGTTAATTAATGAAGTTTAATTGAGAGTCCCTTGGACTGCAAGGAGATCCAACCAGTCCATTCTGAAGGAGATCAGCCCTGGGATTTCTTTGGAAGGAATGATGCTAAAGCTGAAACTCCAGTACTTTGGCCATCTCATGTGAAGAGTTGACTCATTGGAAAAGACTCTGATGCTGAGAGCGATTGGGGGCAGGAGGAGAAGGGGACGACAGAGGATGAGATGGCTGGATGGCATCACTGACTCGATGGACATGAGTCTGAACTCCGGGAGTTGATGATGGACAGGGAGGCCTGGCGTGCTGCGATTCATGGGGTCGCAAAGAGTCGGACACGACTGAGCGACTGAACTGAACTGAATGAATACATGATCGACAGTCTTATGTACTCATATCAAACAAAGCCTCACATACAATTCTATTAGTTTTCTCTACTGGTTTGTAATTTGTCAATGGTAAATTAAAGCAACAAATATTTGAGTACACTGAACACAAGTCGTCTATGCAGGAAATATGGAGATAATGAAGATATTCCTTGTTTGCCTTGAAAACTTACAGCTCCTAAAGGGTGAGATAAGTATGAGGAGGACTATCACAAAAACATCAGTGGTGGTAGGAAAGTGGAGTATCCTGAAGGTTTACGATACAGGTCAATTTAACAATTTACAAGTTAGAAAGGCTTTTTTTTTTTTTTTTTTTTGGCCATCCATAAAAACAGTGATTAGCAAGCATGCACAAAAGCAGTCACAGGAACCTGTTTGTGAAGCTTAACGGAGTACCAGTGTCTATCAAGGGCCTTGCTGGAAAGGTGCTTTGGTGGCACCTGTTACATGCAGTGTTGCCAGCAGTAGACATTAGCCCCAGAATCACCCGGTCAGTGGTGGAACACAGGGCTGGATGGGACTCTTCGGCTGTGTGCACTGTGGACAGTATTGGGATCCTGGATTTGCTGATTCTTAGGCCCTTTTATGCAAAAGTGGAGATGCCTTTTGCAGTGTTTTGAGCCAAGCCACATTAACTTGAATATCATTCACTGCACTAATGAAAACTTTTCTGACATTCCTTATGCTTCCTAACACATTCTCCTGACTAAAGTAAAGGCAGGAGAAGCATTGGCTTTATAGGGTGCTGTCCTGGCTTCTGTCTTCCTCAGGTCTCTTCTTTGTAGATTTAACTATTCTGGACTGTATATTCCTGATTTGGGAATTTCAAAAGTTAACTAAGAACCCCTGAATTTTAGATTATTGGAGTTAACTTGAAAAATTATCTAATAGTTGCTAGGTTAAAATTAATGAAAGTGCATGAGACTTAGCATATCCTGATATATTTCATTTTTTTCTTGAAACATTTAATGAGAATTTATATTATGTAACATATTCTGTATCAGACATTTAAAACTCAATTATTTCATTAGTATTTTACAATACATGAGTTAAATGGGGAAGGGGTGTTCACATTTGTGAGATAATTGCACAATGGCTTCTGGGCTAGCTTGATTTACAGACACCCTTTTCCATTTATCTGGTCATTTGTTTCAACAAATTATGTACTTTGAACACCAGACCCCAGTAGAGAAAGACAAACCAGGCTCTTAGCTCCTCATACCTGGGGACTCTTGTAATCTGCACCTTCTTTCCCTAGATAGGTAGTGCTGGAGATGGGCAGGACATTGATGGCTCCCGCAGAAGCACTCCTTGCTTTCTTGGATCCCCATTTTCAGTTTACTCTTGGGGCAGTTGTGAGTTCAGTTTCAAAGTTCTACCCGCCATTGGGCCTTAGTAGAATGTCTCCTATTAATAGGATTGGGCTTGTTTCTTGATTGTGTTTATTGGAGATGGTATTTCTTGACTTTCTTTATTAGCAAGGCATCTTTTAATTTTGTTTAGGAGCACATGGTTTAAAATCAGATTTTTGCTTTTAGCAGACGTTCAGACTGTCATCTGCTGTGTTTTCTTTCACTCTTTTCTTATTTTGTAGTAATGGTTACCTTTGTTATGTAGTTCTTAACTTGAGATCCTTGAATGAACGTTCATGGGTCAACTTAAGGAATTTTCTGACCAAGTTTTGGTAAGATATTCAAGGAGTAGTTAAATAATAATCATGTTTGTAGTACAAAACAGCCCTAGGTTGAGGAGGAGGGGAGATTTTAAACTAGATTTCTCTGCTGTTGTGAGTTTGTATTTTAACCTTAGATGTGCATTACCTTAAAAATAAATAAGCACGCTGATAATGAGTATACCAGAATTATATTTTGACTGATTAAAGATGGGTTTTATACTAGCGTGTGTATAGTTAGAGATACCTGTCAAGTCTTTTTTGTCAGGTTAGGATACTTCTCATCTTCATGGGCCTTCAGTCAGGATAGGGGTAAATGAAGTAGAGATGTGTATACTGTTTGGTCCTATTTCTTTCTTTCCTCACCCTCACCCTGGTCCTGTTTCTTTGCATTTATTTACATGGCTGTACTCTTTCTTCATTTTGATCTTTAGCATCTGTTTCATTGATGACTTTATTTTGGGGTCTGATTTGGCCCAGGATGACATTTGGGACCTAATTAAAAACTATAACCTGGAAGGGTGGGAGTAATTCCTTATTTAGAGAATTTTAGGTTTCTCAGCCAAATTATGGGCTGTTTGCCACTTCTGTAAGCTTTCACTTATTTTCTCTCACTCATTTCTTTCTTTTATTTTATCTTTATTTCTCTGCATTTCTAAAACAGTCATAATTCTGTTGTGAATGTGTCCTTGTATTTTTGTGGTTTAGTCTGTGTGGTAGTATTTTGTCTGTTATAATAAATAAAATATACTACTACTAAGTTTATTCTCATGAACAAGGTTGGGCTTTGTTGTAGTTAAGCGTATTATACTGGCTTCCCTGATGGGTCAGATGATAAAGAATCCGCCTGCAATGCGGGAGACCTGGGTTCAGTCCCTGGGTTGGGAAGATCCCCTGGATGAGGGCATGGCAACCCACTTCAGTATTCTTTTCTGGAGAATCCCCATGGCAAGTGTAGTATATAAGATCTAGTTTATTTTAATTTAGAGCAATGGAAGGAACCACTAGATAAAGGACTCTTAAGATAAATTTATCTAAGGAATCCTTAGATAAAGATAAAGGATTGTTTTCCCACTAGATCTATTGTATTGTGTTCATTGGATCTTTTTCTTTAAAAAAAAGAAAACAGTGTATTAGAGGAAAGTTTCAGTATTTTGAAAAGCAGAGAAAATCAACCAGTCATCACCAATCATTACCCACCTTCAACAGTTTTCAGCTCATAATCTGTCTTGTTTCATCTGTATTTTACCCTGTGTTGCCATTATCGTGAAGGAAATCTCTTAATCCATAGATATTTCAGCTTGTCTCTGAAACATAGGGCTTCCCTCATAGCTTAGTCAGAAAAGAATCTGCCTACAATGCCGGAGACCTGAGTTTGATTCCTGGGTTGGGAAGATACCCTGGTGAAGGAAATGGCAACCCACTCCAATATTCTTGCCTGGAGAATTCCATGGACAGAAGAGCCTGGCAGGCCACAGTCCATGGGGTTGCAAGAGTCGGACATGACTAAACAACGACAGTGACTGAAACAAAGCCACAGTGCCTTTATTACACATAAAAATGCCTTGTTTATTTATTAATTTTTGGTTGTGCTGAGTCTTCGTTGCTGCATGCGGGCTTTTTCTAGTTGTGGTGAGCAGAGGCTACTCTTTGTTGTGGGGCATGGGCTTAAAATAACTTCTTAATATCAAATATGATTGAGTCTTAATTTTTTTGCCTTATGGAAGTTAAGAATTAGTTGCTTGGGAAATAAGTAGCAAACATATTTAGCTGAATATATGTGAATTTGTATTATAATATTGTGGTAGAACTTTGTAATATTAATAGATACAATACATGATAAGAGATAATTTTTTTCGAAGAACTTGGTGAATCTTGGTTGTTTGAGTCTGGATAGTTTATTATTATTTAGGGACAATTTATTTTTAAGATAAAATAGTTAAGCATTTTAGGTTTTAGAATTTCAGGTGTCAGAATGAAAACCAGAAAAGCTTTTACTTTGCTTGATTGGTTTGCAAAATATTTGCTAAACTGCTGTGAGTGAGGGACTCTCCCAAGTCCTGGGGCAACAAGTAAGACTTGGCCTCTGCCCCTGCAGTCTGTGGAGAGAGATGGACAGAGTGACTATTTGATATTGTAAGTGCTGTAATCAAGGTGTATATATAGAGTTCTTTGAGCTCTCAAATGATGGAGCAATTAAAACATTTAAAACTTTTGATTGTAGGTAGTTTAAACTATCCCTACAAATTCGCAACGTTTTGGAGCAGTTAGTTTAGGCTGGAGAAATGGGTAAGAGAAACTGCAGAAAGATGTTACATTTTGGTCTTGTTTATCAAACATGAATAGAATTTGAGCAAGAAGAATAAGAGGGCAGAGAGTTAGAGGTATAAAGTTGAATGGTGTTTGGGGAATTGTGAATAATTTATTGTGGACCCAGAGAGATTAAGGTTGTCCTAATGGGATAGGTGATTGCAGCCATGAAATTAAAAGATGCTTACTCCTTGGAAGGAAAGTTATGACCAATCTGGATGGCATATTAAAAAGCAGAGACATTACTTTGCCAACAAAGGTCCATCTAGTCAAGGCTATGGTTTTTCCCGTGGTCATGTATGGATGTGAGAGTTGGACTGTGAAGAAAGCTGAGCGCCAAAGAATTGATGCTTTTGAACTGTGGTGTTGGAGAAGACTCTTGAGAGTCCCTTGGACTGCAAGGAGATCCAACCAGTCCATTCTAAAGGAGATCAGCCCTGGGATTTCTTTGGAAGGACTGATGCTGAGGCTGAAACGCCAATACTTGGCCACCTCATTCGAAGAGTTGACTCAGTGGAAAAGACCCTGATGCTGGGAGGGATTGGGGACAGGAAGAGAAGGGGACGACAGAGGATGAGATGGCTTGATGGCATCACCGACTCGATGGACGTGAGTTTGGGTGGACTCCAGGAGTTGGTGATGGACAGGGAGGCCTGGCGTGCTGCGATTCATAGGGTCGCAAAGAGTCGGACACGACTGAGCGACTGAACTGAACTGAATGGGATAGGGAGGAGGTAATTGAGCATGTGGCCCCCATCATTGTAGATCATAGGAAGTTTTGGGGAGTCACTGAACTCAACTCTCTAATCAGGGGAAGTGACATGACCAGGATATTATTGACTCCAGTGAGAGGGATAAAGTGGAGAGGAAAGGGATCCAGTTGTTAAATATTGATGGATAGATAAGACTACATGAATTTTAGAATAGAATTCTGCTGCTGCTTATTAGATGTATGATCTTTGGGCAAATTATTTTATCTTTCAGAGGCTCAATTTTCTTATCCGTAAAATGGAAGTGGTAATAGGTTTCTGTCAGGCTATAGCATTTTGTGTTAGGGAAAAAAGAGATGTAAAGTGCCTGGCAGTAGGTAGGCCTGGTGTGGAAGGAGCTCAGTACAAGATAATGTTACCACCTCGGAAAAGACAATTTTAAAAGTGAGTCTATAGTTTAGGAAAGGGGTGGGGGAGACAGAGGCAGATTCGAGATCTCTTGAAAACACTGTTCCTTGACTTTCCTAACATCTGACTACTTTGGCTTTCTGCATCTCAGTCTGCTTTGCAAGGAAATTCTGTTCTAGATCTTTACTCTGTCTGCTCCCAACTTGCATGTATGCTAGACTGAACTTCATTACTTTACCTGGTATCTTGAAGACATCTTAAACTGAACATATGCATGCTGAATTTATCTTTGGTTTTGATGTTCCCTGTCTTAATAAGTGGCACTTATCATTTCCCTTGCCAGAAACCTTAGAGCTGTTTTTAACTCCTTTTTTTTCTTAGCAAGTCCTAATAGTCACCAAATCTTGACATTTCTACATCTTAAATTTCAAATCTGTTTGTTTTTCTCCATCCTCGATGCCACCATTCTAATTGCAGCCATGATCCGATCTTTGACTTTTGAAATACTTGCATGCAGATTTTTTTGAATAGGTATACTTGGAATAGTGCAAAATTGTAAATTACATAGAGGAAGTTGCAGTAAAAAGAGAATCTCCCACACCATCTCTGGGTTATATATTTCTTAATCTCAGGCAGCCACTGATAAAAGCTTTGTTGGGTAACTTCATATTTCAACACATACAAGTATATTCTATTATATATCTTTTTCCCACACAAATGCTGCTGCTGCTAAGTTGCTTCAGTCGTATCTGACTGCGTGATCAGAGACAGCAGCCCACCAGGCTCCCCGTCCCTGGGATTCTCCAGGCAAATGAGACCATACTATATTAAGTTGTTAAAATGCTTTGCTGCTTGCCATATGAAAATATTACTTGTTTTTATATTGAATTGTCTTGGACTTGAGAGTTCTCTCATTCAAATAGTGAGATGTTGGTGAGGAGGTTGGTTTGGTTGATTAAGTTACTTTGAAGCCCTGTTACGACTTTTATATATGGTATAAAAGGTAGAAATTCTTCAACTGCAAAAGTTTTAATTGACAGTATGTTCACATATCTTTTCCTACGATAGCAGTTGCTTAATTTTATATGCTGTGAACTCAGTTGAAGTAATGGGCAAAATTTGCCTTCATATTTTGATTTTATTGGTACGACTGATTCTGAGGCTCCGTGAATACTGATTTAATTTACTCCCTGAATGTTTAAAGAAGTAGCCATAGTTTATACCACTTAATATCTTATATTTGCAGGAGTCTTGACTTATTCTTGATTTTTATTATAGAAAAAGAAAAATAGGTAAACTTGTATTCTTGATTAGTCATAAACAGTACAGGGCTTCATGTTTGGTTACGGGCCTCCCTGGTGGCTCAGACGGTAAAGAACCTGCCTGCAATGCAGGAGATACAGGTTCCATCCCTGGGTCAGGAAGATCTGGAGAAGGGAATGGCAACCACTCCAGTATTCTTGCCTGAAGAATCCTGTGGCTAGAAGAGCCTGACTGTCCATGGGGTTGCATAGAGTCGGACGTGACTGGGCAATTAACACTACTAGTATCTTATTTTATGTAGTCACTCAGTCGTGTCGAACTCTTTGTGACCCCACAGACTGTAGCCTGCCAGGCTCCTCTGTCCGTGGAGTTCTCCAGGCAAGAATACTGGAGTGGGTTAACATTCCCTTCTCCAGGGGATCATCCTGGTCCAGGGATCAAACCCAGGTCTCCTGCATTGCAGGCAGATTCTTTACTGTCTGAGCCACCAGGGGAGCTCTCTAGTGTGTTACTAACTTGTAGCAGAATACCTTTGTTTTCATTATATATTGACTGGTGGTGGAGTTGGAATGGTGGTACTTTAGTTTTTTGAGGTTATTAACCATTTGAGGGCCAGTGTAGCTGTAGACATTTTGTATATGATTTTGGAGAGTGTGTGGTTTCCTTTGAAGCCCGACTGTGGACTCCATTGTTTTCAGCTATTTAGTTTTCTCTATTCTTGGGTAGAAGTGTTAACAATAGGAGTGTGCTGAGAAGAATGAAAAGCGTTAATACCACTGGATTGGTTAGGCTTAAATGCCATGGTTTATATCACACTGTTCTGTGGTGTTCCATGATCACTGCCCATATTCTCTCAAATTCTCCTCTGCTGATTACAAGGGTGCTAGGGGAAGAGAATGTGAACTGATCCTAGAGAACTTATTGCTCTAACTGGAAAAATTGTTGTAAGCACATGCTCCCTTAACATAGTTAATAGGCCTTAGAATTGTTTCTCAGCCTGGGTGTTCAAAATACTTGCTTGATTGGGAGGCTGTGTGATAAACTGAAAAGAACAGTGGATCAGAAAACTGAAGACCAGTGTTTGAGTCTGCTGCCTACTTTGTCAACTTGCTTAATTTTTATGGTCCCAGTTTCACCGTCTGTTAAGATGAAGGGCTACTACTACTACTAAGTCGCTTCAGTCGTGTCCGACTCTGTGCGACCCCATAGACGGCAGCCCACCAGGCTCCCCCGTCCCTGGGATTGATTACGAATTTCCAAAGTGACTGTCTAGCATCAGAATTCTAGGTGGTGGTTCATTTGAATTTTTAGGATTGATTCAATTTTGGAGATTTTGATCCAAAAGGAGGGCACAATGGAACTTTGTTCTGGATTGTAATTTTCTTTGATTTCAGCCTCAAGCTTTTAAGACCAGAGAATTGTATGTTTTGGTTAGTCTAATATGATAAATTATTGTTAGTCTTTGATTGATTTGAAAGTTAGCCTTATTTATTAATGGTGTTTTGACTTCTCCAAACTACTACTTGTTTATAGTTGAAATTATTTCTTAGGTCAGATCTGATGTTTCTAATTCTAGAACATGGGTATAATTACTGTGTGTTTACCTGTTTATTAGGAGCTCATGACAGGGCTAAATGAATTGTCAAGCATGAATTGATAAGAAATGTCACAGTAAATATATACTATTAGGTACAGACATTTGGGTATTACAGATAGTAAGGCCCCTCAGTTGCCCTAAAAGTAGCAAGATTCCAATCTATTGACTTGAACTTTTATTGTTGAATTTGGCTCTGTGTGTGTATATGTATGAGTATATTGTGATTATATGTTTACTCTAAGCTTGCTAGTCAAAAAGATAGGTCTGAAGTTTGTACCTTAGTTTCAGAGTATAACTCTTAAGGAGAAACTTCTTCTGTAACACTTTTTCCAAGTGTTTATCTATAAATGGATAGATAAGTGGGTCTTCTGTCATTGAAGATATTCAAGTTTGCTCATTGACACTACTTGGCCAGAATGTTGTAGACGGCATTCAGACATCAAAGGATAATATTTACTGTTATCCGTAAAGATGATTCCACCCTTAGTCAGGATTCTGTGAAAAGAGGTAGCTGGATTCTGAACGTTTGTTTTGTTGGATTCGGTTGTCCTTACAGAAGTGGACAATACCATGACTGATTCATAATCGAGTGTATATATTTCTGTAAATGGCAGTTTTTTTCTATTTGCTTTTTAAAAATTGACTGTTTATTTAGAAACAATTATAGATTCACATGCACTTGTCAGTAATAAGAAATCCAGTACAATGTCATGACAAGGATATTGTCAAGATACAGACCTGTTTATCACAAGTATCCATCATGTCCTTTAGAGCCATATTCACCCCCCCACCCCCAGTTTCTAACCCTTGGCAAGCACTGATCTATTCTGTTTCTATAATTGTGTCATTGAAAAAAAGTTATATAGGTGGGATCAGCGTATGTATCCTTACGTATAGTTTGTTTCTCTGTGTTATTGATGTACCATGGTTTCCTTAACCATTTACTTGTTGAAGGATACTTTGAGTTATTTTTAGTCTGTGGCTATTGTAAATAAAGTTGCTATGAACATTTTTGTAGAGGTGTTTTTGTGAGCCTAAGTTTTTCTGGGATAAATGTCCAATAGTGCAGTTGCTGCTGGTTGCTTGTTTAGTCTTATAAAAAACTGCCAAATTGTTTTCCAGAGCAGCTCTACCATTTTACATTCCCATCAGCAGTTTCCACCAGTGTTCTAGCTTTGTTGTACCCTTCCCAGCATTTGGTGTTATTGCTGTGTAGTGATAGCTCGTTGTAGTTTTAATTTGCATTTCTCCAAAGGCTAGTGATGTTGAATGTCTTTCATGTCCTGATTTTCCTTCTGTATTCAGAAGGAAATATTCACCTCTGTGGTGAAATGTCTGTTCGTGTCTTTTAGATTATTGATTTGAGACCTTTCTTTTTCTCTGATGTACAAATTTAGTACTTTATATTTTCATTTCGGCACTGCTTTAGTTGTGTCCCACATATTCTCGTATTCTCGTATTTTCATTCAGTTTTATGGGTTTTTAAATTTCCTCTTCAGTCCTTGGAATATTTAGTATTTAGTAGTGTGTTACTCAGCTTCTGAGTATTTGGAGATTTTCCTGTTTTCACTGTCACTGATTTTTAGTTTTACTGTGAGTGACTTTTTAGCTTGATTCTATTATGATAAGGAAATTTACTCTGTATAATTTTCATTCTCTTAGTTGACATGTGTTTTATGACCCAGGATGCGGTCTATCTTGATGACCCTTCCATGTGTGCTTAAAATGAATGTGTATTCTGTTGGATGGAGTGTTATATACATGAGAATTCGATCTTTTTGGTGGATTTTATTGTCCAGTTCTTCTATATGCTTACTGATTTTCTGTCTAGTAGTTCTACCAATTAATGAGAGTGTGGTATTTCTAGATTTCCAACTGTAATTGTGGATTTGTCTGTTTTTCCTTTTATCAGTTTTTACTTCTTGTACTTTGAAGGCTCTGTCATTTGATGTGTACGTAAGTTTGTCATATCTCCTGGTGGGTTGTTCCTTTTATCATTATGTAGTGTCTCTTTTGCTCTTGCTAAAATTGCTAGTAATTTTATTTACTCTTAAGTCTACTTTATTGATAATAATATTGCCACTCTTGCTTTTTTTTAAAAAAAAAATCAATATTTACATGGTATGTCTTTTTCCATACTTTACCTTTACCTGTTGTATTTAAGATGAATTTTTTGGGGGGGGGGGGAAGTACAACATATTGTTAGATCATTTTTAAAAAACCACTCTTCCTGTCTCTTTTAATTGGTATAGACTGTTTATACTTAAGGTAACTGTTGATATATTAGAACTTCAAGTCTGCTAGTACTATGGCTTGTTCCTCTTTCTGGTTTCTTTCATTCTTGCTGCTTTCCTCCTTGTGGGTTATCTGGATATATATTTTTTGATTCCATCTTGATTAGTAGTGTTTTTAAGTGTATCTCTTTGTATAGACTTTTTACTGGTGGTTCTCGGTACTGGAATATTTATATGTAATTTATCACTGTCTTCTGTTGTGGATGTTTTACTACTTCCAGTGAAGTGCAGTCCTTTACTTCCATTTAGGTACTTTTGTCTGCCCTCTTATGAAATATAATTTTAAGTGTTTTCTCTTAGTAACATTGAACATCACACCAGATGGTGTGATAAATTTTGCTTCAACCAGCAAATATGATTTATGAAACTCATGCATTGTATAATATTCTTATTATACTTACTCATGATCTTATATATTCCAATGTTCTTTTTTCCTTTCTGAAGTCCCAGCCTTCTGCTTTCATTTCCTTTCTATTTAGAGAACTTTTAAAGTCATTTTTTTCAGGATAATTTTATTTTCTTCATTCCTGAAGGATATTTTTGCCGTATATAGAATTCACAATGTACCGTTCTTTTTCTTTTAGCCATGGAAAACGTGCTATTTTCTTCTATTCTCTGTGGTTTCAAAATCAGAAATTTGTTGTCATTAGAATCTGTGTTCCCCTGTAAGTAATTTATTGTTTTTTTCTGGCTGCTTTCAGTAATTTTTCTTTGCCTTTAGTTTTCAGAAATTAAGTTACGATGTATCTTGGTGTGGATGTCTTTAGTTTTATTTATCTTGGTGTGGGTTTCTTTCATTGAGTTAATGTGTTTCACCACAGCTTGGAATTTTTTAGATAATATATTTTAGAATACTTTTAAAATCCCACCTTCTCTTCTTCTGGGACTCTGATAAGAATCTTAGCGCTTCTGTTTTTGGGTCCCTGAAACTCTGTCCTCCACCCCCAGTTCCCCAGTCCATTTTTGCTTTTAGGTTGGCTAAATTCTTTTGATCTGTTTGCTGTGTCTGTTGTCTGACACTTCCATTCTACTGTTTAGCCTGTCCAGAGAATTTTTATTTTGAGTATTATATTTTTTAGTTTTGTTATTTCCACTTGGTTCTTTTTAAAACAACTTTCCTGAGACTTAGCATTTTCTAATTTGTTTCAAGAGCAGTTAAAATAGCTTGTTGAAGCATTTACGTTGACTAAAACCTTGGTCAGACTTATGATGCAAGGCAGGACTGGATTCACCATAATTGACTCCAGCTCCCCAGAGGTGAAAACCTATTGGGCAAATTTGGTTGTATCTACTCAAACCACCCATAAACTCACCATTCCAAATAACTTAACTTTCCTGCATAGTCGGGCACCAAGGTGCCAACATTAGTGAGATCCACCACATCAAAATTGCCAACTCAATGGAAGGCTCTTCTAGTAGGCAGGTTACTATCACTGGTTCTGTTGCCAGTATTAGTCTGGCCCAATATCTAGTCAGTGCCAGGCTTTCTTCTGAGAACGGCATGGGGTGCAGCTGGAACAGTGTAGGTTTACTTGTAACTCTTTCTGCTGTTTCCCCATGATCCAACTGTGTAATTTCTGGTCAGTGATTCCAAGTTTTAGATAAGTTGTAAGTGTTCAATTTCTGCACAACTTTATCATCCGCTACTAATTTAAAAATCATTCTCTGTTCAGCTGTTAATGCTGGAATCCATATTTAGTTTTATAAGCTTCTCCCTATTTTTAGTTTTGTTTGGGGGTTTTGGCTTAGGAGTTTTATCCCTGTTTGTCGATAAGAAATTTAAGAGTGGAATGTTAATAAACTTCAGTGTAGTTCTGTTAATGTCAAGAATTTTAAAAATGGATTGGTTAAATAAGATCTTTGTCAGATAGTTTATCAAAAACTTGGTTCATCTCAGTGTTGAATCTGTTGTTTGTTTTCTCTGCATTCACTTTATAGTTTTCTGGCTTTTGGTATGGTGAGTGATTTTCAGTGGTATCCTGGACATATTTGATATCACTTTATTAGAATTCTAGATTGCGTTCTATTTTTATAATAGGTAAATGCCAGGACTGGGTGGCTGTGTAGATTCAGCTTCTGACTGGGCCCTACTGACAACCACCCTGGGAAAAGTAAAGCAGTGACTCATACTGTCTTGGTATAGACTGATGGGATGCAAGTTCAACAGCTGCCTCACTGATAATCTTCCTGACAAAAGTTGGGCGCCAGTTTACACCCCTTTGTTGCCTCTGAGTAGGGGGAGTATAAGAACAGCTTCCTGATGAGTCATGCTTCTCAGCAAGAGAGAAGTAGTGGAGGGCTAACTCACAGCACTCTGATGCTGCAGAATGGAGCATAAGCTCCCCACTTGGTACCACTTCCCCTGAGTTGATGCCAAGTGGTGGTGGTGGTGGGAGCTCATTTCCCTCTGGGCACCTCTGGCACCCAGAGAATGGGTGAAGTGGATTGTTGGCTGCGTCATCTCTTGACTTCTTCATTCAGTCTCACTGCTGGTTGGGTGTGGAGGTTCACCTTTCCACTAGTCCCTGCTGACACCAGGGATGGGGAGAAAGTGGACTGCTGACTGGCTCCAACTCACAACACTTTGTTCAGTCTCGTTGATGCCAGATAGAGTGCTGGTTCAGCTCTTATCTCGTTCTTGCTGATACCAGGTGTGTGTGTATTCCAATGTAGTGGTGACCAATTCTGCCTCACACAGCTTTTTGGGTGGTGGTTTCGGCAGCCCAGCTTGCTGTTGACCCCACTGACACTACCTTAAATGGGTGAATCTGAGCACCATTGGGTGTGAAAAAAGATAAGCTGTCTTTGAGTTTTGCTGTAACCCAGCACAGGAGTATTGGAGCCACCCCTCTGGTTCTGCAGGGCCTGAAAGATCTGCTGCTGCTTTCCTCATCCATACCATCTTGGCAGGGGAACTGGGGATATGTGAGGGATAGAAGATCAACTGCCTGTTCTGTTCTGCCAACACTATCCTAGTAGGGGACTTGGGTTGACACCACCTGCTCCCCAGTCTGGCTGAGAGGAAGAGAGTGTGGAAGATTAGCTGCATGCTTGACATCACTGAAACTGAAGGGTTTGCATGGAGGGTTTTCCATTGGGGTTTGGCTGGAGTATGGTGGGTATTACTGAAAAGATTTCTTTGGGTTGGGAGGAAGAAGCCTTTTCTTGGGGCTTATTTGCCTGTGACTTGTGATGGTGAAGCAGCATCCTGTCCTGGAAATAAGGGAGACAGTAAAACCCAGGGAACTTAACTGCCTTGTCATTCCTCAAGTTTTGATGTCTCTAAGAGGTCCACTGCCTTTTCCTCATCTTTCAGATGCCTCCTATCTTTGGCCGTTTACATCCAGGATTTTTTTTTAGTTCTAAGAGGGTGTACCTGAGAGGACAGAAGTTACTCCATTTTGGTGGTGTTTCAAGTCCTCCATTGACTTTTGTGGTAATTCAAGTTTGGATTGTGAAAATGTTTACCTCAAGATACTCTATCATATGAAGTAAGTGTTTAAAAAAATCTAATTTATAGGTAAATCTTTAATTTGACAATATCCATCATAACATATTTGATCCTAACATATTTGCATTACAAAGTTGTTTCCTTGTATCAGGGCTTGACCTATAGCTGTTACTATTTTGGGGACAAGGTTTAAATAACTACAGTGCTTGCTTTTGACCCAAATAGTTTCTGTTACACTTTTTAAAGGAAGCATATATTTAGATGTATAGCAAGAAATGAAAAGATAAGCTGGATTATAGCAGAATGTTACTGTTTTGGTTTGCCATCAAACAACAGTTAACTCTTTAGATTCTCAAGACAAATATACAAATAGAACATTCTACTTCGCTTGCCATTTTAAGGCCAGCAGAACAACATAACCTTTTCCAAATTTGAAAACACTTAAAACAGACAACATGATTGAGAAGTTTTTAGTAGGAGAGAGGTGGTAGAGAATTTTTTTACCAGTGAGCAACCAGGGAAGCCCCCTTGTGTGTTTCTTTAAACATGTTTTTAACGTTAAAAAATATTTATTTTGGCTGCATTGGGTCTTATTTGCAGCACGTGGGATCTTTAGTTGTGGCGTGCAGACTCTTAGTTGCTGTATGCATGCAGGATCTAGTTCCCTGACCAGATACTGAATCGAACCTGGGCTCCCCCTGCATTTGGAGTGTGGACTACCAGGGAAGTCCCTTACTTGGGTGTTTTTACTTCACATAGAAGAAAATTAATTTAACAACCAGAAATGTATTTGTTTACTTAGCTAGTTAACCTTTCATGGTGCTCTTTTTCTTGTGTGTTTGAGTTATTGTCTAGTATTCTTTCATTTCAACATGAATGATTACTTTTTGTATTACTTTCAGTGCATGTCAGCTAGTGGCAAATTCTTGATTTCTCCTTCATGTTTAAGGATAGTTTTGTTGGATGTAGGGTTATTGGTTGACTAGCTTTTCCTTTCAACACTTTAACATGTCATCCCATTGCCTTCTGGCTTCTGTGGTATCTGATGAAGAAATCAGGTATTTTATTGAGGATCCCTTATATATGATAGATCACTTCTTGTTGCTTTCAGGATTCTTTTTTTTTTTTTTTTCTTTCTGAGTTTGCAGTGCTTCTTAGTGTAGGTCTGAATTTAATTATTTGGAGTTCATTGAGCATTTTGGCTGTGAGATTATTATTATTTTAAAATTACTGAGTTTGGAAACTTTTCAGCCATTTTTTCATTAAATGTTCTTTCCCTTTCTCAACTCTCCTTCTGTGACTTCCGATTCGCACATTTTGTTATTCATGATTTCCCATAGGTCTCTGAGGCTCTGTTCATTTTTCTTATTTTTTCTTTCTCTTGCTTGACTGAATAATCTTAGTTGATCTATTCCCAAGTTCATTGATTCTTTCTGCCTGCTCAGATATATTTTTGAGCCTTTCTAGTGTATTTTTAATATCAGTTATCATACTTGCTACTTGATCTTTTATGTTGTTCACGCACCCAATCGTGTCTAAATCTTTGTGACCCCATGACCTGCAGCATGCGAGGCCTCCCTGTCCCTCACCATTTCCTGAAGTTTGCCCAAGTTCACATCCATTGCATTGGTGATGCCATCCAGCCATTTCATCCTCTGATGCTCTCTTCTCCTTCTGATCTATATATATATATATATATATGTAATTTCTCTCTGTTTATTGATATTGTTTGACACATTGTTCTTATATATACACTTCGCTTTAGTTCTTTAGACATAGCTTCCCTTAATTCTTTGAACATACTTAAAATAACTGATTTAAAGTGTTGTCTAGTAAGCATATCATCTGGACTTCCTCTGGTACAGTTATTATTGATTGCCCTTTGTTCTGTGGATGGACTGTACTTATTTTTATTCCTTTGCATATCTAAAAATTTTGGTTGAAAACTGGGCATTTTAATACGATACAGCAATTCTGGAAAGCAGACTATTCCCCCTCTGCAGCATTTGCTATTGTTATTGTCTAGTGGAATAGTTGTTTCGTTCTTTACAGTGACTTTCTGAACTAATTTTGTAGTTTGTATTCTTTGTCCTGTATCGCCACTGAAATCTCTGTGTACTTCAGTGTTTAGGTAACTGTCTGGAAGCAATAAATCTCCCAGTCTTTGCTGAGAGTGGTCTGTGTGCAGGCAGTTGACAGCTCTGCCATAACCTTCGCTCATGATTGTGCAGAGCCTCATGGTCATAGAGAGCCTAGGGACTTCTCAGGTCTTTTCTGGATATGTGCAAAGCCTACGTCTGTGTTTTGCTGTCTTGAGTCTCAGGGTTTTTATATTTTTTGGCCCTTTTCAAAGCTGTTAGGGACATCTCATTGCCCCGCTTTTCCTTTTGGGATTTTTGCTTATTTTTTTGTTTGCTCCAGTTGTTATTCACTGCTTCAGAAAACCACAAAGTCAAACAGCTTCCTGGAATAGTTTTTGACAAATGCCCCTGGAGTAAAATGCCTTTGTATTGGGCAAGCCCCAAATCTGGTTGAATGCAAATAGCCTTGTAAGTAGGGTCTTCAGGGAACCATCAGACAAGTCAAATAATTACAAATTTCCTGGAAATGAAGCTTTAAAGAGCTTCAGCCTTCTTTGCTGGCTTTTCAGGTTGGGGTTTGTATTGCAAATCTGTGCTGTTAGTTTTCAGGTCTACTGTGGAGTTGACTGGGGAGGCTGGGACCAGAGCAAGTTAAAAAGCTAGAAAGCTCTGTTTTTACCAAGATTCAGCCATTTTTCTTGGTCAAATCCTGCCCAGATTGCTGAAAGGTTTTGGTTGACTTCTAGAGTTATTTGTCAGTTCTCTTATTGGAGAATTGGTGGGGGTCCAATTCCACTGTTTTCCTTGATGTCACTCAGCGTTCTTTTTTAAAGGTAAATTTATGATTTCATGCAGAACTTTCAGTTCATATTTAGAACTACAATGTTTGTCATTGATCTTTAAAAAAATGTCTTTCTCTTATGCTGAAAATTTTGGTTCTCAAAGACAGTAGCGTAATTACTCCATTGCTTTATCACAGAGTACACACATTAATGGTGTTAGAGTTACAGTATCAACACTACTATGGTTGCTAATTGTTGCTTGAGGATTCTTTTTTATTGTTGTTGTTGTTTTTGTCTTTAAGGTATCTTCCACAGGAATGTTTGTTTAAATTACTGTGTTTTAAAATTCCTTGAAATAATTATTCGGTCTTGTTATGTTATTGACTGGCTACGCCCTGAGGTTTGTGTGTGTGTGCTTGCCTGGTGGCTCAGAGGATAAAGCATCTGCCTGCAATGCAGGAGACCCGGGTTCGATCCCTGGGTTGGGGAGATCCCTTGGAGAAGGAGATGGCAACCCACTCCAGTATTCTTGCCTGGAGAATCCCATGGACAGAGGAGCCCGACAGGCTACAGTCCACGGGGTCGCAAAGAGTCGGACACGACTGAGCGACTTCACTTTCTTTCTTTCACTCGCTTAGTCTTTGCGGCCCCATGGACTATAGCCCACCAGGCTCCTCTGTCCGTGAAATTTTCCAAGCAAGAATACTGGAGTCAGGTACCATTTCCTAATCCAGGGGATCTTACTGACCCTGGGATCAAACTTATGTCTCCAGCTCCTCCTGTATTGGCAGGTGGATTCTTTACTACTAGCACCACCTGGGAAGCCCCGTGCATTAAGGTTTGTGTGTTTGATTTTGCTTTTGGCTTTTTGGGGATTACTTTTTTAACTTACAACTTTTTTTTACAGTGTTAATATTTAAAATATTTACATGGTTAAAAAATAATTACGTTGTTCTAAAATCAAACCTACCATCATGTTCTCCCTCTGACCATTTAAAAATTCCAACTTTATAGCTTTATTTTTAAAAATTAGAGACATACAAATGCACAGGCATTTCTCTGTCTGTATTTCGGCTATAATTCTTTTTCTCTGCCTCTTGATTTGCTTAGGTATTGTAGTAGTTCAACACTTCTAGATTTTGGTCTGTTCAGAGAATCGTTCTCTGAACTTCGCTCAAACTGATAACTTCCTACTCAAAAACCTTTGATTTCTTCCTATTGACTGGAGTGGCATCTGATGTTCCTCAATGTTTGGGTCCCCCCAAAAAACTTCTTAACTTCATTCTCTGTGCTTCTCCATCTTCCTTATTTTGTATTTCAAGACTTTGGTCACATGGTCCCCTCTTTTACAAAGCTTTCCCTTAATCTGTAGAAGTAGAACCAATTGTTTTTTGTGCTTCCAGAATCCTTTCTGTTTTAGAATTTAATTCATTCTTTTTCTGTTAGTGACAGCTTTATTGATACATAATTCACATCAAGTATAGAGTTTTACCTAGCAGTAAAGAACCTGCCTGCAGTGCAGGAGATGTGGGCAGTCCATCCCTGGGTTGGGAACATCCCCTAGAGGAGGAAATGGCAACCTACTCCAGTATTCTTACCTGAAAAATCCCATGGACAGAGGAGCCTGGCAGACTACAGTCCAGGGAGTCACAAGGAGAGGAGCATGACTGAGCAACTAAACTAAGCACAGCACATAAAATTCTGCTATATTTTTAAATAAGAAGAATGCTTCCGTTCCTCTAAAGCATCCCCTTTTCATTCTTTCAGTTCTTTGGTGTGTATCATCGCATTTTATATTTCCAGTGCTGCTATTTCATGATTTCTGAAATTTTAGAGATTTTTCTACAGTAGCAGATAACCACCCATCTATGTGCTCCATTTGCCCCCGTGTTTTCCGCTTCCTCCATAGTGTTATGGTTTTGGAGTAAATCAGTGTTTAGATATTATGAAGACTGTAGAAACAAATGCTGTTCAGTGTGATTATTTTTTCTTTTTATGTACACAGTTTTTTTTTTTTTTTTTTTAAGGAGTAAATTGGCTTTTTGTTTTAGTTTTCTGTGTGTCTTTCATGTATGTAGCATCAGTATGGTCAAACACATTAGGACACCAGGTAATTTATAGTCCCCCTTCCCCCTTTTTAAAAAAAATTTGTCATATCCTTCAGAGATTTCTGTCACTGTGTAGGCCACTAGGCCTGTTGGATAACTAGCATTCTGGGACTTCTCTTACCCTCATCCTGGTGCTGCAAGACACATAAGCTAGTGTCTTGGTAGCCAAAATAGGGAAATGGACTATGTGGCCATTCCTCACCCTGATCTATCTTGGTGTTTCTGTTTCTGTCCAGCATCTCTAGAGTCAAATTTCTGGTTTTGGTCTTGGGAGGAGATAATATGGGAAAGAGTGTACACTGGCAGCCTGACCTGGAGGAGCAGATCTAGGAATTTAACTAGTTCTCATTCAGTTTTTTCATAATCTTCCTCTTTTCAACCCCTGCTACCATTTCTTACATACTTTTCTGGGGTTCTGTTGCTTGAATGGGCTTCTGACTTGTCTGAAACCTATGACACTTAGCATATCATCTGCTTTTTGTCTTTCAAAATTTTATTGACTTGCTTTGTCTATTGCGTGCTTGCTCTCTCTCTCTCTCTCATCTGGTTATCTTAATCTATAACAAACCACCCCCAAACCAGCATTATATTATGTTCATAGAATCTGTGGGTCAGGAACTTGCAGAGAGTACTGCAGGGATGTCTTCCGCCCACCATGTTTGGGGCCTCAGTTGTGATGACTCATTGCAGAGGGAAACTCAAAAGGCTGGAATCTGCTTTCAAGGTGGCTACCTTACTAGACCTGTGGCACCTTGCCAAGCATGGCTAGAAGGCTGGGCTCAGCTACATGTGGCTTTCCCAGCATGGTGTCCTTGAGGCAGTTTTTATCTTGCAGACTTTTTACCTGGCAGCTCAAGAGTTAGGATCTGGTGGAAGTTGCGTGTCCTTTTATGATCTTTCCTCTAGTCACACTGCACCATTTCTGCCATAATCTATTGGTCAAGACAGTCACAAGCCCCAACCAGGAGAGGGGACAGAAACTCCAGTTCTGTGAGGGAGTGGTAAGATGAGATTGCAGAAAAGTGTGTGAGATGGGGTTAGGGGGTTATTATTGTGGTCAGTGTTGGAAAGTATGGTCTGCCATACTTCTGTTTGTTCTTAAGGGTGGCTGTCTTTTAATTTCTTCACTCTTACTTCAGAGGTGTTGGATGAGAGCAGAGATAAACTCAGTTGTTCAACTGAATTGTTTAACCAGAAGTCCCTTGTGTGATGAATTTTGTTTTCAAGTAAACTTAGTTTCATTGAAGTATAACATGAATACAGTTGAGTTCACCTAAGTGTGCTGGCAGTTCAGTAAATTTTCACAGTGAACACACTTTGTAAATACCACCCCAAATCAGGAAATGGAACAGTTTTAACACTCTTGCTCCTCATGCCTCTTCCCAGCTATTATCTCCATCCTCCTACCCAGAAGTAACCACTCTTTTGACCTCTGTTATCAAAAGTTAGTTTTGCTTATTTTTGAATTTTATATAATAGAATCATGTGTACTCTTGTCTCTTAATTGCTTTTGCTGAAGAACATATTTGAGATTCATCCATGTAAAGCACTACATCATTCAGTTTTATTGCTGAATAGTATTCCAGCGTAAATATATTTGAACTTATTTATCCATTTTGTTCTCTGTAATTGTGGTTTCCTTTCTCTCTGCCCTTTGATGGATAAGGATAAGAGGCTTGTGGAAGCTTCCTAATGGGAGGGACTGGCTGTGGGGCGGAGTGGGGAGGAGGGTCTGGGTCTTGTTCTGATGGGCGGGGCCACGCTCAATAAATATTTAATCCAATTTTCTCTTGATGTGTAGGGTAAGGGATAGTGGATCTCCTTCAAAAGGACTTTTGCCAGGACTGTTGTATTCAGTGCCTCTAACCCCACAGCAGGCCAGTGTTGATCCTCGCCTCAGCTGGAGACTCCTGGACACTCATAGGCAGGTCTGGCTCAGTCTCTTGTGGGATCACTGCTACTTTCTCCTGGGTCCTGGTGCACACAAGATTTTGTTTGTGTCCTCCAAGAGTCTGTTTCCCCAGTCCTGTGGAAGTTCTGTAATCAAATCCCACTGGCCTTCAAAGTCAAATTCCCTGGGGGTTCTCAGTACCTTTGCCAGATCCCCAGGTTGGGAAATCTGTTGTGGGCCCTAGAACTTTCGCAACAGTGCAAGAATTTCTTTGGTATAATTGTTCTCCAGTTTGTGGGTTGTCTGCTTGGTGACTCTATGTTGGGGCTCACACACTGTCTCCCAGGTCTGCTGCAACCAGAGCCCCTGTCCCCATGGCAGGTTGCTGTTGAGCTGTGCCTACGCAGGAGCCACTCAAACACTCAAAGCCAGGGCAGCCTCAGTCTCTTGTGGGGTCTCTGGGTCCTGGTGCACAAAAGGTTTTGTTTGAGCCCTCCGAGCGTCTCTGGCGGGTGTGGGGTTTGATTCTAAACATGATTTCGTCCCTCCTACCATCTTGTTGGGGCTTCTCCTTTGCCTTTATCCACTAGAGGGCAGACAGAATGGAAACCACAATCACAGAAAACTAACCAAACTGATCACTTGGATCACAGCCTTGTCTAATTCAATGAAACTGTGAGCCATGATGAGTAGGGCCACCCAAGATGGACAGGTCATGGTGGGGAGTTCTGACAAAACGTGGTCCACTGGAGAAGGGAATGGCAAACCACTTCAGTATTCTTGCCTGAGAACCCCATGAAGAGTATGAAAAGGCACAAAGGCAATGACACTGAAAAATGAACTGCCCAGGTCGGTAGGTGCCCAGGAGTGGAGAGACAGCTCCAGAAAGAAGGACGAGGCTGAACCAAAGTGAAAATAATGCCACGTTGTGGATGTGACTGGTGATGGAAATAAACTCGGATACAGTAAAGAACAATATTGCATAGGAACTGGAATGTTAGGTCCATGAATCAAGGTAAATTAGAAGTGGTCAAATAGGAGATGGCAAGAGTAAACATGGACATTTTAGCAATCACTGAACTAAAACGGACTGGAATGGGCACATTTAATTCAGATGACCATTATATCTACTACTGTGGGCAAGAATCCCTTAGAAGAAATGGAGTAGCCATCATAGTCAACAAGAGTCTGAAATGCAGTAACTTGGATGCAATCTCAAAAACAACAGAATAATCTCTCTTCGTTTCCAAGGCAAGCCATTCAATATCACAGTAGTCCAAGTCTATGCCCTGACCACTAATGCTGAAGAAGCTGAAGTTGAACGGTTCTATGAAGACCTACAAGACCTTTTAGAACTAAGACCAAAAAAAGATGTCCTTTTCATCATAGGGGACTGGAATGCAAAAGTAGGAAGTCGAGATACCTGGAGTAACAGGCAAATTTGGTCTTGGAGTACAGAATGAAGCGGGGCAAAGGCTATAACAGTTCTGCAAAGAGAACGCATTGGTCATAGCAAACACCCTCTTCCAACAACACAAGAGAAAATTCTACAAATGGACATCACCAGATGATCAATACCAAAATCAGATTGATTATATTCCTTGCAGCCAAAGATGGAGAAGCTCTATACAGTCAGCCAAAACAAGACCGGGAGCTGACTGTGGCTCAGATCATGAACTCCTTATTGCCAAATTCAGACTTAAATTGAAAAAAGTAGGGAAAACCACTAGACCATTCAGGTATGACCTAAATCAAATCCCTTACAATTATACAGTGGAAGTGAGAAATAGATTCAAGGGATTAGATCTGATAAACAGGGTGCCTGAAGAACTATGGATGGAGGTTTGTGACATTGTACAGGAGGCAGGGATCAAGACCATCCCCAGGAAAAAGAAATGCAAAAGTCAAAATAGTTGCTGAGGAGGCCTTACAAATAGCTGAGAAAAGAAGAGAAGCTAAAGGCAAAGGAGAAAAGGAAAGATATACATATCTGAATGCAGCGTTACAAAGAACAGCAAGGAAAGCTAAGAAAGCCTTCCTCAGTGATCAGTGCAAAGAAATAGAGGAAAACAATTAGAATGGGAACAACTAGGGATCTCAAGAAAATTAGAGATACCAAGGGAACATTTCATGCAAAGATGGGGACAATAAAGGGCAGAAATGATATGGACCTAACAAGCAGAAGATATTAAGAAGAGGTGGCAGGAATATACAGAAGAACTATACAAAATATTTTAATGTCTCAGATTACCACAATGGTGTGATCAGTCACCTATAGCCAGACATCCTGGAATGTGAAGTCAAGTCGGCCTTAGGAAGCAGCAGTGTGAACAAAATTAGTGGAGGTGATAGAATTCCAGTTGAGCTGTTTCAAATCCTAAAAGATGATGCTGTGAAAGTGCTGTGCTCAATATGCCAGCAAAGTTGGAAAACTCAGCAGTGGCCACACGACTGGAAAAGGTCAGTTTTCATTCCAGTCCCAAAGAAAGGCAATGCCAAAGAATGCTCAAACTATTGCACAGTTGCACTCATCTCACACGCTAGTAAAGTAATACTCAAAATTCTCCAAGCCAGGCTTCAACAATATGTGAACCGAGAACTTCCAGATGTTCAAGCTGGTTTTAGAAAAGGCAAAGGAAACAGAGATCAAATTGCCAACATCCGTTGAATCATAGAAAAAGCAAGAAATTTCCAGAAAAACATCTACTTCTGTTTCTTTGACTATGCTAAACCTTTTGACTGTGTGAATCACAACAAACTGGAAAAGTCTTCAAAAGATGGGAATACCAGAACACCTTACCTGCCTCCTGGGATATCTATATGCAGATCAAGAAGCAACAGTTAGAACCAGACATGGAACAGTGAACTGGTTCCAAGTTGGGAAAGGAGTATGTTAAGGCTGTATATTGTCACCCTGTTTATTCAACTTATATGTGGAGTACATCATGCAAAATGATGGACTGGATGAAACAAGCTGAAATCAAGATTGCTGGGGAAAATATCAATAACCTCAGATATGCAGATGACACCACCCTTATGGCAGAAAGTGAAGAGGAACTGAAGAGCCTCTTGATGAAAATGAAAGAGGAGAGCGAAAAAAACTGGCTTAAATCTCGACGTTCAAAAAACGAAGATCATGGCATCTGGTCCCATCACCTCATGGCAAGTGGATGGGGAAACAATGGAAACAGAGACAGACTTTATTGTGTTGGTCTCCAAAATCACTGCAGATGGTGACTGCAGCCATGACATTAAAAGACACTTACTCCTTGGAAGAAAAGCTATGACCAACCTAGACAGCATATTAAAAAGCAGAAACATTACTTTGCCAACAGAGGTCCATGTAGTCAAAGCTATGGTTTTTCCAGTAGTCGTGTGTGGATGTGAGAGTTGGACCATAGAGAAAGCTGAGCGTCAAAGAATTAATGTTTTTGAACAGTGGTGTTGGAGGAGACTCTGGAAAAGTCCCTTGGATTGCAAGGAGATCAAACCAGTCAATCCTAAGGGAAATCAGTCCTGAATATTCATTGGGAGGACTGATCCTGAAGCTGAAACTTCAATACTTTGGCCACCTGATGTGAAGAACTGACTCATTGGAAAAGACCCTGATGCTGGGAAAGATTGAGGGCAGAAGGAGAAGGGGACGACAGAGGATGAGATGGTTGGATGGCATCACCAACTCAATGGACATGAGTGTGAATAAGCTCCTGGAGTTGGTGATGGACAGGGAGGCCTGGCGTGCTGCAGTCCATGGGGTTGCACAGAGTCCGACACGACTGAGCACCTGAAGTGAACTGACACGTTTTGTTGCTGATGTCTTCCATAATGGTTAAAACTCTCTATGGATCTTCATTCTCATTTTTGTTTACTTGTGTAGTTGTCTCTTTTACGTTTCAGTTAATAGCTTTTCTTTATGTTTGTGGTTTTAATTTAATTCTCTTCTTCTTCCTATGTTTATATTTTTATTATCTCCACTGTCTGGAGGACCTTTACCATTCTTGACTTTATGAAATCAGGAAGTAAGTCAAAAGGAAAAGGCTCTAAACCAGAGTATGTTTCTCAGTGCATGTACTGTGAATTTATTAATTTTTATTTTAGGTGCTAGTCTCATAAACATGGCTACTAATTTGCTTTCCTATCCTACAAAGGTTAGAAGATAAGAATTAGAGAACTTTCATACTGATGTCAGATAGTGTAGTAGGCAGAATCAGGTGACTGTGTGAAAAGAACAGAGGAGATAAAAGCATAGCAATTTAAGGCTGTTTAGGATGAATTCCTAATGACCTTGTTTTATTAATATACCACAGTGTAATCATTTTTTTCCCTTAAAGATTGGTTAAATTATTTAGGCAAAGAAACCAAATTGTGTTTTCTCTACTCTGTTTTAGGGAGATGAGATCTTGAAGAGATGATATTGGTTATAGTTTTAAAAAGTAGCATAGTGGAAGCATGCAGTTGTCTTTAAATCTCAGTGGAATGTCTCAGTCTCTAATATAAGATAGGAATGAAGGTAACTGCTTTTGGGAAATTTTCAGAGCAGTGTTTATCAGAATTTATTTTTTTCCATCATGACAGTGGGAAGAAATGTGTTTTACATTGTGATCCACTGTGCAACATATATTTTTTATAAATGGGAAGTTTCTTTTTCATAAAACTTCGGAAAATGTGCTTCAGAATGCTAAGGTAAATCTCTCTTCAGTTGGAATTAATCTAGAATTGTTTATCAGTGGGGTCTAAACTAATGAGCTACTGGACAGAGTTGAGGAAGACTGTGGAAAGCGCTGTTCAGAAGAATATACTAGGTACAAAAGCCCTCAGACACTTGAGAGAGAAGCAGTTTCCTACTATTATCCTTTTAAAATAGGTACAAAATTTCAAGAGTTGTTTTCTCCTAAGAGCTTTTGTCTATCTGATTGTCAGGCTCCACCCCTTCATGTTAGTTACAATGTAGCATTTCTTATTCCTGGATGTGAATTAATACATAATTATGGTAAAAATAAGTATACCATGTGTTTTACCCAAACCTTGCAACATTATCTGCCTGCCTTGTCTTTTTAATAATTTATTTTTAATTGAAGGTTAACTTCTTTATAGTATTGTGTTGGTTTCTGCCAAACATCAGCATGAATCAGCCATAAGTATACGTATGTCCTCTTCCTCCTGAACTTCCTTCCCACCTCCCTCCCCATTCCACCCCTTCAGGTTGTTATAGGGCCTGATTTGAGTTCCGAGTCATACAGCAAGTTCCATTGGCTGTCTATTTTACATATGGCAATGTATGTTTCCATGTTACTCTCTCCATATATCCCACCCTCTCCTTCCTCCCCCTCCCCGTGGGTCTTATAGCACTTAGGTTTTTTTCATATGTAAAATAGGGATGCTAGTACTTAACACATAGGTTTGTATAAATTGAATGAGGTTAATGCATGTAAAGTGCATAGTGTTTAGAAGTTAGTGTTCTTAATAAGTAGTGTTCTTATTAATCTTCTTGGTGACCAAGAATAGGGTATGTTAGAATGATGTCTGGTTAATGCAGAAGTTTATGTCCCAAATTTAGGCAGATAATGGAAGAGATTTCAGGAAGAGCACTGTCAAGAGTAAATTATGAGAAGGGTGTTACTTGATTTGGAGGAATAGACTGAAAGGAATGGTAGTATTGATAGCTCAGCTGGTAAAGAATCCGCCTGCAATGCCGGAGACCCCGGTTTGATTCCTGGGTCAGCAAGATCCCCTGGAGAAGGGATAGGCTACCCACTCCAGTATTCGTGGGCTTCCCTGGTGACTCAGATGGTAAAGAATCTGCCTGCAATGCGGGAGACCTGAGTGTGATCCCTGGGTTAGGAAGATCCCCTGGAGGATGGTATGGCAGCCCACTCCAGTATTCTTGCCTGGAGAATCCCCATGGACGGAGGAGCCTGGCAGGCTACAGTCCATAGGGTTGCAAAGAGTCAAAAACAACTGAGCGACTAAGCACACACATTTCTGATGATTGTGAGTTCTAGGTATACTTTGAAGTGTTTTTTCTTCAGATCTTTCCCTGTCTCAGCCTCCAGATCTTGCCACTCGTTAGCTGTGAGACCCCAGATAGATTACTTAACTACTAATGAAAGTACTAAAGTTTGTGATTTCTATTTTCTACTAATAACATCACTTCTTAAGAGTTTGCATTTTATATGCTGTTTTAAGTAATTGGAAAAAGTGAATGGTATTAGCAAAGCTAATCATGTGAATATGAAGTAACAACATTCTGTAGCTAAGAAAAGTCCTAAAGCTGCTGTCTTACACTCTCTTCTTGGGTTAAATTTTAACGCACAACAGTAAACCTAATTAAGATGTCTCTCTGTCCTACTGCATACTTTCTTGACAGGAACATTCTGCAGCTTACTCGGTTTTTCCAGAAACTTCACAGTGCTTTGGTCAGTTCCACTTTGTGTGTGCTTCCTAGGCATTGAACTTAGCTCTGAGTTCTTTCCTTGTCAGGAGTCATCTGCTCAGTATAAAAATTCTATGTATGATGGTGATGTGGTGGGTCTGTAGAAAAATGATTATTTACTTTAACCTTTTCTGTTGCTGGTCATGAATTTATGTTGCCTCTTCATTTTTTAATTTTATTAAAGGGTGTTGATTTACCATGTTGTGTTAACTTCTATTGTGCAGCAGAATGACAGTTATATATATCTTTTTCATATTCTTTTCCATTATAGTTTATTATGGGATATTGAGTATAGTTCTCTGTGCTATACAGTAGGACTTTGCTATTTTTCCATCTTATATGTAATAGATTACATGTGTTAATCCCAAACTCCCAACGCATCCCTTCTTCTCACTTGCTGTTTCTCTTGAAATAAACAATTTAGAGGAAAGGGTAGTTTTGGAAAATGTTAGCACTGGCTAAAAATGATATGCCTTTGTTCTAGTATGAGGAAAAAGTGGTTTTTCTCTCATTCTGAAATCAAGCCCAATTTCACTGTCTCTGTTCATTACCCTCTGGTATTCTAGCCTGTTGCTGGGAATAAGAAATGTTTGCTGTCATTTTCCCTTAGCAGAGTAGCAGAGAGGTACAGCTGACCTGTTTTATAATGCTATTTATGTTTCATCCCCAAAAGGGGTGGAGAATTTCTCATAAACATTTAATGTTCATTTTGGACCATGCAGGCTAGAGATAATAAGTTCCCTGTCCTCTGTGGGGAGTAAATACTTCTGCCCCTGTTGACTGTGCCATGATGAGTGCTGTAATACAGTACTGTAAGGTGAATATGGGTTTCTGTAGTAATGTTTGAGGGGAGGATGTAAGAGATAAATTTCAATTTATCGCGTTTCAATTCACTTATCAACCCTGAACTTTATTTTTTTTAATTGAAAGATTACTTATTTTGGGCAGCACTGGGTCTTCGTTGCTGCAAGGGCTTTTTTCTAGTGACAGCGAGCGGGGGGCGATTCTTTTGGTTGCTGTGCATGGGCTTCACATTGCAGTGGCTTCTCTTGTTGCCGAGCATGGGCTCCTGGCGCACAGGCTTCAGGAGCTGTGGCACGCGGGTTCAGTACTTGTGGTGCATGGGCTTAGTTGCTCCGTGGTATATGGGGTCTTCCCAGACAAGGGATGGAACCCGTGTCTCCAGCATTGGCAGGCAGATTGTTTACTACTGAGCTGAGCCACCAGGGAAACCCTGAACTTGCTGTTTGAATTAAAAAATTCTCTCCAGTCTTTTGGCTGTCGTTATGTTTTTGAAAAAGATTAAAAATATAAAGGAAAAATGCATTTTCTCCCCTTGTTATTGTATGTTTCCTTAGATTGCACCAGTGCTTCCCTGGTGGCTCAGACAGTAAAGAATCCACCTGCAGTGTAGGAAACCAGGGTTCAGTCCCTGTGTCTGGAAGATTCCCTGAATGGCAGCCCACTCCAGTGTTCTTGCCTGGGAAATCCCATGGACAGAGGAGCCTGGTGGTCTACAGTCCGTGGGGTCAGAAAGAGCTGGACATGATTGAGCGACTGAACTGGAGAAGGCAATGGCACCCCACTCCAGTACTCTTGCCTGGATAATCCCATGGACGGAGGAGCCTGGTAGGCTGCAGTCCATGGGGTCGCTAAGAGTCGAGCACGACTGAGCGACTTCCCTTTCACTTTTCACTTTCATGCATTGGAGAAGGAAATGGCAACCCACTCCGGTGTTCTTGCCTGGAGAATCCCAGGGACGGCGGAGCCTGGTGGGCTGCCGTCTCTGCGGTCGCACAGAGTCGGACACAACTGAAGCGACTTAGCAGCAGCAGCAGAGCGACTGAACACGCACACACCTACCTAGTACATGCTTGCCACATAATAAGTACCCAATAAGGAATTACTTTATCACTTCTAACTTATATTTGAATAACATTTTAAATCTTTAAAGCAGTTTGACTCCCCAGTTGCCCAGTACTATAGTTTCCATAGTACTATGTGTTTCTTGATCATATTTATGACAACACATTAGAATTGTTTTTTAAAGTGCCTCTACCCTACCCACCTCCCCACCCTGCCACATACCTTGAGAGCATGGTTTTTTATTCGTTTTGTATTTTCTCAGTGTATCATAATGTCTATTTTTTTTAATTTATTTTAATTGGAGGCTAATTACTTTATAATATTGTGGTTTTTGCCATACATTCACATGAATCAGCCATGGGTGTACATGTGTTCCCCATCCTGAACCCCTCTCCCACCTCCCTCCCCATCCCATCCCTCAGGGTCATCCCAGTGCACCAGCCTTGAGCACCCTGTCTCATGCGTCGAACCTGGACTGATGATCTATTTCACATATGGTAATATACATGTTTCAGTGCTGTTCTCTCAAATCATCCCACTCTTGCCTTCTCCCAATAATGTCTGTATTGTAGCCATGTAGTAAATGTTCAAATGTAGGGTAAAACCTTTTCATTGAAAAATGATGACATGATTGTTATATTTTGATGTACTTATGAAGTGAACTGTTTCTATTAATTGACTCTTTCTGTCCAGAAGGAAAATAAAGCATATTGGTAATGTGGATTGGTTTTATTCATTTTACACTTGCTTATGTGAGATAGGTAGAACAGATAGTATTCTGATTTTTACACAGGTGGAAACTGAGGCCCAGCGTTTTAAGTGGCTTCACTAAGATCCTACAGTTATCAAATATGAAGCTGGGGCTTAAACACAGGCTTAAGTACTTGAGTTTTATTTTTAATTTGTGCTTTAAAAGTTCAGTTAATAACTAGATAAATCAAAATTTTATGTTCTCGTAATGTTCAAAGTTGAAGTTTGCCTTTAAAGTTATGTTTAAATATTAGAGCTCTTAAACTGTGAAGTAGTGTCTGTATTAGAGTGCTTTTGGGTAACAAGAGTACCACTGGACCTATTCTTCAGTAAATGTAGTTTTTCATTTATGGGTTTATAGTGTCAGTCACTGTTACTTAATGTTCAGACATCTCCAAGTAAATTCCTTATGCATATCTTTGCCATAACTGAAAAACAGATCACAGCTAAACATTATATTTATAAATAACTAAAGCCAATTAAGAAATTGACACTAATACAGTAGATGATATTATTTTGTCAAAATGGATCACTTGACTGAGGTGAGGGTTATGATATCCCAAGTTCTAGCATACCTGTACTGCTATGTGCTGTGGGATTTCATTCTCTTAACAGTTTTTCTCTTAGAACTTGACTGAAACCCTGTTATATTTTGTACTCTGTCTCATTTGGTTTTCACTTTTGGGGAATAAATAATTTGCTGATAAAAGTTGCTTTCTTGGCATCAGTATAGTTGTGAAAGTAAATGTGAGAGTTAGCATTGATGTCAGTGTTTGGATTTGGGTCATCAGTATGGTTGAGAATGTTTTGTCAGTCACTTCTGAATTATCATAGAAATTTTTAAAAGCAATTGAAAATTTCCATAAGGACTTTTAGGATCCCAGAGAATACATATATCCCAGTTTGAAAAACACTAACTTATATAATAGTATATAAGTCAAATCTCATTTTGTGTTTGTACAGTTTTTATGTACTTGAATTATCAGTATGAACTTAATAAGCTAGAATGATTTTAAAGAAATCACAGTTGTAAAGTATCTCAAAATTCTAAGTTAACCATTAAAATTTTTTTTACATATTAGAAGAAAGGCAATATATTTAGGTGGAGGGAAAAGGGGGAGGTGACAGTTCATAAAAATGTGTGATTCATGATCTTTGTTATAATACATGTAACTCTAAGAAAGGTATGCCTTGAACAGTACAAATAAATACTCTGACAGATAATAAAAAGGAGAAACTCCTCTGGGCAGGGAGAATTGAAGTCTTCTTAGGTGCAGGGTAATTTTTCCTTAGTAGAGTTCATTTTTATAGAACAGTTTTAGATTTACAGGCAAATTGATAGTACAGTGAACTCTTGCATTCAGTTTCCCTTATTAGTGTATTAATGAACCTATACTGATACATTATTATTAGTTAAAGTACCTAATTTCTTTAGGCTTCCCTGATGGCTCGGTGGTAAAGAATCTGCCTGCAATGCAGGAGACTTGGGTTCCATCCCTGGATTGGGAAGGTTCCCTGGAGAAGGAAATTGCAACCTACTCCAGTATTCTTGCCTGGGAGATGCCATGAACGCAGGAGCCTGGTAGGCTATAGTCCTTGGGGTTGCGAAGAGTCAGACACAACTTAGCGATGTCCTTTTCTAGTTCCAGAATTCCACCCAGGATACCATATTGTATTTAGTTGTGATTTCTATAGGCTTCTCTTGGCTGCGACATTTTCTTAGACTCTCCCATCCTCCCTTTTTTTCTTTTTTTGGTCACAGTGTGTGGCTTGCAGGGTCTTAGTTCCCTGACTGGGATCACACCTGGGCTCCTGGCAGTGACAGTGCGAGATCCTAACTACTGGACCACCAGGGAATTTCCAGATGGTTTTTGTTTTTTGTTGACCTTAGTTTTGAGGAGTAGTGGTCAGTCAGGTATGTTGTAGGATGCACCTCTATTGGTGTATGCCTGGTGTTTTTCTCATGATTAGACTGGATTTATGGGGTTTTCAGAGGAAGATACAGAAGTAAAGTAACATTTTTATCATATCGTATCAAAAGTTTTACTCCTCTCTCCTTTTGAGGGTAGAGGATCTACATAAATTATTTGGGAGTCTTATGCAGGGAGATGTGTCTCTTTTCCATTTATTAATGTGGTACTTGAGCTCCATTCCACAGATTTCGGTGTGTTGTGTTTTCATTTATATTTTCTTAAAAATATTTTCAAATTTGCCTTTTGATTTCTGCCTTGACCAAAGGATTTTTAAAGAGGGGTGCCTAGGGTATTAGTATCTGGATATTTGGGGATTTCCCACATATTACTGATTTAAATCTAGTTTGGCCAGAGAATATGCTTTGTATGATTTGACTGCTTTCAAAAATTTTGAAAGTTGTTTTACAGTCTAGAATATTATCTACATTGATGAATGGTTCCTGTGCACTTGAAAAGAATGTATTCTATGGCAAAAATGTCAATTAGGTCAATTTGGTTGATTGCATTTCTCAAGTCTTCTCTACCCTACTACAAGGATACAGGGATATCTTGTTTTGTTGTCAGCTCTGCAGATACTATGTATTTCGTTTGTGGCAACCGTGCATCAAGCAAGTCTATCAGCCCCATTTTTCTAGCAACATTTGCTCACTTTGTGTCTCTGTCACAGTTTGGTAATTCTTGCAATATTTCAAACCTTTTCATTATTATATTTGTTATGGTGTTCTGTGGTCATTGATCTTTCCTGTTACTATTATAATTGTCTTTGTTTTGTATTTTAAAATAAGGTATGTACATTTTTTGGTCATAATGCTGTTGTTGCATACTTAATAGACTACAGTATGTATAATATAAATATAACTTTCACATGCACTTGGGAAACCAAAAAATTCGTGTGACTTGATTAATTGTGATACTTGCTTTATTGTGGTGTTCTGGAACTGAACCTGCAATGTCTCTGAGATATGCTTATAATTGTTAGTCTTCTATCAGTCTTTGAAAAAGGATGAGTTCACTGACTATAATTGTAGTTATGTCTTTTTTTCCTTTCAGTTCTGTCATTTTTGGTTAATATAGTTCAAAGCTCTGTTGTTAGGTGGGTAAATATTTGAGACTGTTATAGCCTCCTGGTGGACTGATCTTTTTATCTTTATGAAATGACCCTCTCTTAATTCCTGGTCTCAGATTTTTCTGTGAAATCCACTTTGATTTTAATGTTGTTACTATAGTTTTCTTTGTTTAGTGTCAGCAAGGTATATCTTTTTTTCATCTTTTTACTTTTAACCTATTTGTGTCTTTAAAGAAAACTTTGTTTATGGGTAGCATGTAGTTGGGTCTTACTTTTATATCCAACTAATGATCTTTACTTTTAGAACTTTTTTCTAAAACTTTATTTTGAAGTAATTACGATTTCGTAGGAAAGTAAATACAGGGGAAGCCCTGTGTACCTATCACCTAATATCCCCCAGTGTTAATAAATCTTGTGTGACTACTAAGACCAGGAAATTGACTATAGAGTGTATTCAGATTTCACTAGATGTGTGTGTGTGTATTCATTTGTGTGTGTATGTGTACCTCTGCAGTCTAATCATGTGTATACGGCCAAGATTTTTACTCCATCACAAGACTCCGTTGTGCCACCTCTTTGTAGCTATACCACCCCGCCCCCCACCCCCCCATCCCTAACTCCTGGAAATCATTATTTATGACTATTTTATAAATAGAATCAAGTAGCATGCATTCTTTTGACATGTGTAATTTATTTGTTGTTCATTCAGATAATTTTGTATATGAGTAGTCTTCCCTTTTTTTTTTTCCTTTCTGAGTGAAAGTGAAGTTGCTCAGTTGTGTCCAACTCTTTGGGACCCCGTGGACTGTAGCCCACCAGTCTCCTCCGTCCATGTGATTTTCCAGGCAAGAGTACTGGAGTGGGTTGCCATTCCTTCTCCAGGGGATCTTCCCGACCCAGGGATCAAACCCAGGCCTCCTGCATTGCAGGCAGACGCTTTAACCTCTGAGCCACCTAGTGTTCTATAGTATGGATGTACCAGAATTTGTTTAACCATTCCCCCATTGAAGGACATTGTTTAGTTTCCATTTTTTGGCTATTACAAATAAACTGCTCTGAGCATTTGCATTTACATTTCTGTGTGAAAATAAATTTTCATTTCTCTGGGATAAATATTTAAGAGTATAATCACTAGTTGAGTGGTAAATCCATTTTTAGATTTTAAAGGAACTGCCAAACTCTTTTCCAGAATGTCTATGCCAGTTTACATTACCATCAGTAATGTATGAGCAGTCCAGTTTTACCAGCATTTGGTGTCATCACTGTTTTTTAAAAAAGTTATTTTGGTAGATGTATAGTGATAACTCATTGGGATTTTATTTTGCATTCTCTCGTAGTCAAAAAAGTTGAGTATTTTTCCATGTGCTTATTTGCCATCTGTATATCCCTTTGGTAAAAATGTCTGTTTACATCTTTTGCCCATTTTCTCCTTTGATTATTTTTTAAATGTTGAGTTTTGGAAGTTCTTTAGTCTCGATATGGCTCTGCTGCTGCAGGTGGATCAGATTATCTGTTGGTTTCCTGGTTGTGGAGCAGAAGTTGGATTGGCCATGGGTTTTGTTGCCTCTGGAGATGGATGAGGCCCCCCCACCAGTATGTGGTTGTGGGTGGCGAGGGGGGTTGGGGAGTAAGGGTGGGCTTGGGATAGTCTGGGCTTCCTAGTTGGTGCTGAGGTAGAATTGGCCTGCCCGCTTGTACACTAGTTGTGATTTTCTTCCTTTTCTTCCATGCCTGTTGGTTCTTGGTTGCATGTCTCTAGCAGGATACATGGGAGAAAAAAAAAGAAAACCCAGGGAGTTTGTGTCCTCTTTCCTCAAGTCCTAAGGTCCATAGACAGTCTGCCACCTTCTTTAAAGCTTTTGGAGTTCTTTTAGTGGTGTTTATTGAATACTTTTCTAGGTGTTTGGGTTTATAAGGGAGTAGTGGGGAAGTTAATGTGTGCCATTTTGCCTTGCAACCAGCAGCCATAATTGAGATGTTTTGACTATTTGCATTTAATGAGATTACTGATATGGCTAGCTTTGAATATATAATCTTGCTCTTTGTTTTCTGTTGGTTCTGTTTTCTGTTCTCTTACTGTGTTTCTGCCTTTTATTGGATTAATGGATGGGATGAATAGTTTTTATGATTCTTTTTTGGGGGGTGTGTAGCTTATTTTAGCTAATTGGTCTGTTTTTTAAGTAGTTTCGGATTTAAAGCATATGTGTTTGCTTCAAGTAAACACAGCCTACATTCAAGTAGTAATATACTTTTTTATTAATACTATAAGAAACTTAGTAAGGTACACTTCCATTTCACTTTTCATGAACTTTGTGTTATTGTTGTCATTCATTTTACTTCTGTATTTGTTAACAGCCCCTGTACATTGTTATTATTTTTGCTCATAAACAGTTATCATTTAAGGAGATTTAATTAAACATGAAAAAGTTACAATTAGTCACATATTTACTATTTCCATTCGTCTTCCTTTATGTAGATCTAGATTTCCATATTGTTCTCCATAGTGGCTGCACCAACTTACATTCCCACCAGCAGTGTAGGTGGGTTCCCATTTCTCCTCATCCTCTCCAGCATTTGTTATCTGTAGACTTTTTAAGTGATGGCTATTCTGACTGGTGGAGAAGGCAATGGCACCCCACTCCAGTACTCTTGCCTGGAAAGTCCCATGGACGGAGGAGCCTGGTAGGCTGCAGTCCATGGGGTCGCTAAGGATCGGACACGACTGAGCGACTTCACTTTTACTTTTCACTTTCATGCATTGGAGAAGGAAATGGCAACCCACTCCAGTGTTCGTGCCTGGAGAATCCCAGGGACGGGGGAGCCTGGTGGCTGCCGTCTATGGGGTCGCACAGAGTCGGACATGACTGAAGTGACTTAGCAGCAGCAGCATTCTGACTGGTGTGACTGATTAATTTTTATTTGATTGGTTTTTCTCTTTATGGGCTATAATTTCTTGATTGCATTGTGTCTGGATAGTTACCTTGCTAGTGTCTGGATATTATTATTGGTTTTGAACTTTGTTCTGGTGTGCAGTTAAGCTAGTTGGAACTAGTTTGATCATTTTGAGGCTTGCTTGTACACTATGTTAGCTGAAAACAGCGCAGCCTTTAGTCTTGGGCCAATTTTGTTCAATTATTGAGGTGATATTCTTCTAAGGACTCTTCCAAATGCTCCTTGTTTTATGAAGTTTTTTCACTCTGACTTGTGGGAACAGTAACTGTTCGAGTCAGGTAGATTTTTCCACTTGTTTTGTTTCAGGTGCTTCTAGGGCAATTTCTTCATCTTTCTATGCTCAGTGCTACTCATCTGAGGACCCAAGGGGGGACCTGTACAGATCTCTGGAGCCCTGTCTTCTCTCTTATTTCTTACCTTGTGTATACTTGGTGCCTTGACCTACCCAAATTCCAAGCTCCTCCTTTTTAACTCTGTGAGATTGCAATTTGCCTGCATTTCTCTACCCTTTTGCCTTCACGTGGCAACTCAGTCCAAAGAGTAAACTGGGGGCAATTATTGGAGTTACCTCATTTGTTTCTCCTCTCTAAGGTAAAGGAGGCTTTTTTTGTGGCGGGGGGGGGGGGAGGGAGGGTGCCGTGCCTTGTGATATGTAGGATCTTAGTTCCCTGACCAGGGATCGAACCCAGGCCCACTGCACTGAAAGTGTGGAGTCTTAACCACTGGACCACCAGAGAAATCCCTGTCCTCTCTAAGGGATCACTGCCATGCATTGCTTGTTGTCCAGTGTCCAAAGACATTGTTTCACATATTTTGCTTGGTTTATTAAAGTAGCAGAGTAAATATGATCCCCTTTATTCTGTTTTTGCCATTAGAAGAAACCCTTAACAAATCTGTAGTTTTGATTTTGTGTTTGTTTTAAATCTGCTTATGTAGAATTAAGGACAAGTCTTCATTTATCCTTAACCCAGGAATGCCTTTTTGCTTAAATTGGCTAATATGTAAAGTATAGAGTAATGTGCCATGAAAGGGAGTAAGGAATGGTGTAAGAGTGAAATAATTTAGATCAGGTGTCACATAGAATCAGTGTCCTTAATGCAAACACAAATATTTCTAGTTTTGAGGCCATACATTTAATTTATGGTTAATGCATGCTTTAGTTCAGGGCTTTCTGCTTTCATTCCATGGAACACTGATATCCCATTAAATTTTAATTGGTTTTTCACAACAAATGGGTTCTGTGGACCAAGTGTGTTTAGGAAATTTTAGTGTAAAGTCTGTCTCTGTTTTAGCACTTCTCAAAAACCAGTAATGTGCTAATGAATGACACCACATAAGGTCATTTTCTGATTTCAGTCCACCACACCTGGTTTAGAACATACACTCACACACCACACCACACATATACCTCCACATCTACATCCCAAATAGGAACCAATATGTTTTCTAAATTTTATGGGCATACTCTCTGGGCAGTGTCTGTAGAAACACGCCCAACTAAAAGAGTCGCTATATTCTGAGGGATTCTCAAAGCTTTGGCATTCTACCAGATATTAATAGTTCATTTTCAGTATTCTCACTCTAGATTTATTTCATCAGTCAGGTAACACTTACCATAATTAGTGTTGCTAGTAACACAATTGACATTGCACATTTGTCAGATTTTAGAAGTAAAAGAACCCAGGGCCAGATTTGTCCAAAGAGGAGAAAGAGTTTGGTTGACCTTTTTACTCAGTAAGATATTGCTTAGAATATACCATACTCCCTTTATCCCTGTCTTACATTGTAAGATTTCTTTTATATTTGGTAGATACTGAAATGACACTGTAGCCCCTGAATAGTAGGGAGGACATGTTAATGGATTCAGTTCAGTCAGTTCAGTTCAGTCGCTCAGTCGTATCCGACTCTTTGCGACCCCATGAATTGCAGCACGCCAGGCCTCCCTGTCCATCACCATCTCCCCGAGTTCACTCAGACTCATGTCCATCGAGTCAGTGATGCCATCCAGCCATCTCATCCTCTGTCGTCCCCTTCTCCTCCTGCCCCCAATCTCTCCCAGCATCAGAGTCTTTCCCAATGAGTCAACTCTTTGCATGAGGTGGCCAGAGTATTGGAGTTTCAGCTTTAGCATCAGTCCTTCCACAGAAATCCCAGGGCTGATCTCCTTCAGAATGGACTGGTTGGATCTCCTTGCAGTCCAAGGGACTCTCAAGAGTCTTCTCCAACACCACAGTTCAAAAGCATCAATTCTTTGGCGCTCAGCTTTCTTCACAGTCCAACTGTCACATCCATACATGACCACAGGAAAAACCATAGCCTTGACTAGAGAATCGCAAATGATAACATTTTGCTTGGGAACAGTTCAGTGAGCATGAAGGAAGAAAAAGGAGAGCACTTCCAGTTAGTACAAAAGTCAACACATTTTATTATAAAATATCAAAAAACTGTATTCATTAATATTACACCAATCTCATCAGAAAAACATTTTCAGTTTTGGGGAGCTGTCAAGTTCTCTTTGGAGGTAGATTAAAGTTTTCCAAAATTCTAATTTTTGTTTGAAATCTCAAGTTTGATCATTGGCAACAAATTACTGTTTGTTGCTTTTCTTGAAATGACAGACTCTTTTCATTCATTTTTGAGAAAATGTCTTCCAGTACTTAAGTCTGAGTAAACACAGTTTGTCAGTTATTCTTTTGAGTAAAAGATGGTGTTGCATGAAAAAAAGGCTAGTTCAGTTTAGAACTGAAACACTCACTCATGTACTTACCAGTCAATGTAGCCATTGTATTTCAATATGGAGAATGCTTTTTGCCAACCCAGATTATTAAAAACAATGTGTGCTCAAGGGGTGACATTTAATGAAATGATTTTTACTGCTTCATCAAGAATATTTATATGAAACTGTTGTTTAAAAAACCCTGTAAGTGCTTGGTGAAGAGCATGTAATTTCAAGTTAAGTTGGGTGTGTCTGCCTTGACTCCTGCAGAGGTGCCAATAGTTCTGCTAGGGGAAGCACACTGACTGAAACTGCCCACCCTGACCAGCAACATAGTAACCATTTGCATGAGTTGTTTTAGGACAGGACGTCCTGGTAAGAAATTGGAACTAATAAGCAACCACTAACTGGAAGAGTTTGGGAAAGGTCAAAAGGAGACACCACATGTCTGACCACCTCCTAGAATCTTTCTGGGTGCCATCCGTCTTGGCTGAGCAATGTGTGTGGCGCCAGGAAGGACTCTGAGTGGGAAGGATTGGCCTGAGACAACCCAGAAACTAATCCCATCACCATAAAACCAGAGACCGCGAGACACGTGGCAGAGCAGTTTTCCTGGGTTCCCTTACCCTACTGCTCTCCACCTGGGTGCCCCTTTCCAATAAAATCTCTTGCTTTGTCAGCACGTGTGTCTTCTCTGAGAGTTCATTTATGAGTGTTAGACAAGAGCCCCATTTGGGCCCGGGAAAGGGTCCCCTTTCCTGAAACAGTTTTACTCGAACCAGTTTTACTCACCGTTACTTTTGCATCATTAGTATGCATGTCAATAGAGTTAAAAAAAAAGAATAATATCTTTAGTATTATAATGAAAATAATTTTACATGAGCAGACCTCCCGGAAGTGTTTAGGAGACTCCCAGTTGTCTGTGAACCACACTTTAATGAGAACTGCTGCCTTAGGGGTTATAGCATGCATTTTTTACTTACTAAAGCCTACTCTTTGTGACCCTGTGGACAGTAGCCCATCAGGCTCCTCTGTCCATGGGATTCTCCAAGAAAGAATACTGGAGTGGGTTGCCATGCCCTCCTCCAGGGGATCTTCCCAGCCCAGGGATCAAGCTCACATCTCCTGTGTCTCCTGCATTGCAGGTGGATTCTTTACCAGCTGGGCCATGGGTAAGCTCTATTAAAGCCTAACTAATAGATGCTCTTTTTTCTTGAGCGATGAAAATTCTTGGAGTCTGCTTCATTCCATTATTGCTGAATATATTAATTCTGGACATGTTTTAAACACAACGTATTATTAAAGTTGTCACCCACATGTTTTAACATTTTGCTTGTCATTTCTTTCTGAATCTGACATTAGAGATCATTTTTGTTTTCTTTATATGGGTCTGATATATTCAAAATGTTCTTATTTCACCTTATTAAGTATGTGTTGAGGTTTTGTTGTTACTTTGCAACTGGGCTTCCAATTTTTTCACAACCTTTTGTTGGAAAAGACAATTCCCTTTCTACTGAATTATCTTTGTATCTTGTCAAAAACCAGTTGCCTTTATTTGTATAGGTCTGTTTCAGAGTTTTCGATTCTGTTCCATTGGTCTCTGTTCTTTCCTCAATACCACACTGTCTTGATTATTGTTGCTTGCTTTATTACCTTGAAATTGGGTACTATGAATCCTCTGACTTGCTCTTTTTCAGCATTATTTTGGCTATCCTTTTCTTTCCATAAAATTTGTAGATTAGCTTGTTGGTATATCCAAAACTTTCTGGGATTTTGATTGGGGTTGCCTTGAATTATGGAGAAGGCAATGGCAGCCCACTCCAGTGTTCTTGCCTGGAGAATCCCAGGGATGGGGGAGCCTGGTGGGCTGCCATCTATGGGGTCACACAGAGTCGGACACGACTGAAGCGACTTAGTAGCAGCAACAGCCTTGAATTAGGGAGAATTGATATATTAATGTTTTCTATTTTGTGAGCATGATATTTCTCTCTGATATAGATATCCTTTAGATATCCTTTGATTTCTTTTCATCAACATTTTGTGATTTTTCTACACATGGATCCTATATGTATTTTGTTAGATTTATATGTTAAGCACTTCATTTTAGGAGGAGGTACTATTTTTTTAAATTATTTATTTGATTGTGCTGGCTCTTCATTGCTGCGAGGGCTTTTCTCTAGTTGCAGAGAGCAGGGGCTACTCTCTAATTGCAGTGTGCAGGCTTCTTACTGTGGTGGCTTCTTTGCTGCAGAATGCGGGTTCTAGGCACATGGGCTTCAGTGGTTGCAACATGTGGGTTCAGTTGTTGCGGCTCCTGGGCTTTAGAGCACAGGCTCAGTAGTTGCGGTGCCCAGGCTTAGCTGCCCCGTGGCATGTGGGATCTTTCTGGACCAGGAATCAAACCTGTGTCTGCTGCATTGGCAGGCAGATTCTTTACCATTGAGCCACCAGGGAAGCCTGGGAGGTATTATTGTAAATGGCATTAAAAATTTTTCCCCCAAATTCCAACATTGTTGGTATATAGGAATGTAAGTTGTATATTGACCTTGAATATTACACTTACCAGTTGTAGTAATTTAAAAATTTTTAATTTTCGCTAATCACAGCATACCTACCTTCAAATTATACCATGTCATGCATAGTATGAACTTAAAAGAATATACTTCCTTTTCTCCCATCCTAGTCTCTTGTATTAATGTCATACATTTTGCTTCTACATGTTATAAACCCACAATACATTGTTACTGTTTTTTACTTTAAACAGTTTAAAAATAAACTTTGTTAAGGTATAATTTGCATCTGTTTAATTTCACTTGTTATAGGTGTTTGAGCCTTTTAGAAAAATATTTTATTGAAGTATTGCTGATTTACAATGTTGTGTTCAATGAGTTTTGACAAATATATGCACCATGTGGTCTTTTGAGACTGACTTCCTTTACTCAGCTTAATACCTGTGAGGTTCATCCATGCTATATCAATTAATTCATTCTTTTATATTGCTAAACAGAATCCTGTATTATAGATGTACCACAGTTTATCCATTCATTTGTTGAATATTTGTTTCCAGTTTTCATTGCTAATGAATAAAGCTAATATAAACATCATATATAGATTTTGGTATGAATGTTAGTTTTTCCTTCTTTAGAGTAAATACTTAGGAATGCAATAGTCGGGTCTTGTGATAAATGAATGTTTTACTTCATACTTAATTGTCAAACTGTGTTCTAGAGTGACTGTACCATTTTGCATTTTTACTAGCTGTTCTGTATCCTCATTTACATGTGGTATTGTCATACTTGAAAATTTTCATGAACTTTAAATAAATAAGCTGTAAGGATATATTGTACAACATAGGGAATTTAGCCAATATTTTATAATAACTACAAATGGATTATAGCCTTGAAAATTGTGAATCACTTATGTTGTACACCTGTAACTTTAATATTATACACCAATTTTTTCTCAAAAAAATGTCATGAACTTTGAGGGCATTATGCTAAGTGAATTGAGTCAGACAGAGAAAGATAAATACTGAATGATCTTGCTATATGTGAAATGTAAAAATGTCAAAAAACACACAAGCAGAGTGTAGATTGGTATGCCGAGGGAGCTGGGATGTTGGTCAAAATGTACAAACTTCCAGTTATAAGGTGGATAAATTTGTGGGATCTAATCACCTAGAGCCAGACATCCTGGAATGTGAAGTCAAGTGGGCCTTAGAAAGCATCACTAGGAACAAAGCTAGTGGAGGTGATGGAATTCCAGTGGAGCTCTTTTGAAAGATAATGCTGTGAAAGTGCTGCACTCAATATGCCAGCAAATTTGGAAAACTCAGCAGTGGCCACAGGACTGGAAAAGGTCAGTTTTCATTCCAATCCCAAAGAAAAGCAATGCCAAAGAATGCTCAAACTAACGCACAATTGCACTCATCTCTCACGCTAGTAAAATAATTCTCAAAATTCTCCAAGCCAGGCTTCAGCAATATGTGAACCGTGAACTTCCAGATGTTAAGCTGGTTTTAGAAAAGGCAGAGGAACCAGGAATCAAATTGCCAACATCCGCTGGATCATGGAAAAACCAAGAGAGTTCCAGAAAAATATCTATTTCTGCTTTATTGACTATGCCAAAGCCTCAGACTGTGTGGATCACAATTAACTGTGGAAAATTCTGAAAGAGATGGGAATACCAGACCATCTGACCTGCCTCTTGAGAAATTTGTATGCAGGTCAGGAAGCAACAGTTAGAACTGGACATGGAACAACAGACTGGTTCCAAATAGGAAAAGGAGTACGTCAAGGCTGTATATTGTCACCCTGCTTATTTAACTTATATGCAGAGTACATCATGAGAAACCCTGGACTGGGAGAAACGCTGGACTGGAAAGAACACAAGCTGGAATCAAGATTGCCTGGAGAAAATATCAATAACCTCAGATATGCAGATGACACCACCCTTATAGCAGAAAGAGGAACTAAAGAGCCTCTTGATGAAAGTGAAGGAGGAGAGTGAAAAAAACTGGCTTAAATCTCAACATTCAGAAAACTAAGATCATGGCATCCGGTCCCATCACTTCATGGGAAATAGATAGGGAAACAGTGGAAACAGTGTCAGACTTTATTTTTCTAGGCTCCAAAATCACTGCAGATGGTGATTGCAGCCATGAAATTAAAAGATGCTTACTCCTTGGAAGGAAAGTTATGACCAACCTGGACAGCATATTAAAAAGCAGAGACATTACTTTGCCAACAAAGGTCCATCTAGTCAAGGCTACGGTTTTTCCTGTGGTCATGTTTGGATGTGCGAGTTGGACTCTGAAGAAAGCTGAGCGCCGAAGAATTGATGCTTTTGACCTGTGATGTTGGAGAAGACTCTTGAGAATCCCTTGGACTGCAAGGAGATCCAACCAGTCCATTCTAAAGGAGATCGGTCCTGGGCGTTCATTCCAATGACTGACGCTAAAGCTGAAACTCCAATACTTTGGCCACTTTGATGCTAAGAACTGACTGATTTGAAAAGACCCTGATGCTGGGAAAGATTGAAGGCGGGAGGAGAAGGGGATGACAGAGGATGAGATGGTTGGATGGCATCACTGACTCAATGGACATGAGTTTGAGTAAACTCCAGGAGTTGGTAATGGACAGGGAGGCCTGGTGTGCTGCAGTCTGCTGGGAGCCGGCATATTGCATATTGAGTGCATATTGCATATTGAGTGAGGATCTGTAATAGCTCAACTGGAATTCTATCACTGCTGGGAGCCAGCGTGAGGAACTTCGCCCATGACAAAGGTCATGAGGAAGGAGGCTCGGCATACGCAAAGGCGGGATCGAGCCTCAGGAGTCCCCCTGGAAATTCTCGAGCATCTACCCCCAAAACCAGAGTCTGCCTACTTTCTACTTTGTGCTTTCACCTACACCTCTGACTTTACGGGGGGCTGTCTCCCACTACCTCTCTCTGAAAAAAGAGTTAGCTTACAGCTCCAGTTAATAATTCTTGGGTGTGACAGTGTTTAACCTACAAACTCCTTTGAAAATCCTCTAGCCTGCCTGAATAGGTTTTTCCGGCCACATGTGATTGTTCAGAGCCTCCCAACTGTGAGAGGCAGGAGATGTTCTAAACTGCCTAAACACAGATTCCTTTGAGTAGTTAAAAGATTGATTAGAAAATGTATTGGTGAAGGGTTTTTCACTTGTTGGGCCAATGTTTGCTGCTAAGTCTCCATACTCCTACTGTGTCCTTGGCAGTGTATTGATTGATGTAATGGGTGTATAGAAATGTAAAATGCAGCTTTGTTCAATGCTTTTTGGAAGGCTGGCGCCTGACTTTGGAATAATCACCTTTAGAGAAAGATAAGTTTCTTAAAATGTTAACAGGCCTCCGGGCCAGAAGATGATGTCTATCACCTGAACTTTTGCATATGATAAGTTTGCAGGAAGAAAGCCTGGCTTGCTGCATGACTCTACCCCTTCCCCCATTATCCTCTATGCATACCTTAAGGTATAAAAACTACTTTGGAAAATAAAGTGCGGGCCTTGTTCACTGAAACTTGGTCTCCCCATGTCATTCTTCCCTTTAACTTCTGGCTGAGCGTCCATCTGGAGCGTGGATGTCCTCTGCGACCATTTATTTGCCTGGGCTTCTAAGACCCACTCGAGAAGGTGTCTAAGGTGGGGCACCTTCCGCTATTTGAGAGGGCGCCTGCGGCCTCCGTGGTCAGAGCTAACCTGGTGTCACGGGTTATATTGATTTTCCGCGTAAACCAAGCCACTCAGCTTCTTTTCTCTACTGAATTTCCTCACTGAGCTATCCTTATTTTATTACTCTTTGAATCCTTAATTAAAGTGTAATTAAGCAGTTATTCCCTGACCCTCGCCTAGCCGTCTCTCCTTCGAATACCCTGGATCAGCCGGGGCTGGTCCCCGGCAGCAGTCCATGGGGTCGCATAGAGTCGGACACGGCTGAGCAACTGAACTGAACTGAACTCATCAGTGTTCTGTAGTTTTCAGCATACATATTTCTGCTCCACATACTTTGTTAGAATTATATCTGCATATTACCATGTTTTTGGAACTATTATAAATGGTCTTAAAATTTTTTTATTTCCAATTCATCATTGTGCTTAGTCGCTCAGTCAAGTCTGACTCTTTGTGACCCTATGGACTGAAGCCTGCCAGGCTTCTCTGTCCATGGAATACTATGGGCAAGAATAGTGGACTGGGTTGCCATGCCCTCATCCAGTGGATCTTCCCAACCCAGGGATCGAACCCAGGTCTCCCGCATTGCAGGCAGATTCTTTACCATCTGAGCCACTGGGGAAGCCCAAGAATACTGGAGTGCGTAGCCTATCCCTTCTCCAGGGGATCTTCCCCATCCAGGAATCGAACCAGGCAGGGTCTCCTGCACTGCAGGTGGATTCTTTATCAGCTGAGCTAATTTATTTTTTGTATGTTGATTTTGTGTCCTGTGACATTCCTGAACTCGCTTATTACTTTTAGGAGTGTTTTTATCCTGCCAAGTAGACTTTTAGGGTCAGTTTTGTTTTAAGACATTAAAAAATAAGAAAAATATCTTTCATAGTTAGTTGTGCAGCTATTATTTCTTTTGCTCTTCTGTCCGGACTGTGTATAAAGTTTTATTTCTGGTTTAATTTTGCTTCCACCTGAGAATTAAGGGAAAAAACATTTCAAAGACTATATATTCTTTCATCGGTTTTTTTTGTATATGTGAATAAGTATATTTTAATTTTCTTTTTTTGAAAGGTATTTTTACTGAGTATAGAATTGTAGATTGACAAATTTACTTTCTTTTCAGTAACTGTAAAGATGTTGTTCCACTTTGTTCTAGAATGCATTGATCTGGGCAAGAAAACTTCACATAGCTGTGCTGCAGCCTGTAAAGCAGTAAGCTTTGGGATAGTTTTAGGCTCACATTATTTGTTTTCCCTTCTCAAGGACTGTTGTCATGTGTTCTCTGATATTCACTGGGTGAAATCCTTTGTTTTTCATTTAGTTACTCCAGTTTTTTAGTTATTTCATTCAGAAATAAATTTGGTTTGTTTCACTGCATCTTGGAAAGAAGCAGAAGTTCAAAGACTTAAGAAATTAAATCTCAAAATTCCATATAGAATGGAAGATTGAGATGTCTAAAAGTATGTCATTCCAGTAATTTAAGTGTGTGTCTTGTGTGGGGAAGCTAGACAGTAGTTTCTCATAGACAAATGGACTGATATTTATTTCACTGATTTAAAATAGAAATTTGAATATGAGCTTATTAGAAACTTAAGCTAATTTGAAATAGTATTTTGGAAGTCTTCATAGTTTATATAAAAATATTTTATGTGATTAGTGTTAAGCTGGTTTTCTTTTAAATTCAGGTTTTGGGGAAAATATTCTTTCAGGACTGGTTTTTCAGATGAACTTTTTAGTGAAACAGATTGTTAAAAGGGCCACTAGTTAGGGAAAATACTTGAATTTGCTCTATCCTTTATGTCAGTTCCTTTAAGTTCCTGAGCCAAAAGCCTTTTGAGTCATTGAAAAAATTTATAGTTATGGTAGGATAGAGCGGGGTTATCTTCTAGTGGTTTAGTTGACGTCAGCCCTTGTGACTTATCTAAGAAATGGGTAATGCAACTATTTGCCCCTTGATCTTTTTTAATCAGCACATAATTTCGTTGTATTGTGCATTATTGCTTATTCTTTCATTTTGTGGATCACAGAGTCATATCAAGTTTCCCCCAGTATTTTCTAAATGATAGTTTGTGCTGATAACCAGGCGAAACTCTTGAAGGCACTTAAGATTGGCTGTGGGCTTCTCTGGTGGCTTAGTCAGTAAAGAATCTGCCTGCAGTGCTGGAGACCTGGGTTCGATCCCTGGATTGGGAAAATCCCCTGGAGAAGGGAATCGCTATTCACTCCAGTGTTTTTGCCTGGAGAATTCCATGGACAGAGGAGCCTGGCAGGCTACAGTCCTTGGGGTCACAAAGAGTCCTACACGACTGAGTGACTGTCACTTTCAGGATTGGGGATGGTACATAAAGAAGGGCTCTCTGACTGAGAGATTCAGGCTGCTTTGGTACTTTGGCTTTTTTTTTTTTTTTCTCAGCCCCAGAGGCTGAGGTCTTCTCTGTCTTAGCAGTCCTATTATCCATTCCTAGTACATTTGTTTGAAAGCTTTGGATGTAGAATATAAACCATAGAAACAGAGCTGTTATGTGTATATTAAGTTTTTTAGTTCATGAGAAATGGGGGAATTACAGATCTTGACTCCTGCTGTGTCAGTACAAAATTATACAGGGAAAAAATGTAATTAGGTTCTTTCTTTTCATTAGAATAAAATATTGGTGAATATTTATTAGGCCAGGGGCTGAGATTTCTGATTCTGAACATAACATACTGTAAAAGAAGTGGTGGTTGGTTTTGAGAAAATAGGGAAGCTTTTACCTTAAAAACTGTAAAAAGTTTATTAGTAAGTGCAAACTGGGAAGAGGTATTCTATAATAGCATTATATAAGAATCTTTTATATATGAATAGCACCTGACATCATTTAGGAGAAAACTGTTCATAATCCAGTAGGTGTGTGTGTGTATAATCAGTAAACAGATTGATACTTCATGAAAGAAGTAATAACTTTAGCCAATAAATATTTGGAAAAATAATTAGAGAACTGAAAATGAGCACTGCTTGTGGAACATTATTTTAGTTTAGTTTTGTTCGTGGGACTATCAGAAGCTTCTATTGTGCTTTCCATTCAACTGTGAGGAACTTACTTTGAAAAAATGTAAATAGGCCAAATTACGTTCATTGGTTAATGATAATAGTAAAAACTTGGTTAACAGCCAGATACTCTTCAGTAGATACAAATTATTGTTTAACCATTATTAAAATGATGTGAAGATGTTAATTTTGGTGTAAATCTAAACACTTTGACACAGTAAACAGTGATATATAGAATGAAAGAAATAGTTTATAAACTGCATATGAAGATTTGTACTGTTTGCATATACAGTCATCCCTCCGTATCCGAGGGGGATTGGTTTCAAGACCCCCACAAATAGAAGAATCCATAGATGCTCAATTCCCTTAGATAAAATGACATAATACAGTTTGGCCCTCAATATCAGCAAGTTCTGGATTCACGACTGTATGCATAGAACAAAGTCTGAAAGAGTATATTGAGATAGATTAGAAGCTTTTTTCTTTAAAACACTTATCTTTGGGGAGGGTCCTTTAGTGTGTTGTAGTTTTTCTAGTTTTGAGATTGTTCATTTATTTAGTAAATTCTAGGTGCCTATTGCATATTAAAAGTTTAAAAATTCAAGGTTGATTATTTTCAGTGGAGCTCATGATCGTGAATGTAATATATGCCCCCACCCCCACAATGAAGTGTAACTCCTTCCTTTTTATGTGCATTTATTATTTTAGCAATGTGTATAAGGCAAATGGCTTCCTGGGTGACTCAGTGGTAAACAATCTGCCTGCCAATGCAGAAGACACGGGTTTGATCCTTGGATCAGGAAGATCCCCTTGAGCAAGGCATGGCAACCCACTCTAATATTCTTGCCTGGAGAATCCCATGGGAAGAGCAGCCTGCAGGCTACAGTCCATGGGGTCACAAAGAGTCAGTCGTAACTTAGTACACACACACGCATACATACATAGTCATTTATACATATGAGCAGTAGTGTTTTTCTGTCACAGGTGGCTTTTGAATATGGGAACTTGATTTTTTCGTTTTATTTTGCTGTTGTGTGTGTGTGTCTTTGGGGGAGGAGGAGATATGATTGCTTTTTATATTTTGCTGTTGTGTGTGTGTGTCTTTGGGGGAGGAGGAGATATGATTGCTTTTTATATGGTTTAAAATAAGGCAAGGTAAGAAAGAATAGTAAAGAACTGAGGCTAAATCTTCCTTGTGGGATGGTGAGAGCAGGAAGTAGTGGTCTTGTGTGTTGCTTTTGTTTGGTGTGAAGGTAGAGTTGTAGAAGGAACTGGGTGTTGGAGTGTTAAGAAGAAGAGCTGTTTATGCAGGTCCTCTTTGTTGCAAATGACTTTAGGTCCTAGGCATGGCCTGAATTTAACACCTTAACTCCAAGCTCTGGAACTCTACTGTTTGAATCCAACTTCTCCTCGTTATTAGCTCTGTGACCTTGAGCAAGGGTTTACTTTATGCCTCAGTTTCCCTATCTGTGAAGTACGGTCTCCCTATCTTACAGAGTAATTGTGAGGATTAAATGAATAAGTATATGTAAAGTGCTTAGAATAGTGCATGGTACGTATTAAGAGCTCAGATATTAGTTATCAGCACTTGAGGTACGAGAAAAACATCTGTTTCTGCTTTATTGACTATGCCAAAGCCTTTGACTGTGTGGATCACAATAAATTGTGGAAAATTCTGAAAGAGATGGGAATACCAGACCACCTGATCTGCCTCTTGAGAAATTTGTATGCAGGTCAGGAGGCAACAGTTAGAACTGGACATGGAACAACAGACTGGTTCCAAATAGGAAAAGGAGTATGTCAAGGCTGTATATTGTCACCCTGTTTATTTAACTTATATGCAGAGTACATCATGAGAAATGCTGGACTGGAAGAAACACAAACTGGAATCAAGATTGCCGGGAGAAATATCAATAACCTCAGATATGCAGATGACACCACCCATGTGGCAGAAAGGGAAGAGGAACTCAAAAGCCTCTTGATGAAAGTGAAAGTGGAGAGTGAAAAAGTTGGCTTAAAGCTCAACATTCAGAAAATGAAGATCATGGCATCCGGTCCCATCACTTCATGGGAAATAGATGGGGAAACAGTGTCAGACTTTATTTTTCTGGGCTCCAAAATCACTGCAGATGGTGACTGCAGCCATGAAATTAAAAGACGCTTACCCCTTGGAAGGAAAGTTATGACCAACCTAGATAGCATATTCAAAAGCAGAGACATTACTTTGCCAACAAAGGTTCGTCTAGTCAAGTCTATGGTTTTTCCTGTGGTCATGTATGGATGTGAGAGTTGGACTGTGAAGAAGGCTGAGCACCGAAGAATTGATGCTTTTGAACTGTGGTGTTGGAGAAGACTTTTGAGAGTCCCTTGGACTGCAAGGAGATCCAACCAGTCCATTCTGAAGGAGATCAGCCCTGGGATTTCTTTGGAAGGACTGATGCTAAAGCTGAAATTCCAATACTTTGACCACCTCATGCGAAGAGTTGACTCATTGGAAAAGACTCTGATGCTGGGAGGGATTGGGGGCAATTGACTGATCTGATCTGATTATCTAGTTTGATTTCAGTAGTGTAGTTCTGTGAAAATGTTTTGCAATAGCAAAGCATTTTCAATAGTTTATTTGTAAAGAATGGTACTTAAGGTGCTATGATATTTTCTTGAGTGATGCTTTCTTAGTGAATGCAGAGTCCAGAGAGGCTGAGAAATTCAAAGTCGAGGTTGATATGCTTAAATTTGGTTAACTGACTTTGTTTTCATGCAAAAGATGAGTATTAATTGAAAGTTGGAGTGAGGGAGGTAGTGTAGAGTAACAAATGTGTAAGTTCTTTTATCTTCTTTAAAATGTTAAGGTATAGGTGACAGTTAACTAGATTTCTTTTAATTTTCATTTATCCTGTTGGTATGTGTTAATGATTATTTTATTAGACTGCTTTTTTTGTTGTTTGTTTTAAATGAGAAAAGAAGGCTGCATACTCATTTATTTATTATATAAAAGAATTCCCAGAGGCAATCAGTTTTGGGCTGCTCAGGAACTCTACTGTTCCAGGAACTTGGGGTCCTGTTTTCCTACTTTCTATCCTCAGCTTGTAGCTTCTACCACTTGGGTAATTTCCAGCTAGGGATCCCATTGGCCAGAACTTAATCATCAGGCCACACCCACAACGATGACTGGGGACCCCAGTGTTCTGTGTCAGCATATGTCTAATTAAATTTAGAGGTTCTGTTAACAGATGAAAAGAGAAAGGATATCAAGGACACCTAGAATCTGAAGCAAGTTTATATAAACACTGTTCATATAAATATCTAAATATTAACACTAAAGTGGGAAAAATATATGTGCTTGCATCTGCACAAAATAATCTTGAATATAATAAGAACTTTTTACACTTGTTGCTTCTGGGAAAGGGGCCTGGATGGCTTGGATCAGGATTGTGAGACTTTACTACATACCCTTTAGAATTGGTAATGTGTTAATTTTAACTTAAAAAGTAAATGAAATTAAAAAGAGAAGTATGAAAGTCTGATATATAAGTTCAAGAATAGATGTCATTAAGAATCAATAATACTTAAGATTATCATTTTAATTGTGTAACTTTGTTTATATATGGTGTGTTGAAATTTCAAAAAATGGTTTAGACTCAGGTACTTCCAACCTTTCAGATTCCTAAGGTATTTTAAAAACGGGTAAAGGCATCACTGAGTGTCTGGGAAGGGGAAGAATTCTAATTTATGAGACAGATTTCTGAGAAGACTGTCTGAGAAGCATTAATGAAGCAGACATTTTTATGGTTTTGGGGGAGAAGTTCAAGATAGTGTATTTATTTAGAAATTCTGGAAATTCAAAGTGAATGAACTGCAATCATGGATTTAAGTCAAGAGAGATGTATTCACATATACACACGTCTGTCTGTTGGTATGTATTATATATAATACTACACATTGTGTGCTTATATTCGAGAAGCCCAAGGAATCTTTAAAAAATGCAGAGTATCCAAAGTAAGAAGTCTCCTTTTTACCCCGACAAAGATAACCTTAGTAATTTATTCTTTAATTTTTTGCATTAATATAAGCCAAAGAAAGATGACCCATTTCATTTAGGGGATTCCCTGGCAGTCCAGTGGTTAGGACTCAAAGCTTTCACTGCTGACGGTGCTGGTTCGATTTCTGGTCAGGGAACTAGGATCCCACAGCCACATGGTGTGGCCAAAAAAACCCCCCAAAAGGTGGCCTATTTAATTTTTGGTACATTAAGTGTTACTCCTTTCTGATTGAACTGAATTAAATTTGCTTGTTAGTTATACCCATTCATTGTTCTGATGTCTGGAGCTATCCAGAGTGCAGTTAATCTTTTCTCCTAAGTGACAGCTTTTAAAATATAAGTAAAGTTAAAGCATCCCTGATGATTCTCCTCAGCTCAACTCAGTTAAAATAATTTTCATATGATAGTTTATCCATCTTTCACCACACTTACAACCTTCTTTATGTTACCACCTGTTAAAGTGTGGCACGTAGAACTTAAAGATAATTTTAGAGACCTGGTCAGAGCAGACTTTGGTGAGCTGATTATTGTTGTTGATCTGTATAATGTACTTCATTATTTTGGACCATGAATACATTTTTAGTAGCCCTATTTCATGGATGACATGTTGACCTGTAGTCGGCTTCAGTTCCTTAATCTTTTGTAAGTAGTCAGCTGCTAAATTGTCTTTTATGTCTGTGACTGGTTTTAGGAATTGTGGGCAGGACTGTATGTTTGCTTTTATTATATTCAACCTAAAAGTTTGGTTCATTTAAAAACTATTGGTTCATTTAACATATCAGTGATTTATATCTTAACGGGAATCAGTTTAACTAACTACTAAGATTAATTCTTAGCATCTTGACTTGCAGCTCTTAAGGAATGGAAATGTAAGACCAAGAGAAGGTCACTTGAGAACCTAAAATAATAACATGACATTGCTTCATTAATTCAAGAAATATTTATTAAGTCCCTGTCATGTGATCATGGGCTGGGATATGGCCCTTCCCCTGATGGAGCTTACAGGTAGGGGAGGCAGTAAGCATCTGGGAGCCTGATAGAAGAGGAAGGGCTTCAGAATGGGAACCCCCGCACTAGGACTGTGTTGAGATAGGTGGCGCAGTGGTAAAGAATCTGCCTGCCAATGCAGTAGACTGTGGAGGAGATCCCCTGGAGAAGGAAACGGCAACCCACTCCAGTATTCTTGCCTGGAGAATCCAATGGACAGAGGAGCCTGGCGGACCGCAGTCCATGGGGCCACAAAGAGTCAGGCATGACTGAGCATGCAAAGAATGCTAGAAGAAAGAATGAAAAAGAAAGAAAAAAGGGAAACCATTGAGGTATTTAAATGTACATTGATTTTCTCTACCATTTGTATGTTCAGGTACTTAACTAATCTTTCAGATTGGAAAAAAAATTGTTTGTTTAGATGTTGCCTATACTTAACAGTTCTAAAATAGTAACAACTCATTTTAGCTAGGCACTTACCAAGCTTATCATAAAGTACTTTAATGCTTAACATAAAAAGGCAAATTATTTGTCTTTTTTTTTTTAATGAGCTCTAATCTTTCGAAGTTTAGAAATAGAGGACAATGATAATTTTAGTATTCTGAGACTTTTTTCAAATAATAAAAGCAAAGCAGCTACCAAGCACAAACTATATTGAACATTGTGGATAATAGCACTGTAGTGAGAGGAAGATATCCGGTCTCTCTGCTTAGCTGGGAGAATCTTTGTTGTTTTTTAGTGGCTAAGTCATGTCCGACTCTTTTGCAACCCTATGGACTATAGCTCACCAAGCTCCTCTTTCTGTGAGATTCTCCAGGCAAGAATACTGGAGTGGGTTTCCACTTCCTCCTCCAGTGGATCTTCCCGACCCAGGCATTGAACCCAGGTCTCTGCATTGGCAGGCAGATTCTTTACCACTGAGCCACCTGGGATGCCTGGGAGAATCTTTACTCTCCTTTGATTCTAGTATTTAATGATTAACTTTGTTTTCCTTCTCAATTTCTTTTTCTAGTAATTAGTAAAGATTACAGGTATGTAAGCACCTAACTATAAACAACTATAGGATTTAAAAGTGATTTTTATGGAGGGTTTTGCTCATCCCTTAGTGCAAGATATACCTTATTTTTTTAATAGGTTTTGCACTTATAAAAATAAGAAATTTTTGCTTTCTTAGTGTTTAGCATATGAGTTGAGAATTTATTGTTTTTAAGCTTTAGAAATTATCCAGTCTACACTGTCCATTAGCCATGCATCTATATGTAGCCATGTTTCTACATGTGTCTATATGTAGCCATGTGTATAATTTAAATACAAATTAAAGTGGAATAATTTAAAAATTTGCTTGTCTTGCACTGGTCATGTTTCAAGTGCTCGATAACTACATATGTTTAATGGCTACCGTATTGGGCAGAACAAATTATGGAACATTTTTGTCATTGCAGAACATGCTCTATTGAATGATGCTGATCTGGGGAAAAGGGTTTTCATTCAAATTTCTGAGTATCCTTACACTGAAAGTACTATGAATCCTAGAGGAAAGGGGATGGTTTTACTTGTGCACATTAAAAAAAACTTTTTTTAAAGGCGAGAATATAAAAGTAACCCTTTTAACAAATATTTTTACTTAATAGAAGTTTGTCTGAACTTTGTTCTAAATCTAAACTAACTGCATATCTTCTATGTTTAAAATTAGCCCTTTATTGAAACTTTTATTATAAAAATACTGTTTCATTCTAGATTATTTTATGAGTTAGTAGTATTGGAAACTTGCTCCATTTATGTACTTTCCTTTACATGCTTTAAAAAAATTGTTTGCCTGTATCTAATGTTAGTGTTTACCTCAAACACTTCAAATAAATTCATGAGGTTTCACCGTGCAATGGTGATACGGGTGCTTGGAATCTTTATTCTGCCTTTCTGCTCATCTTCATTTTGTTTGATATTTGGCTCTGTCAGCATCATCTTCAACCATCAACATTTAGTTGGTAGGTTTAGGTACATGCTAGCTTTGTTGGGAATTGTGAATCTCTTCATCAAGTCCAAGTGTATTAGTACATGAATTGTTCATTCTCCTTTTTACCTGGTGTGTTTTGTGATGATCAGAGTTGTGTATAGTACTCACTGTAGGTGTGTTCCTTTGTTTTTTGGGAAGTGGAAGATAGGTAATAGAGTATCATGGTAGTGGAATCAATGTTTGGTGATAAGAGGCCGTATAGAACGTTGCCATCTTTTTGCTTAGATTATTAAAACTTCATGTTTATGTCTTGAATCCTTTTTCACCATGAAACTTTATTTGCTTGTAAAGTTAATGCTAATTATCCATAAGAAATTATCAGAGAGAAGTAGCAAAAGTTTCTGAATATCTTACTAAGAGTTTAAAAAACAAAGACTATAACTAGCTTTATTTATAATGTCATTTTTAGCTTTAAAAAGTCATTTTATTTAGTGTAAAATTAAGAATTGTCACAGTCCTATAATTTTATAAATTTCATTGATACTAAAAACACAAAAGTAAATTATTAAAAACACAGAAGTAAATTATATTTTTGTACTCTAACCATCTGCCATATCAGATTATATATGACTTAAATAAAGAGGATCTTGAAATTTCATTCTTACCAATTATAGTAATTTCTGAGATGTCAGTGTAGCATTCAGACTCTTTTATAGAGAAACAGTGATAAATTTTCAGTGACAGTGATTTGGTACATATGCACATGTAGATAGGTAAGAGTAGAGTAAGAACAGAAGACAGTCTTTTTAATAAGTGTTAGACTTTAAGGATGGTAGAATTATTCCCAAATTTGCTTTGTTTAGGAAGACTTTTCTAAACTTGATAAATACTTGTGTATGTGCTTTGGATAGGTAAATTTTTAGGATGTAAATTTTGAAACTCTTCACCAAAGGCTCTGTATTTACAGGCGAGGAAAAATCAAGGCATTTTAAGTGGGTACTCTGCCCCACATCACATTTTCTTATCCCATCAAAAGCTCTTGAAGCAGTGGTGAAAGGAATTTTTGATAATGGAAACTATTTTTTTTGGGGTATACCAAACCTTAGAATGTACTCATACATTTGAGAAGCCATGCACATTTCTTCTTTTAACGACTCCAGAAAACTAACACGTAACAGCATTATAGAGTAGACTGTTAGGAGGGAAATTTTGACAAGATTATTGGGATGCTTGAAACAATCTTGGAAGAGTTCGTTTTTTTATCTTAACCTAAGTGGAAGGTAGAGAAACAATTATTAAGTGCTAAGCACTGTGATGAACCCTTAAGAGAAGTCTTCTGATTTTAATTCTTTAACAAGCCCTTTGTTATTAAAACTGAAAATCAGAGAGGATAAGTTCCCTAGGATCTCCTGTAGCTAATGACAACTGGAATTTGTCAAACTCCAGAATTTGCTTCTTTCCATTATTCACTTTTGCCCTGTACTCTCTTGGATTACAAAAAAAAAAATGATATCCTTAAAATATTATTTTCTTCAGGGAAGCAGCAGTGAGAGTTGAGTGCATATGCATGTATTGGAGTGGGGGTAAAATTTGGAATCGAGTTAAGAGTTGGTGGGTTTTAAGTGTATTGTTAAGATAATTGAAAGACAGTTTATGGTAGTTTAAATGGGTAAAGGTTATGGTAAAAAGTAGCTCCTCAGTATAAATGGTAGTTATTATTACTCTGGAGATTCTGTGAATTCTCACATAAATAAAGTTCTTCCCATCTTTGGATATATTTGTTTATATCAACATGGACCACAGTAAAAATTTAGATTTACAGCTAATGAATAAAGCTATCAAAGTGCTCCTTCATTATCTTCTTTGGCAAATATTTCCATCTTACAGATAGGAAAAGGATATGCCATAATTAGTGGCTCTTTTAATAAACATGTAGGTATTTTAGAAGATTGATGCTTTGGCTGTATCTGAGGTAGAAATAAAGTATATTGATTTCTTGGGTGATTGAATGGAGGATTATATGCATAATCTAAGGAAGGAAATGCATTTTAGGGTTTTGTCTTTTTCTTAAATGTTTGTGTTTTTTTTCTAGGCCGTTCGCTGCTACGAATCTCTAATCTTAAAAGCTGAAGGAAAAGTGGAGTCTGATTTCTTTTGTCAATTAGGTCACTTCAACCTCTTATTGGAAGATTATCCAAAAGGTAATTTTTCCCCTTGTTAAATACTGTTTGATTTATATATGTATTCAAAATAATTGTAATCGTACTCTATCGAAGGTATTACTATTTTTACTTCTAAGAAATTGCAAGCTTATGAACACCCCTAAACAATGAGGAAAAAAAAAAGTAGAAAAAATGAAAATGGGAAAAGTTCACACGACTCCATGTAAATCAGCAGGTTGACCATTCAGCTAAATGATAACTACCCGTGTACTGCTGTTTTATTTTGCCATGTGAAAGGTGCCTGTGTTTTAAAGGCTTGACCATAATAGAAAGTGAGCCATTGATGGACAAGTTTGAAAAGTAACACAGACCTTGCATTTCTTTTCTTTATCTTTTAACTTCCATTTTAGCTTGAAAATATTTGAATGAAAATCTGATCTGTAGCCATGTTATTATAAAGGTAAGTAACAGAGATGGTCACACATGAGCTTGAGCAGTGGATAAAACATTTTTTTATTCATTTGAAGTTTTTTTTCCTGTTGGAAATAAGTGAGTTAAATAACTGAAGGTAGTCCCCAAGATACATCCTTTTTATGCTACCAAGCTGCTGACACAGGCCACTATCCACTTTGGGAAGTTAAAAGCACCTGCAAATACCATACACTTCAATACCAAAAGCAAAAATCCATAGCAAACCAGTAACATTGTATAACCAATAACATTTTAACAGTTTGATGATAGTAAACATTTTAATGGGAGTGGATGGACTTATGCTTGTTTTCCACAAATGTATTTAGTAGGCTGAAAAACTAGAAGGTTATTTCAGGGCTAGAGCAAAAGATTGTTGATGTTTAATTATGCCTCTTTTATAATAGGTCAAATACTTTCCTAATGAAAAGGTGATTTTACTTTGAGACAGGTATACCATGGAATTTGAAGTTAGGCTTATTTCCCAGCTCAGCTCTACGGTTCAGTTGCATTACTTTTAACAGATTATATAAATATCCCTAAGCTTCTGTCTGTAATCTGTAAAAGGAGGGGAGGAAGTACTAGCTGTTCAGGTGTTTTGGGATTCCTCTGTGAAACTGGTTAGTACTTAAGAAAATGACTTCAGGATAATAGGTATTAACAATTAGTTAGTCTGTTGGATATTTTAATTTTAATTAAAACGGTTACTTAAAGGAAACCATTATACAAAGGAAATAATACAGAGTTCTGTGCAGTTTGATTTTTCAATGCTGCACTTTGTGCTTGGAGACTACACTAGTTTTAGAGCATATAGACAGAGACCCAGACTTAGGTTTGCATATGAGGCTGTATGTCCTTATTGCTTAGTGGTCATTTAAAAACTATTTAATTAGCTTTTAAAGCTTTATTCATCTATGGATTTAGCTGCATTTTCCTTTTATAAAATGTTTGGCTGTGAAGGTAATGAGAAGTCTAGGGATATTTGTTTTGAAGGTGGGATGGGGGTATGTTGCAACTAGACAGTGTTGACAACCTAGTTGGTAGGAATAATCTAAATAGATGGGAGAGGAGAAGGATAACCTAAGGATTTAAGCCTTTGAAAAAATCTACTCTGTGACCCATTTGCTTACTTTGTAGATGAACTGGCCATTGATAGATAGGCAGTAGGTTGATTGTAATAGGAAGAAGAGGAAGGAGAGAATGGATGCAGAGGCATACATTTGTATTTCAGATTTCAAGCTGATGGCTTCTTAGGAAATAAGATGTGAGTTGTTTGAATTCATCCTTGAGGCTTTATTGACCGCATTCCCACTTAAAAAAAAAAATCCTTTAAAAATACTTAATTACTGAATTCTTTGTATCCATTCTCTTCACTGTCTTCCTGTAAGTCCCAGACTAGAGCCAGTGTCTAGTAACCACTTAGACACACCGTCACCATCACCACAAATTTATGGAGTCATTTGTTACCTAAAGGCTACTTCCTCCTTTTTTCATTGAAAGCATTGCAAGATGAGAACCTCCCCAGCTGCAGCTAAATGTTTGTTTTTAGAGAACAGATTATAAACCATAACTTCTTGGGGAATAAACATAAACCACTCAGTGAACGTGTGAGTAAACTTCTCAGATGTATTTAAGTAGGAGATTTACTAGCCCTGTTTATTCTGAGGGACAGTTCTTTATATATTGTTCTGAGTCCTCTTGTATGTGAAGTTTTCTGAGTTTGGGATTCCTTATAAAAAACTGCTTCTCCTTTTGGAGTAGAAAATGGTAGAACCTGTTTTGTGAATATTTTGTACTTTGGTTTTTCTGCCCTTATTTCTTATTCTGATCTCATCTGCTTCCATTAAGATAGGGTGAATTTCTAAAAATTTCTGATCTGTATATAGCATACTTTGGTTATCATTTCTGTTATGAATTTATTCATTAAAAATTATCTTTCCTGTCATTTCAGAGGAATTTGGAGTAGATGGAAAACAGGCCCTTTTTTAACTCCTGTGGTTGGTAGTATTTATGAAGAATTAAAAAAAAATTCTGTCACCTGATCTGGTCATTTGGTTTCTAGGAATTTATCCTAAAAAAGTAATAGGTTAGAGAATTGTGGGAAAATGGAGGCTGGAGGCTCATTGCACTTAGCCTCACGTTGGTTGGATTCCTCTGAAGTGAGTTTAGCTTACAAGATGTTTAGAAAGGAGTACCTTTAGGATCAACACTTATGTGGAAGGTGGGAAATGGAACCGGAATTGGACAGAGGGAGAAGTTAAGCTGTGACAGCCTTGGTCAACTCCATGGAGAGCTCTGGAGCTAGAATGGTCTTTCAGAAAGCTATCACAAGTTGGGTCATGATGACCAGGCCTTTTTCATCTATCTGTCTTGTCAGTCGGTCTGTCTGTCTATCTAGGCTGCATTGGGGGTCTTAGTTTAGTTGCAGCATGTAGGGTCTTTTGGTGTGGCTCATGGACTTAGTTACCCCAAGGCACACGGGATCTTCGTTTCCCAACCAGGGATTGAACCTGCATTCCCTGCATTGGAAGGCAGATTCTTAACCACTGGACCACCAGGGAAGTCCCTTCATGCCTTTATACTCCATCATTCCATATTGGACGTGGAAAAGACTGTGACCTCAGTCAGGATTGCTCTCTGCAGCTTAGAGCAGTCACTGCTAGAAGCTGTCTTTTGTAGGTATAACTGCCAACAGGTCTTCCTTGAAATGGGATTCGAATGGTTTTTAAGTGTCTACCATACCTCCTTTCCACTCCTACACCCATAGCTAAACCATCAACCTCAGCTGAACTAAACAGCTCATGGGGCTGTCAGATAGACTTAAGCCATGTAGATGGTACTGTGATTTCTCTTCTTTGGGTTGAAGAACCCCTGAGAGACCAGGGCTTAAAAACAGGTGTATATATTCTTGTGAATATATGTGATGGATTATAGGAACAGTTTAATTAATAGAAATTATATGTAAATATTTGTGAATATGTATGGAGAAGGCAATGGCACCCCACTCCAGTACTCTTGCCTGGCAAATCCCATGGACGGAGGAGCCTGGTAGGCAGCAGTCCATGGGGTCGCACAGAGTCAGACACGACTGAGCGACTTCACTTGCACTTTTCACTTTCATGCATTGGAGAAGGAAATGGCAACCCACTCCAGTGTTCTTGCCTGGAGAATCCCAGGGACGGGGGAGCCTGGTGGGCTGCCGTCTCTGGAGTTGCACAGAGTCGGACACGACTGAAGTGACTTAGCAGCAGCATGGAAAATTATGAGAGAACAGTCATTGTTGATTGCTGTGTTTCCTGGGTGGAATGACAACACTCCATCCGTGTGTGTGTGTGTGTGTGTGTGAACACTCCACTCCATCCGTGTGTGTGTCAACACTCCCATCCGTGTGTGTGTGACAACACTCCATCTGTGTGTGTGTGTGTGTGTGTACATACACACATACCATTTGAGAATCATTGATTTTGTTCGGTCTATTTGTGGCTTCCCAGGTGGTGCTAGTGGTAAAGAACCCACCTGCCAATGCAGGAGACGTGAGAGACGTGGGTTTGATCCCTGAGTCAGAAGATCCCCTGGAGGAGGACATGGTAACCCAACTCCAGTATTCTTGCCTGGAGAATCCTATGGACAAGGAACCTGGCAGGCTGCAATCCATGGGGTTGCAACGAGTTGGACACGACTGAAGCGACTTCACACACACACACACATATTTATGGCTTAGAATTAGAAAATACAATTGAGAAATAACTCAAGGAAGAAAATTAGTGACCACAAGCCAGGTTATCAGAACACCATATCTAGGCAACAAGCAAAAGTTGTAGTAATTTCAAGAACTAGAGAGGACTTAAAGGACTGGATAGAAGGACTACAAATAAGACAGCTACTTGATGATTCTTGTAGTAAACCAAATGTGCGATATTAAAGATCTCGAAGAGTATATTACTTTAATAATGAAGAAGTAGTAAATCTGAGATTTCACTAGATGTATTAATTTGACTTGAAAACCTCAGTAAAGATGCTGTTAAGGGAGTAAAAGGATTGCATTTGTTTCTTTGCTTTTCCAGCTTCCTGTTCGCTTGTCTCTAATCTTAGGGACAAAGGTCTGTTGTGTTGGATGCTATCCAAATGGTTTTTCAAATGTTAATGTGTATTAATGCTACATATAGGAGAAGATGTGTTTAAGGCAGTCATAGATTTGAGAAGGCAGAAAGGTGCTAGAGAGCTCGGTGCATCAGTCACTTAAAAACAGTGAAATAGTATAAACTTTCTGAGGTCTCTTTTATCCCAGGTTATAAATACAGCTTTTTAGTTCAGCCTCGGATATAAAAAATAAATCAAAGATCTGTTGACCTAATAATAATAATCTCAGGCAATCACAGCTTATTTAGGCCTAAAGATGGCAATCAGTTCAACTGAGAGATTTGTTTGTACTTTTTTCCTTTCCCTTCCCTTCCATCTCATAGACTCACCCACGAGCAGCTAACCTGCTGCCTATAGTGTTACACATTAGCTTAGGGATGAAAAGAGAAACGCTGAGTTCTGCCTGCAATTAGTGCATAGTCTTATATGAGTATAGATTGAATTTTAGATCTTCTTGCATTTCTTTTGCATCTCACTCTGAAAAAGACTTGTTTTTTCAGGCAAAGCTGTCACTCTTAACCTACATTGTTGTTTCTTTTCATTCCTGTACTGTGTGAATTTGTCATCGCGTGCACCCTCTTTCTCTTGTTTTGACAGTCTTACCTCAGAGCCATAATATTTCCAAGCATGAGAAGGTCTCTGTCACCTACTACATTTTTATCTTGACCCTCTTTACTCTCCAGCTCTATTTCTCTAGATCTTTCTTTAATTCCAGATGAGTTACAACACGGCTTTGGACTTCTCTTTTTGTTCTTTGTTACAGCTTTCTATTTTACTGACAAACTTCAGGGCTGCCTGTGAACTGTAAGGAAATAGCTTGAATTAGATTCCTTGATGTCAGTCGTATAGGAAGCAGTGAGGTCAGGATTAGAACCAAGTTTACCTAAAATGGCTTTTTTCCCTACCATATCCTGTTGGCCTTTCTGGTGACCCTCATTTGATAATCTTGACCATCTAAGTTTAACACAAGAAGTACACTTTTTTTTTAATGTTTACACAAATAATATGTTCATTGTTTACAGAAAAGCATTAGAATACATATAACCATAAAAAGTAAACAGCTTGAGAGCAGGAACCATGTATTTTGTTACATGTATTTCACTGCATCTAGCTTGGTGCAAGCTATCTAAGAATAATGAAGAAATATTATAGGAATGCCTTAATGGCTCATTTATATTTTATCATTTAGAGGCAAATTTTTTTTTTGGGGGCCACACTACTATAGGCACTTTTTTGAGGGGGGGGGGTCACACCATGTTGCATGTGAGATCTTAGTTCCCGAACCAGCAGTCGAACCTGTGCCCCCTGCAGTGGAAGCATGGAGTCCTCAGCATTGGGTCACCAGAGAACTGCCAAGGCAAATCTTTTTAAAAAAGAAATTTAAAATTTTATTTTTTTTTGGTTGCACTGGGCCGTCATTGCTGCACACAGGCTTTCTCTAGTTGCAGTGCACAGGCTTCTCATTGTGGTGGCTTCTCTTGTTGCGGAGCATAGGCTCAATAGTTGTGAGGCGCAGGCTTAGTTGCTCTGCAGCATGTGGAATCCTCCTGGACCAGGGATAAAACTCCTGTCCTTTGCATTGGCAGCTGGACTCCCAACCACTGGACCACCAGGGAAGTCCTAAAAAACATTTTTGATATAAATCTTTAGAGGCTTTTCTATTAACAGTAAGCTTTCAATATTTAAAGTTGAACTAAATGCTGCAACTTTAGCATAGTGTATCAGGTTAATCTCTGTCTTAAAAACATGCTTTGTAATTTACATTTCAGTTCCCTGCATAGTATTCTATCATATAGGTAGAACAGTTCCCTATTGAACATGTAGACTATATACTCATTGTGTTGTCTGTCCTTGTAACTAACTTTTTGCAAAGTTCTGTGTTCATGTTCTTAGAAGGATAGCTTGGTAAATTTTACTGATTGAAAGCATGTATATACACACACACACACACAGTTTTGATGGATAGTCCTAAATTATGCTACAAAAAGTTTTGCCAATTTATACTTACAGTGCCAGTAGAATAATAAACTGCTTATTTTCTTGAATTCTTGCCACTGTTGAGTATTTTTCTTAACACTACAGAGTATTACTGTTACTGTTTAATTTCATCGTTTTCATATATAAAAATGGTACAGCACAATTGTGAAGTTAAAGGGCAGGTGTAGTTGAAGGACTGTGTGTAGCACTTCTCCCAACTGTGTAGGTGATTCTTTTATCCTTGACAATTTCCTTGTTTGATTCCACTCTTCCTCCTGTTTTTTGAAGTAAAGGACAAAATAAAAGAGAATGAGAAAGATTACAGAACCGTTAAGTTGTTATAAAAGTTAAATTTAACTTCTCATTTGCATTTATTTTTTTCTTTTTGTTTTCTTTTGCTTTTACTTTTTTAAGACCTGGTTCCTTTGTTAAATTTTGCCAGTTTTCTATAATAATTTAAGTTCATTATATTTTTCCCCTTTTAAATAATCTACAGAGACTAAATGGACTTACTTAAAAGTAAAATTCAAAATTATTTTTAAAAAGTAATTTTAAGTCTATAAATGAACTTGATTTCGAGGATTAAAAAGATCTGAGCTTTGGAAATTGGTTGATAGAGAGTTGAAATTAATATGTTTGAGGACACCATTCTTGGTTAAGTGGCAGAAGAAAACGGCAGTCTGGCCTAAAATATTGTTAAAAAGATTTCCTAGTGGTATTAACGAGGACTTCTTAAGCAAATAAATAACTTAGAATTTCAAAGTGAAGATTAGGTGGTTTAGGGAAGGAAAAGCTGTTAGACGTATGCTACAATCCTGAAACTGGTTTTTAAGCAATATAAGGATGTTCAGATAAATAATTTCCTTCATTTTCTATTAAGGAGTTCAGGAAAATCTAGTTGTAGTGTAGTAGGAATTTATTTTCATGATAGGTAGCTGACTTAAAGATTAGAAATAAGGATTGTGCTTTGGTTAAAAGAATTTCACTAGAGAGACTCTGGTGATGGGTGCTTGTAAAGTCTTAATGATTTGTTTGGATTAGGAAACGTGTTTAATATGTTAAAGTCTTTTCTTAAAATAGGATCCTAGGCCTACTGGTGCGATGTATAATTGTTGAGGGGGCTTCCCAGGTAGCAGTAGTGGTAAAGAATCCTCCTGCCAAGATCCTCTGGAGTAGGAAATGACAACACACTTCAGTACTCTTGCCTGGAAAAGTGCGTGGACAGAGTAGCCTGGGAGGTTACAGTCTATGGGGTCGCATAGAGTCGGACATGACTGAGCGACTGAACATAGTGCTTAGACACACCACACACACACCCCCCCCCCCGCCCCCCCCCCCCAATGGTTGAAAACTGTGTAAATGAATGGAAAGATAACAAATGTTCATTGAAGAAGTGTCTTACTTATAAATCTGTACTTGCAGTTTGGAGCATTTACGTTTGTTACTTTGAACTTGAGGGCTTGTATTTATTTTTCAGTTCATCATCTCCCAATTGGTAATCACAGGGGCTTCTTATACTTCACTTTTAGTTACTTTGGAGGACATCGTACTGTTTTTGTAAGGGCTCTTCAAATTCTAAAAAATGGGTATTTTATGAAATCATGTAATATATATTGTAACTCAGATTATTGGAAACATCTCCAAGTTTGTTGAAATTCCCTTTAAAGGGGCAGTCCAGGTTTGGTATGGTGACTGCACAAAATTGTCAGGGACCTTGACTTCTCCTGGTCAGAATGTTTTTAGGCAAAAATACTGAAGACTTGATTCTAGCTTAAACAATAGGGAGATTTATTTCCTCACATGTGAAGTTGAAAGTTCATAGGCAAGTTGAAGTCTAGAAGTATCCCGGTACTTTCCATCTTACTGCTATCCTCTATGGGCTTCACCTTAAGACCAGTTTCCCTTGTGGTGGCAGTTGGTGACACATGCTTCCTTGTTCACATCTAGTAGAGAAAACACCTTTTCCATGATTGTCCTCTATAAAATCAGTCAGTCAAACCTTGTTTGACTCCTCTGTCTAGCCTGATAAGTTGGTTTGTTTTTCTTTTTAGAAAGCAGTTAATCATTGATCTTTATGAGCTACCTACATTCCTGTATGAAGAACTAGAAAACAGAAGATGGCTTGAAATCAACTCTCCTCAAAGCTGGAAAAATTACAATCTAAATGTCCTTTCAGTGGTTGGTTGGCATCATCTTTGTGCAAAAAAGATGAACATTATTCAAATAAGTTATTTGTTCAAATATGTGATGATGGTTTAGGGTGATGCTTCTCTAATTGGTACATATTCAGAAAGTTCTCTATATGGTATTCATTTTAGAAGCTTATTGATAAACAGTATGAAAACATTATACCTGGGATTTTAGATAATATTAATTTCTACCTACCCCATTTTTATCAGTATAGAATTTTATTACACTTGTTGGAAATCTTATTTACTTTGTGGTGACCTAAGAGGGATGTGGGGAGCGGGTAGGAGGGAGACTCAAGACGGTAGGGAATGATACATGCATACTTACAGCTGGTTCATATTGTTACATAGCAGAAACTATTGTAAACCAATTATCCTCCAATTAAAAAAAAATACAACAACAAGGAAAGGCAGGGAGTTCAGGTCTTTTGAGCATGAACTGCCCTGTTCTTACTTAGCCCTGCAATAAACCTTTCTCTGTTCCAAACTCCCCCCCCACCCCGCCCATACACACACACACACAATTATTGCACTTGTTGAAAATTTTATTTGAAAATGTTAATTCTTTTTGAAGATTGAGGTATAATTAATATATAACTTAGTTTCAGGTGTATAACATGATTTGATATTTGCATATACTGTGGAATGATCATAGGAAGTCTTGTTGACATCTGTCACCATATACAGTTACACTTTTCTCCCCTTGTGACAAAAGCTTTTAAGATTCACTCTGAGTAGCTACAAATATGCAATATAGCATTATTAATTATAGTCATCTTGCTGTACATTACATCCCCATGACTTACTGCTCATGAGTTCTTTATAAAAAGGTCTCTCTCCTAATTCTAATGTGCATGTATAACTTTACCTCCTCCTTACTGGTCTTCCCTGGTGGCTCAGCTGGTAAAAAATCTGCCTGCAATGCAGGAGACCTGGGTTTGATCCCTGGGGTTGAGAAGGTCCCCTGGAAAAGGGAACGGCTACCCACTCCAGTATTCTAGCCTGGAGAATTCCATGGACTGTATAGCATGGGGTCACAAAGAGTCAGACGCGACTGAGCAACTTTCACTTCACACTGAGTTTTTGGATTGATGAGAGCTGCAGTTGACCATTCAACAGCATGGGTTTGAGCTGCACAAGTCCACTTACATGAGAGTTTTTTTTCAGTACATATATGTACTGCTGTGTTTATGACTTGTGGATGTGGAGTCAGCACATGCAAGGCTGACTATGGGATTTGATCACAGTGGATTTTGTTATCTTTGGTGGTCCTGGGACTAATTCACTGCAGCTACCAAAGGACAACTGTACTGTAATTGTTTCCAGAGCCTGTTACACCTTGAGATGGATTTAGGGGTATGAGATGCCCTATTTTGGAATAGAGTTGGAGTTTAGAGTAAGGTAATTGTGGACTGGGTTTTTTGTTGATAATATGAAAGGAAACAGCACAAAAGGAATACAGTCAACCCTTGAACAACAGGGGTGTGAACTTCACAGGTCCACTTACACATGAAAATTTTTCAGTAGCAAATACTACAGATACTACATGATCTGTGGTTGGTTAAATCGAAGGATACAGAGCTGCGAATACAGAGGGTCGATTCTAAGTTATACGAAGCTTTTCTACTGTGCAGAGGTCAGTGTCCCTTATCCTCTGTGTTGTTCAGTAGTCAACTGTAGTTCCTTTGCTCTTTGAGGTGGTTGAGCTCTTAAGTCACTTTTGGAAGTGAGATTACTTGTTAGAACAAATGACCCATCACATTCTAGAATATTAATCCATTTATCAGATTTGGTCTCTGAGGAAGGTCAGGTTAATTCAAGAGGTTGCCTGGATTCTGTTCAAGAAACATGACCATGGTTTTACTTCCTTGAACTCCCATATATTTGACATTTTGTTACCTTGTCTGACAATGAGTAGGGATGCCCCAGAGTTCTAAATTGTTTGATTTTAAATATCAGTGTCTGCTTGGAGGTGGCTACGGTGGGAGTTTTGTTGTAATGTTTCTTGAAACTTGTATTAATTGATTTTGAAATGGGACAGAATTGTGACTCATGCTTGTTTTCTCTCTTTCAGCATTATCTGCATACCAGAGGTACTACAGTTTACAATCTGACTACTGGAAGGTTAGTGCACATTTACATGCCCCTACCCTTCTCTTCCCTCCCCTTCTCTTCTCTGGCAGATCACTGCTGGTTATACTCAAAACATATTGTGCTCTTGCTTTTTTGTTTTGTTAATTGAAACTATTCTAGGGAAAAGGGATTGGAAGAAGAAAAATGAGTGTTCTTGGTTTGCTCTGTCTTATATGATTCAGTTCAGTTGCTCAGTTGTGTCCAACTCTGCAACCCCATGGACTGCAGCACGCCAGGCTTCCCTGTCCTTCACCAACTCCTGGAGCTTGCTCAAACTCATGTCCATTGAGTTGGTGATGCCATCCAACCATCACATCCTCTGTCGTCCCCTTCTCCTCCCTCTTACAGTCTTTCCCAGCATCAGGGTCTTTTCCAAGGAATCAGGTCTTCTCATCAGGTGGCCAAAGTATTGGAGCTTCAGCTTCAGCATGAGTCCTTCCAATGAATATTCAGGACTCATTTCCTTTAGGATGGACTGGTTTGATCTCCTTGCAGTCCAAGGGACTCTCAAGAGTCTTCTCCAACACCACAGTTCAAAGGCATCCATTCTTTGGTGCTCAGCTTTCTTTATAGTGCAACTCTCACATCCATACATGACTACTGTAAAAACCATAGCTTTGACTAGACAGACCTTTGTCAGCAAATAGTGTCTCTGCTTTTTAATATGCTGTCTAGGTTAGTCATAGCTTTTCTTCCAAGGAGCAAGTGTCTTTTAATTTCATGGCTGCAGTCACCATCTGCAGTGATTTTGATTACCTTGTGTTAAAATAATTAGTTTATTCTGAATTAATTTATTGGCCAAAGATGATCCAAAGTGTGGAAGTTAAAGCCAGCAAAACCAAATGGCAATAAATGATTCTTCGGTTTCCTTAAGTTGGTACTCGGGTAGAAAAGAAGTTTGAAGATGGGTGTATTAGGTTGAAAAGGGAAGGCAAAATGAAAATCTTTATTGCTATGGTCTGTCTGAAATTGGAGCTCTGAGAACAACTGAAGCTAACCGTTTTAAAAAAACTTAATTTATTTATTTTAATTGGAGGCTAATTACTTTACACTATTGTGGTGGGTTTTGCCATACGTTAACATGAATCAGCCACGGGTGTACATGTGTCCCCCATCCCCGACCCCTGATACCTAAATGAAGAACTGTGCACAGCAATGAAATAATCTATTTTCTTAGTTTAAGCAGTGCCTGGACAGATTAATCTTTCATATCATATTTACTTTTAAGTATAAGCTTACTGATCATTGGGGTTTCTTCATCTGAATTACCATTTCAGATTTTTAAGGTGGATTTTATTTTTTTTATGTTGCCTAATTTATCTTTGTTTTTGACATGTAGAGGTTTTAACAGTGTATTTTGATAATTTAAAAAAATGTATTGAAGATATCTTTTCTAGTCTTTTTAAAGCTTATTAAAGTATAATTAAATACTGCAAAATTCACCTGCTCTAATTTTGCAATTTAGTGACTTTTAGTAAATTTCCAGAGTTGTACAGCCATAACCAAAGTTATTTTAGGACTTGTCCATCTCACCATAACGAAACCTCATGCCCAATCCCTGGCAAGCACTAATCTACTTTCTCTCTGTATGTATTTGTATTTTCTGGGTATTTTCATATGAATGGAATCATAATATGCAGTCTTTTGTAACTGACTTCTTTTACTAAGCATATATTTTTAAGATTGATCCTTGTGTAGCATGTATTAATACTTCATTCCTTTTTATTATCTATTAATACTCCATTGTGTAACTGTACCACATATTTTTTATTCATCAGTTGATGAGCATTTTAGTTGTCTCCATTTTTTGACTATTGTGAATACTGCCCCTGTGAATATCTGTATACGAATTTTTGTGTGGATATACAGTTTCAGTTCTCTTTGGTAAATAATCAGGAGTAGAATTGCCAGGTTATAAAGTAAATCTATGTTTAACATTTTGAGAAACTGCCAGAATTGTTTTCTAGAGTAGCTGTAACATTTAACATTCTCACCGACAGTGTTTGAGGGTTTTGGTATCTCCATATCCTCATCAGCACCAGAAATTGTCCAGCTTTTGAGTGTAGCCCTCGTAGTGGATAGGGGATAGTATCTTATTATGGTTTCTATTTGCATTTTCCTAATGACTGATGTTGAGCATTGTTTAACGACCACATTAGCTGTTTGTATATATTGTTTGATGAAATGCCTATTTAAATCCTTTGCTGATTTTTACATTTTTTTAAATTAGCGTGTTGTAAGAGTTCTTTGTACATTCTGGATATAAGCCTTTATTGGATATAATTTGCAAATATTTTCTCAAAATCTGTGGCTTATTTTTTCGCTGTCTCAACAGTATAGTTTGAAGTGCAAAAATTTTAAATTGTGATGACATCCAGTTTTTCAACTGTTTCTTTCATTGCTTGTGCTTTTGGTTTTATAGCTAAGAAAACTTTGCCTAATCTCATGTCATGGTGATTTCTTCCATTATTTATTCAGTCAGTTTCTTTGGTACAGGTAGTACTGCAATAAATAGTACAAGTTTCTTTTTGTATTTTTGTTAGTGGTTCTTTGGTATAAGTGGGATTGCTGTGAACTTCGTGAGTGGTACACACTGTGTGAACCACTCATCTCATCTAGATCTCTTGTTTTTCCTTAGTCTTAACTAAGAAAATCTATGTCAGACTTCTGTGAAATATGATGAATGAGAAATCATGTCTCTAGTTGTTTTAACTTGCATTTTCTTAACTGAATTTTTAATTGAAGTTTAAAGACTATTCCAGTTTTCTTTAAAATATTTGTTCATCTCTCTTCCCAGTTTTTCAGTTGGACTATTGTTTTCTTTCTCTGTTTTATATAGCTGTATTTTATGTATGATGCATATTTATCCTTTATCTGTGATAAAAGTTGCAGTTTGCCACTTGTTTTAATTTGCTTTTGTTTTTGTTTTTGCCCATGCAGAAGTTATTTCTATCTAGTTGAATTTTTCAGTATTTCCTAAATTGCATCCGCATCTTGAATCATAAGATCGTTTTTTCCTTACTTCCAGATGTTAGACAGATCACCTACATTTTCTTTTAGTACTTGAATGGTTTTAGGTTTTTAATTTAAGTCTTGATCCATTTGGGATTTATCCCTAATTTGTAGTGTGAGGAACATCTAAGTTTATTCTTTTCCTGTGGTTAATTATCTCAATACAATATATTGTTTAAAAAAATTCATCTTTTCCCTACTAATTTGAGATGTTGCCTTAGTTGTATGGTAAATTTTCATATGCAGATTTGTCTATTTATAGTTTCTCTGGTCTATTTCATTAGTCTGTGCATGAATTAATACTATACTATTTTACTTATAAAGGTTTGCAATATGTTTATACTGTGCTTAGTTGCTCAGTTGTGTCCTACTTTTTGCAACCCAATGGACTGTAGCCCACCAGGCTCCCCTGTCTGTGGGGATTCTCCAGGCAAGAATACTGGAGTGAGTTGCCATGTCCTCCTCCATGGGATCTTCCCAACCCAGGAATTGAATCCAGGTCTCCCACATTGTTTCCCTTGTGGCTCAGCTGGTAAAGAAACCGCCTGCAATGTGGGAGACCTGGGTTCAATCCCTGGGTTGGGAAGATCCCCTGGAGAAGGGAAAGGCTACCCACTCGAGTATTCTGGCCTGGAGAATTCCATGGACTATAACAGTCCATGGGGTCGCAAAGAGTGGGACATGACTGAGCGACTTTCACTTTCACTCCCACATTGCAGGCGGATTCTTTACCGTCTGAGCCACCAGGGAAGCTCATGTTTATATACTACATATACAGTATGTATATGGTACTGCTACAACATCCTTTCCCCATTGTTGTTTTTAGGGTTTCCCTGACTATCCTTTCTTTGTTGCTTGTTTTTCCATATAAACTAATTAACTCCACAAAAATAGCTGATTTTTCTTTCCAGCTCTTTTGAGGTGTAATTTACATTACTTTAAATGTTCGAAGTATGATTACTTTAAGTTTTTTTCTTTTAGTAAATAACAATCTAAGAATGGAAATGAACATCCTTACTCTAATGACAACTAACTTCAAAAATTTTTGGTTTAAAGTCAGCATTTTTCTTTTGTATGAAAATACTTTTCTGGTATCCTTTGAGATAAATTTATGTTTTTTCTCCTTAAATCAGTCTTGCATTTCTGAAGTAAATTCAAATTAGCAGTAAGTTTTTATTGTTGTTAGTTATATCTGGATTGGGATTGCTAATATGTAACATCTTTGCATCTTTGTTCATCATTGAAATTGGTCTATATTTTTTCTTTCTTGAGTTGTCTTTATCTAATGCCTAGGAGCTGGTTCTACATTCCAAGGACCTGGTCAGAGGAAGAGAAAGCAGAGTGCAACAGCCCTTTCTTTGAAGGGAATCGTGAGATTTTACATATCCCTTCATAGACATCTCACTTACGAGAACGTAGTAATTTGAAAACTTTCAGCTGCAAGAGAGGCTGAGAAATGTCTTATTTTGTCTGATTGTGATAATAGGACTGCAAACAATGTTGTTGCAAAATAGACTATATTAATAATAGAAATTAATTCATATTATTGGTAAATAAGGGAATTATGTCTATATGCTGTGAAAGCCTTGTTGTTTCACTTAAAATTTTTCCCTGGATAATGGGGAGTGTAAGTATGAACTTAAGTAGGAAAGGGAAGAACTCTCAGCTTGACTGCTGCACTGGTAGCAGGAGTTCTGTAGTCTAGATTTTAAGAAAATTAAACACAAGTATCTTTATCCAGGGCTCTTCCTCAAAAAGGCACATCCATAGCTATTTTCATCATTTCAGCACCTGCCAGCTCTGCTCGAATTAAATGATTGCCAGCATTGCAACTTCATTGTTCATTTTGAATATTGACCATGACAGCCTATCACTATGCTGAGCTTCTTGCTTGAGTGATTCAGGCTGTCTCCAGGTTCTGGTTACTACTTCTGAAATCCTCTGCTTATGTTGAATGGGATTTGGGTAGTCTTGTCCACAACTCTCTTTTGCTTTTGAATCTTCTTATCTTTAACGTGTAATTTTTTTTTTTACAGCATGTGAGACTTAGAATTTTATGTATCATATTCTATCCATTGAGCAATAACCATGTACTAGATATGTTTTGTTGGTGGTGATAGATACATTGCCTCCTTTACTTCTCACAAATATCCCAAGTGTCAGGTTGTTATTTTAAGTATTTTACATGTATGATCTTAATTCCTCAAAATAACCCAATGAAATTATGACTCAGTTAACTTGTTTTGTGAGTCAGTGGTGACAAGCCAAGTGGCTAAAGTGATGTGACAAATGGCTAGAGTGATGGCTGCTCTAGCCTGATTTCATGATCACTATACAATACTATGCCTAGATTTTGGAAGTAGAGGTTTTTTTTTTTTTTTGAGTATAGTTGATTTACAATGTTGTATTAGTTTCAGGGAAGCAGAACTTCTGCTCTATTGCTATAACTTTGAACCTGATTGATGTAATGAGCTTTAACAACCTCTTTTGCTATATATTATTGTAACTAGGAACTGTGGTGTCCAAAAGGTAGTTTGGACTGTATTAAGGAAACAATTCTGCATAAATTGATTGAGCAATTAAATTCTTTGATGAAAATGTGTAACAAGTTATTTAAGGCTGTAAGATACTGATTTATTCAGCAGTATACCTTTCCCCAATAACTTCTATATGCTTGTTACTTTACCATAGGGATCAAAAGATGTCTTGAGTTCTGTCTTTACCTTTTTACAAGCTCATTTCTAATGGAAGAGATAAAGGGCCTATCTGTAATAGACATGAGTATTCATTTGGAAACTTGTTTCAAAAAGGTTAACTCTGTTTGCACTTGCCAATGTGTCAAATAATAATGATACTTGTGGAAAGAAGAGATGAGTGATGAGTGTGATGGATAGGAATTTGCCAAATTGAGAAATAGTTGAAGGAATGATGGCATTGGCTTTTTCAGCAAAGGAAGCAAATGTGTTTAAAATCATGGAAATGTGTAAGCATATTTTATTCATAGGTCTGCATGTCATTTGTCCTAGTTGAAGTGGTGGCTCTGAGATTGGGAAAGTTGAGCAAGAGTCATAAAATGAAGACCTTTATAGTCAGACTAGGTTGTAGGGAATCTTCAAAGGAGTTTAAAATAAGAGTTAAAAATGTTTGAGTTTTTGCAAGCTCTCTGGCAGTGGTGTGGAAAGTATGTTGAAAAGGATAGGGGGCAGGGGTATGGAAGGGGAGGCTAAGGTTTGGGAGCTGAGTTAGGAAACTGTTGAAACAGGCCAAGTAGACAAAGGCAAAGTCCTAAATTACCTAGAGAAACGCAGTAAAAATGGAGAAGGGGATAGATTGAAAAGCTTTGAGACTGCAAAATGAACTTTGTGAAAAGGATGAATTTGGCTTATTGGTAGGGAGGAGGTAAGAGGAAAAGTAGGATTACTTTTTGGCTTGGTTAACTGGTGAGATTGCTATCATTGTAGCTTCAGCGTCTCCCATACAATGTAAGATTCATAGAGTTTCAGGTATTTGTAGTACATTCAACAGGTGGAGAGTACCCAGTTTGATTGACTGTTAATACCTTCCTCACTCTGGTGACCATGACATATTAACAGGAGGTGGAAAGGGAAGAAAGCAAAAACTTTCTGTTCTTTATGCAAAGAAAGCAAAAGCTTTCTCAGAAACCCCATGGTAGAAATCTCACTGGCAAGAGCTCTTATGCCACCAACTTTTTCTCAGTGGAAGTAGCCAGGAAAAAGGGGATTGATGACAGTGGCTTCTGTGGGATTTCATAGACAGATTTAAGAAAATTTGGCAGTAAGAGAAACTTATATGAGGTTGCCAACTGCTGACTTAATGAACCACACATTGTTGAGAATAACTTTAGACATAGTATAAAAGCCTTCAATATAAATGAATTGTAATCTTACTGTTATAATTTCTTAATTTGGGATTGTGATGAGTACTGTAATACAGTCTAGGTCAGAAGTTAGTAAACTTCTTTTGTAAAGGGCAGCAGAGTAACTGTTTTAGATTTCATAAGCCAGATAGTCTCTGTGTTGTAACTGTTCGGCTCTACTGTTGGATCTGGAAGCAGCTATAAGACAGCAAGTAAATAAATGAGTGGGTGTAGCTGTGTTTCAGTACTACTTTATTTACAAAAATCTATGGCTGGCTGGATTGGCCCATGTGCCATAGTTTGCTGATACCTGATAGAGATGTTCTAATAACCTCTAAGGATTTGGACTGAAGCAGGAGTTTGTTTTATAAATAATGCATTTCTCAGAAAGCTACTCCCCTAACTTCTCACAGTAGATTGAAGAATGACTTCATCACATTTAAATTCATTTTCCCATCAGTGCCTTTGCTCAGGTCATCCTTCTGCCTAGACCCATGTTTCTCAGTGGGTCTGCTGTTGGCATTTTTGATGAGTATACATTGGGAGGGAATACATTTTTATCAGGGCATGTAGCCATTCACAGCCCCAGGTCACTATTTCCAAAAATGTGTGAATTAGAACCACTGGCTGAGGTGGCTTGTTTTTCCTTCTCCTTTTCTAATCATCCTGAAGATACAGTACCGAAGTTCTACCTCTTTTCCTAGTCTTTATTATATAATCCTTAATTAACTCTTAAATGGTTACAGCTTGGAATACATTATTCATGTAACTTCATAGTCATTTGTCTTTAGATTATAAATTCATTGATGGTAGGAGTTTTTGTCTGTTTTGTTCACTTCTGTCTTCCCAGTGCCAGGAACTCCGTTATGACTCATAATAGGTGCTCAATAAATGTTCAAATTACATTGTCTTCTATTATGGAAAAATGAGACTTGCCTTATTGCTGAGATTTATAAGCTCCTGATTAATAGGGACTATCCCTCATACTAATTCCATGTCACCCAGGGAACTGAACTTGATACCGAACTGGGTGATGAAGTTTGCTAAACCTTTGGGCATCTGCTAGGTGGAGAGCACCATGCATGCTAGGTGATAACTGGGTATACAGAGATGATTACATTTTTGTCTGATGGGATGGAGGTTAGTCAATACACAAATAACAAAAATACAGTAGTTGAAAGAGTCAGCTCTGCAGGCAGACCTAGATTCAGTTCCTGTGTCTGCCACTGTCTCTTGGAGCAGTTTGCTTAATTTCTCTTGCTTCTTTAATTTCAAAGAGCTGTTGTTCAGTCGCTAACTCTTTGAGACCCCACGGACTGTAGCTCTCCAGGCTTCCTTGTCCTCAACTGTCTTCCCGGAGTTTGTTCAAATTCATGTCGGTGATGGTATCTAACCATCTCATCCTCTGCTGCCCACTTCTCCTTTTGCCTTCGGTCTTTCCCAACATCAGGGTCTTTTCCAGTGAGTCAGCTCTTCAAATCAGGTGGCCAAAGTGTTAGAGCTTCAGCTTCAGTCCCTCCAATGAATATTCAGGGTTGATTTCCTTTAATATTGACTGGTTTGATCTACTTGTAATCCAAGGGACTCTCAAACACCAGAATTCGAAAGCATCAGTTTTTTGGCACCCAGACTTCTTGGTGGTCCAACTCTCACATCCATACATGACTACTGGAAAAACCATGGCTTTGACGATACTCACCTTAGTCGGCAAAGTGATGTCTCTACTTTTTAATGCACTACCCAGCATATTAGAACCTTTTAAAGAAAGGATGTTAGCATTTTGCATAAAATTAAGTTCTTACTGTTGTACCATGTTGCATGCTAGGGACATTGTACTAAGGCAAAATTTAGAGGTTGTAAAGATTACCTCTGGCTTAAGGTGGGAGAAGCAACAAAGCTCCATAGGGAAAATGGCATAATAGGTCTAGATGGACTGATAGAATTTATACAGTAGCACGGGTGGTGACAATAAGCTTTCCTAGAGGGCGAAGGATGAACTATGAACAGAGAAAGTTGAGAGAATGTAGGATATGTACTGAAAGCAGAAAGATTCCTCAATAAACTCATATTTCCACCACATACCACACTACCTTCTCTGGGCAGTTACCTGATTTGGTGAAAGATGCTATCTATTGTTATTCAACCATGGTCTCGTCCCCTCCACCTCCCCCACCTAGGGAGACAGTTGTGATTCAAATGTAGACTTTCTTGGGTAGAACATTTTGAATTAACTACTCTTGTATTCTGAATATCATACCTCCCCCCTCTACATACACAGTAAGTAGAGTGTGGGAGAGAGTACATTTTAATCAGTTCAGCTTGTTCAACCCTTGAGTATTGTCCTTGACACTTAGTAAAAGTTCACTTTATTTCAGCGACAGGGTGGGGTGGTAAAGGAGTGATCCTGATTGAAGCCATTTTCAACTAAATTTTAAAAATTTGAATATGAACTTTTGAATCCGATGTTTTCTGAGATCTTTGTGAATACCCCTGTAGCATGTAGTTTTCTCATTCAGAGAATTGGTAGTGAGGATCTAATGAAATTAAATTTGCATATTTATTGCATTTTAAGATATACTTAAGAAAACTTTTTCATTGCTTCCAGAAGGGTACATAGAATGCAAAGGAAATATATGACCCTAGAACAAATTTTAGTATTAAAAAGAATAACTGCATACCAATAAGTCGCCCAGGTGTTTATTATTCTTTGGACTTTAAATATCTCGGGTTCTTTTCTGCAGTCATTGAATGACAGCAGTTGTGGGATAAGGACTATAGTTGGCTCACACCTAGCACAAAATGGCTCTGAGAATGTTCTTTACTGTCTCCTAGAAATTCCCAGTAGGATTGAGTCCCTGTTGGCCACAGCTGCATAGCCACTCATGTTGTGGTTGTTGTTTAGTCACCAAGTGGTGTCCATCTCTTTTGTGATATCATGTAGCATGCCAGGCTCCTCTGCCTGTGGGATTCTCTAGGCAAGAGTACTAGAGTGGGTTGCCATTTTCTTCTCCAGGGGACCTTCCTGACCCAGGGATGAAACCCATGTCTCCTGCATTGGCAGGCGGATTCTTGACCACTGAAGCTACCTGCGAAGCCCATAGTCATCCATACTACACCCTTTATTAGCTTCCTTCCCTGCCTTACTTCTCCAAATCCATTACTGGTGTTTTCTAGGGTAACTTCCCAAATAAAATACTTATACTAAAACCTTTTGTCTCAGGGTGTACTTCTGAGGAAATATAACCTAAAATAATGCAGTAAGATATATTTTAGTAAGAATTTTTAAGTTTTGGAATATAGAATTTGGATAACATATAGTCGGTACTCAGCTGTTTGCCCTTTTTAGAAAAAAGAGAGTAGCTAGCTAGTTTCCTGTATGGGGGCCGGAGGTTATATTGAGTCTGGATAAGCATCTCTGTTTTGTAGTGCGTGCAGAAGGAATCACTGATGTTTATAGCCCCAAATGTAAGTGACTAGGTGTCATTTTAGCAGGTGGGTTTTTTGTTAATACTAAAATTATAGGTTATAGGTTTATATTGTGCATTTACTTTGAATTCTAACTACCTTCCTGGCAACACTGAACATAAAACTAAATCCAATCAGAAAGAACCAGAGAAAGAGTACAGAGATACAAGCAAGAGAGAATAAGATAGCATAGTTCAAGCATTTTCTTATTCCTGAAAAATAGGTTTTTCTTTTAGTTTTACCTATGGAATTCTGCCGACAGATTTTTTTTTTAATTGAAGTATAGTTGAATTACAATGTTAATTTTTCCTGTATAGCAAAGTGACTCAGTTGTACATATATATACACACACATTCTTTTTAATATCTCCTATTATGGTTTATCCCAGGACTTCGAATATGGTTGAATATAGTTCCTGTGCTATACAGTAGGATCTTATTGTCCATCCATTCTGGATGTAATCGTTTGCATCTACTAACCCCACACGTCCAGTCCATCTACCCCTGCTGTTGACGATCACAAGTCTGTTCTCTGTTTCTTTGAGTCTGTTTCTATATCATAGGTTCATTTGTGTCATGTTTTAGGTTCCACATTATAAGTGATTTAATAGTCTTTGTCTTTCTGACTTGACTTCACTTAGTATGATAGTCTCTAGTTGGATTCATATTGCTACAAATGAAATTATTTTTATGGTTAAGTAGTAATCCATTGTGTATAAGTACTGCATCTTCTTTATCCACTCATCTGTCCACGAGCATTTAGGTTGTTTCCCTCTCTTGGCTATTGTGAATAGTGCTCCTGTGAACATAGAAGTGCACGTATCTTGTTGAATTACAGTTTTGTCCAGATACATATGCTCAGGAGTGGGATTGCAGGATCATATGGTAATTCTACTTTTAGTTTCCTGAGGGTGTCCATACTGTTTTTCATTGTGGGTGCAACAACTTGCATTCCCACCAGAAGTGGAGGATGGTTCCCATCTCTCCATCCCCTCTCCAGCATTTGTTATTTATAGACTTTTAATGATGGCCATTCTGACTGGCCCACTCCAGTACTCTTGCCTAGAAAATCCCATGGGCGGAGGAGCCTGGTGGGCTGCAGTCCATGGAGTCTCGAAGAGTTGGACACGACTGAGCAACTTCACTTTGACTTTTCACTTTCATGCATTGGAGAAGGACATGGCAACCCACTCCAGTATGCTTGCTTGGAGAGTCCCAGGGACAGGGGAGCCTGGTGGTCTGCCGTCTATGGGGTCGCACAGAGTCGGCCACGACTGAAGCAACTTAGCAGCAGCAGCATTCTGACTGGTGTGAGGTGATACCTAATTGTAGTTTTGATTTCATGGCCTACTCTGTATGACGCCATAGACGGATGTTGAGCATCTTTTCATATGTCCATTGGCCATCTATATGTTGCTGACAGATTTTTTACTTCAGGACAAGTTTGATTGAAAAGAAACCACAGGATCTGTCCAAGTTGATTGGATTCTGTGCCATCTGTTGACTCTTAAGCTATTTTGGTGTTCTAAAGATATATTGTAAATATATTGTACTGCAGGATAGAGTGTTAATAACTTAAAACATTGTGGATACTATATTTTATAATAATAACATGTATTAGACATAAATGCTTTTCTTAAAAGTCTCTTTTTTTCCCTTTCTTTTCAGAATGCTGCCTTTTTATATGGTCTTGGTTTGGTCTACTTCCATTACAATGCATTTCAGTGGTAAGTTGATGTAAAACTAGTAACTCCAGTTGTTTCTAGTATATAGCTTTTGTTTGCATTTTTCTGTTTGTGTGCATTTTTCTGTTTGTGTGTGTATGTGTAATAAATACAAAATAGTTTAATATCAATAAGCCTACACTTTTCAATAATCTCTTGGAATTATTACTTTGTTCCTTTAGAGATATTGACCCACCTTAGATAATTTAAAATGTATATGTTTCTAAAAGAATCTGATATAAAGAAGCCTTAGATTAGAAAGCTTTTGGAATTTCTGTTACTTATTATACCTGGTGGTCCCCAGGTTATTTGAATGGGGGAATGATTGTGCTCTCTGTTCTCAAGGTTTGTGGCTAAGTGATGTATGATGACCAGTATTTGCTTTTCAGACTTTTAGACATGTTGACTGCTCCTTCCCTTCCTCCTTCACCAAAACACACATGCACATGCACACACACACTAGTACTTTCCAATTTCTCATAGCTAGGGACTAGATTTTTAAACTCTCAAAGCTCTCTTTTGTAAAGTAGTAATAATGGTACCACCTTCAGAGTCAGACATTAAATATGATAGAAATATGTAAGATTTTATAAACAGTAAAGTATATCGGATCCTGTTACTATGGCCTTTGCCCCCTTGTTGTTTTTCTGTTTACCAGACAAGACAGTAGCATTCTCTGGTGGAAAGAGCATAATTGACAGATTGGTATTCCGTTCTCAGCACTTTTAGTTTGATCTGTTTGCTCGTGTGTGTGTGTTTTAGGTACATTGCAGTTAATTGTCTTTTCTACTCTAATAGACTTTTGATGATCAAATGAGATAATGTACATTTTGTAAACTGTAAAGCCCTATGTAGATTTTTTTTTTTTTTTGGAAATGTATTCAACTTTGTCAGAGTCCTTTCTAGTCTCCATAATTTTAAGCTTGAGTGAGTGCTTAGAGAGTCCAGAGGAACGTTTTTACCAAAGGTTATAACCCTGTCATATACCTGATGGGCACTGTGGATATTTATTACAGAGCTTTTAAATGTGCATTGGCAATGATGTGATATGATTGCTCTAAAGAGGAAACTTCAGATATGAATGACTTTTCCCAGATGCCTTTTCTTTCCTCTTTGGTTTTGGTCCTGTTGGTTTTTGATCATCAATGGAAACACTGCATTGTTAGAGAACATCTGTGTGGATAGAGTATTATGCAAATCATTCATTTTCATGGTAAACTTTACAAAGCTATAATTGGTCTTTATAAAGAAGTTTTGTAATATTTTTCTTTTAAATTATACATTGTTGTAGAACAATGTAAAATTTAAGCCTCCTAACTCTGTATGCAGTATATCATGTATCATCAAGAGTAGATTAGGAGTGTTTTAAAATCTCTTAGGTTCTTAAAGATCCTATTTATAGAAAACTTTTAGAACCAGAAATGGCCTTAGAGATTAATTAGTTTTCTCCCTTAATTTTATAGATGAAGAAAACAAGAGATGTGTATGTGTGTGTGTAACTCAGTATTATGTAATTGGTTGCGGAAGCAAGCTTATGCTCAGATTTCCCACTCTAATTATTTTGTCTATTGTAGTCTGTCCGCAAGTTTGAAGATTGATAGGCCATTATTTTTAATCAGTATTTATTATTGTTCTTCTGGGCGCATTTGTACAATCTTTATGGCCAGCCAGAAATAATTTAGGTGAAACTCAAGACAAGGAATACTACACTTTTAGAAATGGACAGGTATACCTCACACGAGTTAGTTTTTACCTACCTATGATAACTTGTGAACTCTCTGTAGATCACAGATAAAAGCATAAAATCAATAGTGAGGTGAAACCATCATCAGTTCAAAATTGGATTGCATTAAAAAGTGTGTGACCATGTCAAGTTAGGGGGCTTGTAGTGTGGAAAACTGTATCTTTTGATTCTTTATCTACATATGATTTCTGTGTCCTTCAGTTGCCTTAATGAAACTATGTAAGAATGATACAATCTCTGAATTACTAAGTGCCTTCTGTTTTGTTGATCCTGTCCTGGTTACCATTTTCTCATGTCTTAAGTTTCAGCTCTAGCTGCTCCCTAAAGTGATACATCTCACACCTTCTCTCTCTTTTGTAAAATATTTATTCATTTTGTCTGCTTGAGTCCTAGTTGTAGCACACAGGCTCTCTACTTGTGGCACATGCGCTCAGTAGTTGTGGTGTGAGGGCTTAGCTGCTCCAGGGGATGTGGTGAATTCTTAACCACGAGACCACCAAGGAAGTCATTCATACTCTCTCTTAATCCTTCATGGATTCATATTTTCTGTTTTCCTGATCAAATGTTCTTTCACAAACTGCCCCCAATTTTGCTTTCACTTACTTCATTATTACTTGAACAGCCACAAAATTAGAAAGCTTGGAGTAGGTGCTTGGTGAGAGTTTTAGAGTATAGCCTTAATGAATAGGAACTTCCTAGGTTAAGACTAAATTTGTGTGGGGATTTTTTTGTTTGTTGTATTTATAGGTAGCTATTAATTTCTGGGAGCAGCCCCCCCACACACACTTAAGTGCTTTGGGATTTGTTGAAAAAATATTTGCAGAGAAAGGTATGGCATGCCTTTTTTTGTATTGTTAGCTCAGAATGGTCTAGCTCTGGAACATGTATAATTTAAATAGAATTTAATATTTGGAAATGGTGTCTGTTGGTATTTAATTAAGATTAAGTATTTGAGAAGAAAGCATGCAACCAACATGTGTGTTGGAGTTGGTGATAGTGACCTAATAAATTATTAAGAGCAATTTTATCAACTATGGGTTTTATCTTGTTAATCTGTCTTGTTTCTTGCCCTATTATATTGCATTCCCCCCCCCCCCCCCCACCTTTTATTTTTGAATTGATGTTAGCCTCTTGAGTCAATTAAGTAACTTGGTCAGTTTTTCTACTTTGAGTTTGAGGAACCCAGTGTCAGAAACAGAGCAGCTGTTAAATTCTTAGTAGATTTATCATAATGATTTAATTTTACTATTATCATACACAGTAACTTGTGACCAGACTTAAAAATTATATATCCAGAAGAAAGGAAGACATAGAAGCCCAAAGTAAAATACATGCAGCAGAGAGCTAGAACCAGCATCTATAAAGCCATTCCTTTCCATGTTTATGCCCATGCCTTCACTTCATGAGGGTGGCAAATGGCTAAGGGTATCTTGAACTGAGCTTTTCCTTGCCTTTATAATAAGAAACTTATATCTTTGAGCGAAAAAAATTGAACCATGTACAGTAGTAAATTATTATAACTTATAGCCATATTTCTGAATATACCCCCTTGAAAATCCTACCATTCCTCTTTCTTTAGCTTGTAACCTTTTGTATCCCCACTGATCAATATCACAATGATCTTATGGTAGCAAATCTAACAGCTACATAATTCTTTGCCAGAGGCAGAGGATTTTGGAAATTACCTTCCCAAATCTGATTGATAAGGCCTGGTAAGGAAATGTAGTGATTATTATGTTGACGTCAGCAAAGAGTAGGGTAATGAGATGGAGGTGAGTTCAAAAAGACAGATGTTAACCCGTTACAAGTGAATTTTCTCCAGGATTCATTTCCAGTTACAAGTGTACCAATTATTTGTACCAGTTACCAAGTGTTCTTAAGGGTATAGTAATCTTTGCTTGCCTTGTAAAGTCACTGCTTTGAGTGCAAACATAAACATAAACCTAATGTATTCGAGATAACCACCATTGACCTTGAGGCTTGTTTAACATGGAGTCAGGCGAAAACTTAATATTTAATATATGTTTTCTGAGCTATCATTATGCAAACTAATTATCTTAGACCAGAGTTTAAGTATATTTCTATTAAAATAAAGCAGTTGATGTTAACATATGTTGAATTTATTCTGTTTGCTTCTGTTTTGGAAAAAACTAGCAGATATATAGGTAGTTTTGGTAAAATTATGCTTACCAGTGACACATAGATTGCCAGAGAGAATTTGGAAGGGTTTGGACTGATTAAGCCTCAGGGAAATTATGAATAAAAATATAAACTTCACAATGGAGAGGAGAAAAAAATCCCACTGTCTGCAGTGATGAAATGAAGTTGGCTGAAGAGGGCAAAAGACCCAAGAGACATTAGCAAATGTCATTGTGAATAAACCAGTGTATGATACTTCTAACTTAGCCTCACATTTAAGATTCTCTCTGTTTCAACCTCAAATGATCTTTCTAACCTTATTGTTCCCCTAAATAGATTCTTTGTGTGAGTCACTACTGTATTAACATTTCACTGAAAATGTCTTGAGCATTTTTCACCCATGTAACTTGTTTTATGCCATTTACTTTGTTTGGTCTCCTTCTCTTTCCATCTCTACCTTTAAATGTCTTACCTGTCTCTGAGTTCTTCATTAAATCTTACTAATTGTCTCATTTAGATGGAACGTCTAAATTTCCTAAGTGTGTGTGTATGGAAGTATTTATTTGTTTTGTGTATGTGTTATTACTGATTTAGAGCTAAACTTGTGAAATTACTTCCCTTATCCTGTCAGATATGCCTGAGGGAAATCTCTGGACTCACCTTTATTAGCTCCAGAGAACTTAAAGTTTTATTTTGTCTCTTTAAATGTACTCAAACTGTGCCAGGATGTTTACTTAATATCATCATTTTTCTATAGTTTGGTAAAATTCTAAAGGAGGCTTTTTAAAAAATGACTTTCTAGAAACCTTATTAAAAATGAACATTGCTTTAAAATATAGTCAATGTGTGTGTTTTTTGTAGGTAGTACTATTAAGGTTTTAGTTTTTTATAATTTTCTTTTAAAAATTGTTAGCAGTGTCTAACATTAAATGTAAAATTTTAAACTGAAAATCTATAGGTATAATTATGGTGATTAAAAAACCATTTTTAGATTTTAAGGAAAAAATGCATGGATAGTTATGCATAGCAATATGCACTTTTATTTTGGTAGAGATTATGCTTTAATATTTGAAAATTGTAAGCCTTTCTAAGCATTATATCATTAACAGTATTTTATGGTTTTAAGTAGCCATTTCTCATGTTCTGAAATTGTTGATCAGAATACTGATGTCAGCAGAATTTGTGTGTGTTGGTGGTGTAGTCTAACTTGCACTGTAGAGACCATGCTCTGGTTGCATGTGGTTTGGTGAGATATGAGTGTATTAAAATGATGACCAAAATTAGTCTGAGTTGTACCTGTTTTCTCCACACAGCGCTCTCCCCATTCTAACACACAAACACATTCTTTTTTCTGTTTCTTCTCTCACCCCCAAGGGGTGGAAGCAACATATAGGAGAGGAAGATGGGAAAAGTTCAGAAAAGGAAATGAAAATGAACTTAGATCTATTTTGTTAGCTCAGGGGAACTCTGATCAGTAAAGAGACTATGGAGCGTCCCTTCCCACCCCCTCAACAAGAAATCCAGTTTGCTAGCTATGAAAGTGATGACACCAGTAAACAGATACTAGACATTTTCCTGTAATGTCTAGAGTATTTGAAAATAAAAGAGGAATGTAGACCTCAAGGAATAGACCACTTGGAAAAACTGGAACTAGTACACTGGTAAGTAGAGAATAAAATGATTTGATTATAGAGTGGCCCTAACTGCTGGTTAATACTAAGCAAAAAAAAAATGGTATTGAGTTTGGGTGGTGAGTCTTAAAGGTAATATTGCATTTAGAGTGAAGCAGAAGAATGAAAATAGTTCAGGTCAGGAGACTATGCTCAGGAGAAGCAGTGAAAGCAAGAGGGCCAATATTTACATGAAGGAGTTCCTGAGATGGGCCAGCTCACAGTTGAAGAGGAGCAGTGTTAGGGCATGACTGGGAATGGGGTGTTCACAGACCTTAAATGTGACATGGAGCATTTGACTTGAGTGTCATGGTTATTAGTAGGCCATCATAGGAGCCACATATTTGAGAAAGCATAGGCAAGCCAGAGCAGAGCAAGGGGAGTCTTTAAGGAGCCTGTTTCAGTTATCTACTAATGAGATATTGAAGACTGAGTCTGGAAGTATTGAAGTCGAGGGAAACTTGGAAACAACCTGGAGAACTTGACGAATAGATGTATATTGTTCAACCTTGTCATAGGCACTTGTAATAGTCCTTAAAGAGCAGTAAGGTGTAGCCCCAACTAGTGTATTGGAACATGTGTTTTTGCTGATAGGTTAATTAAAAAAAAAAAAAAAATTCCCAGTATGTTAACCTATATAGAGAACTTATGTTTTCTTTGTAGTTGTGTAACATTTCAAACTAATAACTAAAGGCATGTATAAAATAAAACACATTTACCAAAGGTTGGGCAAAGGGTGGAAATAGAAACTGAGATGGAGTAGGAAATATTTTTCCTGAAGGGTTGCTATTGATGCTTTGTGTTTTCATTCTTCCCTTTCACATACATCCTTTCTTGGACTGTTTTTCTTCCTATCTTCTTTTTCTCCTTTGATCTTTCTGTTCTTTGCTGCCTTCCACTTCCATCCTCCTCCTTTCATGTATATGTCTCAGGCCTGCCTCGGTTTTTTGGGAGGTGGGGTGGGGTGTTTTTGGTTTTGTTTTTTTGAATTTTTACTGGACTATATAGTTTATAAGGTTGTGTCAGTTTCAGCTGTACAGTGTGTGTGTGTGTGTGTGTGTGTGTGTGTGTGTACGTACGTACATATATCCATTCTTTCCTGTCTGGATTTTTATTAGGACTTTATGAAGTATTTATTATTATTATTATAAAATATGCTTAAAATTGCACACATTTAACTATACATCTTTACATGTCATTTATAAAAATAAACAGAACTGTCACTTGGGTTGAGAAATAAAAAATTACTATCGCCCTGAAGTGAAAGTGAAAGTCACTCAGTAGTGTCTGACTCTTTGTGACCTCCATGGAATTCTCCAGGCCAGAATACTGGAGTGGGTAGCCTTTCCCTTCTCCAGCGGATCTTCCCAACCCAGGATCAAACCCAGGTCTCTCCTGCATTGCAGGTGAATTCTTTACCAGCTGAGCCACAAGGGAAGCCCAAGAATACTGGAGTGGGTAGTCTATCCCTTCTCCAGCGGATCTTCCTGACCCAGAAGCTTCTACTGTTGCCCTAGAAGCTTCCAAAAGCCCCTGAATTCCTGTTCCCAGTCACATCTTACCTTTTAATTGGTATCATTTACTGCCACAGTTATTCTCCTAACCTTTTTATGCCTCTCCCCCAACATGTGAGTTGTGTTCCCCCAACATACACACACCCTCTCACAGGCACACACATACACACACATGCACTTGCTTGAGCACACAATCTATTCTATTAGAAAAAGGTGCCCCTAGACATGACCAAGAGAATACAGAGGCTGAAGCTGCACCTCTTCTTATGAGAAAGGTTTGAGAAAAGTACAGAGACCTTCTTAGCAGTATGCAGATGAGTATCTTGAAGTCTGATTGAGAGGAGTAGGAAGCCACCTTTGAATAAGAAAGGTAATTTTCTTTGAATTTTTACATGAATTCTTTCATACCATGTCTTTGACTCCCCTCTTCTGTCTATACACACTAAATAGCAAAATACATAAATAACCCAACCCATTTGAAATGCCATGTAACACAGAGACGCTGAACTCCTTTTCAGGAAGAAATTATTTAGCCAGATATAAAGGTATCTGATACCAGACCTATTGCCTCCACTCCTCACAATAAATATTACTGTTCAGGACCCTTAATATTGTAATAAATACACAGTTTTTCTGGAGGTGGAATAGATAGTATACAAGTCAAAATAAAGTTGCTTAAAGACATAGGGCATATTGTTTTGCTCTATTTTATGGTAGTATATTTTGAAGTTTTATGTAAAAGTTTGACTTTTATTTTGGAATTATCTAAGATTCCAGGTAGCCTCCTTTAAGATTAAATAAAAGCAATGAATAGTTGATTAAAAGCTTTGCAAAGCATTTATTAGCCTGTACTTGAAATAAGGCTTAAATCATGTAGAGAGATATAAAATAATGCCTAAAATACTGTATATCTGATACTATATATCTGATACTAAAATTCAAATTAGACATTTTTCTTTGTCAAAATTTTAATTTTATTTTTAAGTACATAGTAACATTCATGTGATCAAATTAAATGATATAAAAATGTATTCAGTGAAAAGTGTTCCTTCTTCATCCTTGTATTAAGTTCTACTGGTCATTAAGACTTTTTGTGATAAAATGTGAATTTGGGGTAAAAATACATCAAGTGACAGAATAGAGAGCCCAGAAACAGATCAAGATGTTTGATGTGGACATTTGATTTAGAACAATGTGGCTCTGTAGAGCTGTGGTAAGGATGGTCTTTTCTATGTATGATGTAGGGGCTCTCGAATATTTGTATAGAAAAAGATGAAAACGTTATATAAAAAATAAAGTACAGATGGATTGCAAACCTAAATATGAAAGAAATAAAAAGTTTTAAAAAAGAAGACTTCATTTTATGGAGTAGACTAGAAACAGGATTAATCTCCCTTAAAAACAAAACTATCCACCTGCTCTATTCTCTCTCCCTTAGGAAATTCCAGAAACAGTGAAATCAGTTATTAACATTGAGAATTTTATTAAGCCATAAAATATTATTTGAATAATTAAGAATTAATTCAGCTCATCTTCCTTTTCTCTTTTTATATTATACACTTACATAAAAAACCCAAGAACCCCTTCTCAGTCTTTTTTTTTTTAAGCTATCCATTGACATCAGTTTTATAAAACTGGCATTTCCTTTAAAACAGAATTGCATAAAACAGATATTTACAGTGTTACCATGAAAAAATTCATGTAATTGTTAAAAAGTAAAGATATCTTTTGTCTATGTTCTTTCAGGGCAATTAAAGCATTTCAGGAGGTGCTTTATGTTGATCCCAGCTTTTGTCGAGCCAAGGAAATTCATTTACGGCTTGGGCTTATGTTCAAAGTGAACACAGACTATGAGTCTAGTTTAAAGGTAGGTTGTTGGGTTTTATCAAAGATACAGTGTTTCATTTTTTGTGCTTTTGAGGGGGGTTGTCAAATATTAGAACATTGAGAAATGTTGGAATTTGTATTGGTACTTCAAAAGAAAATTTGAAAATTTAGATGAAAGAACTTTTATCAGCTCTGAACTGGAAGATGCATATGTTTGGGTTTTGGAGTACCTTACGCTAAGACATAAGCAAGTAATTGTATCAGTAAACTTTTCTTTTTAAAGTTTGAATTGTGGTCCGTCATCAGGAAAGGGTGAAGGTTTCAACGTCGATTTGAACACCTGAATCACTCCACTGTTAGTGATGGGTCAGAACCAGCTGCTCAGTGATTCTGTATCTGTGACCCCATCTTTTGACCATTTACTTGTATGGGTCTCACTAGGTGTTGCTAGGCCAACAGAGCATGTCCCATATCTTAAATTATTTTTAAAAAAGTGTGTTCTTTGGTAGTCATTTCACCTGCTAGTTTGTGAGTATAAACATTGTTGGGCAAAATAGCACATCATTGCTTATCAAAATAGCACAACATTACATTTCTCAAGTTTTTCATTTGAGTTTCCTGTGCTATTTATGGCATAACTTTAGGTATTACGGGGCTTTTCATGAAAATAGTACTTCCCTGCTTGACAAAAGATTGATTTTTGAAAGGATTAGAAGTTCTAGGAAAAAATTTTTTGTGAGTTTATGGCTGTGATGGTTGCCATGTTCTAAATATCTCCATTGTATGCTATCTTCATTCTGAAGGGTCAGGAGGGAGATAAAAAAAGATAATGCTTTACAGTAGGTTGTAATTTGAATTCACTAATAAGGAACTACTGAAATTTTAAAAAAGTACTTAGGAATGCCTAATTGCTCTAGAATTGTAAAGTAGACACTTTCACAAATACTGTTTCTGTCTTCCATGAGTTTATACAGAAGAGTGCTGTTGGTATGAAAGAGAGGTATATACCCCAAAACACTAAAGTAAGTAGATTGTGAAAGTATTCAGATCACACATTTGTCAAAGGTGAGTACAGTTTGAGGAATAGGCCCTAGGGCAAATGTAAGTAATGTGGAGAAGTTGATCAGTTTTCCTCAAGCTTAAAGCAGCCTGTCTCAAACTGTATTTTGGCATGTGAGTGGACTTGAAATGGAAAACAAGTTCAGATATTCCACCTTGCATATTTTGACCTCCTGTTGGACAGTCGCAGTGTATACTAGCAAACCAGATTTTATGTTGGCTCCAGGTTGGTTTCCAGGTGTGATCAAAGTGAAATGATTTCTTTTTCATATTTCATAAAGAAAAGCATTATATGGTAACGGTATAGGTGCTTAGTGTAGTGCCGGCATATAGTAAGTACTCAGTAAATACCTGATTTATTGTGTTGTAGAGGACAAAGATCCTTACTTCTTGTTGATCATTTCAAGAACACTTTGCATCTCATTGGCCAGAATTAGACCACATGGCCATTTTCAGTGATTCCTCATCAAAGATTTGGTTATTCTGTTCTATTCTTTGGATCAGTTATGTCCTGTTTTTGAGCAGAGCTCAATTTCCTAAGCATGCTTTTCCTATCAAATAGAAGAGTGAGGGGTGGGTAAAAAGAGTGTTTTGATATGGGGGTAGTGCGTACAATCTGTCCATTACAGATCCAGTCTTTTCTGCCTCATTTTCTTTCCCTCTCAGGGATAGAGATACAACATATACAGTATGTTTTAGATGGTAAAATATTTAAATAAAATGCAGTTTATTTTCATAATAGATTCCTGCTTTTCACCCACACATGAAATGCATTCCAGGGCCTCCTGTTTTATTTCTATCTCTGGTAATAACTTTTCTCCCAAAATGTACTTCTGAAACAGATTCATTCTGTTTTGGTACCATGTAAATAGCTCTCAGAGCAAGCAAATTTAGTTTTAAAATTTGACCCTGCCACTAAACTAATTGTGTGACTTGGGCAATATGCCTAACTTTTCTGATCCTCTTTCTGTCTGTGTGTGTGTGTGCTTAGTTGCTCACTTGTGTCCAACTCTTGCAACCCCACAGACTATAGCCTGCCAGGTTCTCCTGTCCATGGGATTCTCCAGGCAAGAATACTGGAGTGGGTTGCCATTTCGTTCTCCAGGGGATCTTCCCGACCCAGGAATCAAACCCGGGTCTCCTGCATTGCAGGCAGATTCTTTACCGACTGAGGTACCAGGGAAGCCCCTTTCGGTCTGTAGAACTGGAATAACTACCTACTCCACAAGATTGTTACAAAGATTAAACAATATATATATCAAAGTCTCTGTTAAATAAGTTTTTTCAGCCCTTCTTTTTTAGTTCTCAGTTTTACCATATCTAAAACTCTGATTTGGGGCCAGTATTAGATATTGTTTGTATGAAATCCATTTTCTTGTCCTAAATTTTAATACTTGTATTTTTGACATACTGCCCACTCTCAGAAATATGAAGTTAATACCCAACTTACTTTTCAACTAGTGGTGTTATTTTTCCATTAAATTGGTCAGTAAAGATTTCACATGTTTAGTTGAGTGATGGAGGTACCTATTCTTAGTTTATTAACTAGTTTAGTATTATCTGAACCAGAGTCCATTTCAGGGTGACATTTCTACGTGATACTGTATGGCTTTTCTGCTTCATATAATACACCCTCAGGTGGGAGTAGTTGCCTATTTACTTCCATATAATTAATTCAGAATTTTATTTCATTACTTTTTAATGATATTAATAATAATTGCTTACATTTGTTATGTATTTGAGGCAGTGTGCTATTGCTGCTTCAGAAAAGCATGCCAGTTTAGACAAGTAGTTTTATATGATGCTTCTAATTTTTACACCTTGGCAGAGTATTAAAATTATTTCCTTCATATGGAGCTAATAAATGCAAAATAGGATGTAATATCACCCATATTCTTTGGTCAGTTAATGCATCTATTTTAATTTAACGAAGATCATATAAAAATTCTCCCTGATATTTAGATATTTAAGTTCCCCTGAAATAATGGCAGCATTCAATTTTTTTTTAAAGGTAGATAAAGAAGGTGGCTTTTTTTTTATGGGAACTTGTGGATAGTTGTCTGGAATACCAGTGTAAGTCCCCTTATAATTTGATATTTGAAGATGATAAGTGCAGATTGAAGGGAATAATATGAAGGGATTAAGAAGATGAGAATTGGAAGAGGAGATTCAAAGGAAATGGGTTGAACTCAAATGAGACTTGTGTGTTAGCTTGGCATTACACCAGGTGCTTCGTGTTTCTTGAATGGATAGCTTAATAAAATGAAAGAGGCAATAAAATGACAAAATGCCTCTCATGAGATTGGCTGGAAACATTGGGGAGAAAAGATGAGGCTGATTGTATTTGTCATCTTCTACAGAAACTGACAGTGCAGTTTTCTCTAGATGCCCCCTCTTCGCCAGTTCATTCTGCTGTCTCCCTCTATTATCATACCTCACGTGAAACTTCTGAGTGAGATAGCATTTTACGTTTTTTTAAAAAAACACTCTTCTCCAGAAACTGCTTCATTTCCAGGTATCTGATTTGATATCATACTTCAGACTCAGGAATTTTATTGTTTTTTTTCCTTATTCCAAGAAATTAAGGCAGAAAGAATGAGTAAAGGTATGATGATGTGTATTTCCTTTTAGAAACCACTTTTGGAATCTGTGAAATACCTCCTGTCTTTTACTATTCTACTCATATAAATCATTTCCTTCATTTAATTGAGATACTATGAACTATGTATTATAAAAATATTTGCTCAGAATTTCAATACCAGCTATTAAATTAATTTTAATCAGGCCTTAAGTTTCTAAGATATATCTGTAGTATTTTTTGTTGAAGCTTTAACTGTATATTTTTATTCATTCAGTTGTCTAAAGATAATAAAAGTTGCTGTTATTTCTCTGGCCCACTCCTGGCCTGCTTCCTTCAGTTGCTCAATAACTTAACTCTTCTAATTGGTGCTTTGAAAATTTTAGGCTTTTAAAATTTTTAAACTTTTTTTATTGAGATAGAATTGACATACAACTTTGAGTAAGTTTAATTTGTACAATGTGTGCTTCAGCAATATGTGAACCGTGAACTTCCTGATGTTCAGGCTGGTTTTAGAAAAGGCAGAGGAACCAGAGATCAAATTGCCAACATCTGCTCGATCATGGAAAAAGCAAGAGAGTTCCAGAAAAACATCTATTTCTGCTTTATTGACTATGCCAACGCCTTTGACTGTGTGAATCACAATAAACTATGGGAAATTCTGAAAGAGATGTGAATACCAGACCACCTGATCTGCCTCTTGAGAAATTTGTATGCAGGTCAGGAAGCAACAGTTAGAACTGGACATGGAACAACAGACTGGTTCCAAATAGGAAAAGGAGTACGTCAAGGCTGTATATTGTCACCCTGTTTATTTAACTTATATGCAGAGTACATCATGAGAAACGCTGGACTGGAAGAAACACAAACTGGAATCAAGGTTGCCGGGAGAAATATCAAAAACCTCAGATATGCAGATGACACCACCCTTATGGCAGAAAGTGAAGAGGAACTAAAAAGCCTCTTGATGAAGGTGAAGGTCGAGAGTGAAAAAGTTGGCTTAAAGCTCAACATTCAGAAAATGAAGATCATGGCATCCAGTCCCATCACTTCATGGGAAATAGATGGGGAAACAGTGTCAGACTTTATTTTTCTGGGCTGCAAAATCACTGCAGATGGTGACTGCAGCCATGAAATTAAAAGATGCTTACTCCTTGGAAGGAAAGTTATGACCAACCTAGATAACATATTCAAAAGCAGAGACATTACTTTGCCAACAAAGGTTCGTCTAGTCAAGGCTATGGTTTTTCCTGTGGTCATGTATGGATGTGAGAGTTGGACTGTGAAGAAGGCTGAGCACCGAAGAATTGATGCTTTTGAACTGTGGTGTTGGAGAAGACTCTTGAGAGTCCCTTGGACTGCAAGGAGATCCAACCAGTCCATTCTGAATGAGAACGGCCCTGGGATTTCTTTGGAAGGAATGATGCTGAAGCTGAAACTCCAGTACTTTGGCCACCTCATGTGAAGAGTTGACTCATTGGAAAAGACTCTGATGCTGGGAGGGATTGCAGGCAGGAGGAGAAGGGGACGACAGAGGATGAGATGGCTGGATGGCATCACTGACTCGATGGACGTGAGTCTGAGTGAACTCCGGGAATTGGTGATGGACAGGGAGGCCTGGCGTGCTGTGGTTCATGGGGTCGCAAAGAGTCAGACACGACTGAGCGACTGATCTGATCTGATATCATCACCATACCATATATCATCGCCACCGATTTGATACATTATCATCATCACCATAGCATTTCCTAATAACATCTCTGTCATGCCAGATAATTATCATTTTTTTGTATGTGAGAACAGTTAAGATCTAGTCTCTTAGCAGCTTCAAAGTTTATAGTACAGTATCATTGATACAGTAATCTCTATACTGTAATCTAGTTATCTGCTAGTTTCACATTTGTACCTTTCAACCACCCCAGTTCCCACTTTGGCAGTGGAATTTGGTTTCTCCTGAGTATAATGTCACTGTCTGGGCAGAGAATGGTCACTGCTCTTTGTCTTCTGTCCATTTTTCCTCATTTGTGGACAGAAATCTTTTCCTTGCTCTTTCATTTTTCTACTGTTCATCAACTTTACTTTTTAATCTTTTCTCTGTATTATCTGGGGCTGTCCAGCTGGCGCTAGTGATAAAAAACCCGCTTGCCAGTGCAGGAGACATAAGAGACAACGGGTTCTATCCCTGGGTCAGGAAGACCCCCTGGAGAAGGAAATGGCAACCCACTCCAGTATTCTTGCCTAGAGAATCCCATGGATAGAGGAGCCTGGTGGGCTACAGTCCATGGGGTTGCAAAGAGTCAGACACAACTGAAAGTGACTTAGCAGTTTAGCACTTTTTATGTATTATCTGGTATGAGGTAATCTGCTCATTGGTTTATCTGTCTACTAATGCTTTCTCCACTTCAATCTGCCTGCCCAGTTTTATTTTTCCTTTTGGTATTTATTTCTGCCCTGAGTTCTATCACATACCTGTAAGTGCAAAGTAGTATAAATAGTAGAAGAACTTCAGTTCCTCAAATACATTTTTGAAAAGGACATGACTGCTCATAGATGTTCGGTAACCATCCTTTCTTGATACTGAGCAGTTGGGATAAGCCCAGGTTTCCTGTGTCAGGTTTCTCTCCTCAAATATATTTTAACTACAAGAAGTCATTTCTAATCAAAAAACACTTTTTGGTGTTTATGGATGACTACTTAAATTTGTGGTTATAAATATTCGGTCTTCAAATGCAGCTTTATGAAACATTCAGTGTATTCAGTGTCACAATTTTTTAAGCTTATGTTTCTAAACAACATTTTACAATGCAAATTGTAATGTTATCCTTTATAAATATATATATATTATGTTAACTTTGTTATTTGTGTGCGTGTTAGTCTTATTTTGATTTGAACACAGATTGTATACTAGATTTAAAGAACTTGAAAATTCAGTCAATACATATTCTGATTGTTTCTGTACATAGATTTGACATACGCTAGAACCAGTGTTTTAAAGTTTCTAATCAGTTGCATACCTGTACTTTTATAAAATGTGATAAAAAGAAGAAATTTGAGAACTATGTTGGACACAGTTACAGGAAGAAAGGTGAGCAAGATCTGTAGAATAAATTGGTTCTCAGGATGGATGCATGGATGGATGAATAAAAGGTAACACATCCTAGAGATCTTAAGGAGTCTTAATAAAGGAGTTAACTTATTGACAAATAAGTGTGGGTAGAGAGTCCCCATTTATTGACTTGGCTTACTTTTCTGTTAATAAAGCAGGGGATAAAGAAAGCAACAGGTTTGGGGATTGGGAAATGAAAAGCCTCCAAATGGAAATGGGTCATTTGGGAGTATATTGAGTTGGAAGTACCTGAGGGATATCAGATGTTGGTATAGACGGAAGTCTGGAGCCAAAAAGAAGGGCTGGAAATTAGATTTTGAACATCTTCAGTATAGAATGTCTTTTGCCTTACTATTTCTGTGTGTGTGTGTGTGAAAGACAGTTTTGGAAGAGACCATATTGGTAAACTTGAAAGAAGGAGCCTCTTTTTTGAGTGAAGATTGCTAGGATTCATTAGCTATTAGCCATTGGTGCAGTAGAGTTCCTCCTTGAAACTGTTGTAATAATCTTGAATTACAAAGAGAATGCAAGAACTGAGTTTGGGAACTTTGAGGGAATCTCAGTCAGATCAACTTGGCCAGGCATCATGGCTCACAAATGCTACCGAAACTTACCAGTTCTAGTTTGGTATCTTATTTTCAGAGACCAAATTCCTAAAGTAATTACCATCGCATTCTAAGGCATTTTCCCTAGTTTTAGAAATGAAATTTGTTGGTTTTTTAATTCATACTTTCAGAATTCTGGCAATCTGTAAAAAAAAATAATTCGCCTTTGACCTGCAAGAGTACCTGACACACCTTCCATTCTCCCACTTAAATGGCTCATAAATCCTTGTTTCATAAACGCTGTGTAAACAGACATTGTTTCCTCAGCTTGAAGGATCTCTTTTCTTCCCTCATCTATATCTTTTAGACTCTGCTATGGAATTGTCTTTTAAACTTTTATTAGAACATTAATTTCAGTGAGCCTTTTATTCAGTTGCGTAGATGCTGACTCAGTGCTAAAGAATCTAACAATGCAGGAGATGCAGGTTTGATCCCTGTGTTGGGAAGATCCCCTGGAGGAGGAAATGGCAACCCACCCCAACATTCTTAACAGGTATAATCCCATGGACAGAGGAGCCTAGCGGCCTACAGTTGATGAGGTCCCAAAGAATTGGATGTAGCTGAGAACATACACACGCATAGTCATAACAGAGTGCTTGGTGTAGAGTAAAAACGGGTTGCAAACATTTTACTGCTAAGAAGCAGCATTTGCTTTAAATTAGACAGCAGTATTGACTACCCGTACCTTGTCTATATAGACTGAAGTAAGGCTTTTGGGGGTAAGCACACAATTTGCAAGTTTTAAATATTGGCATTTAACCCTGACTGTGCATTGGAATAAGTTGTAGAGGGTTTTATCTGGTTCATAGGGTATTGTTCTCAACCCATTGAATCAGAACATCTGAGATTGAATCTGGAATCCACACGTTGCTCCAAATTAATAATTTATACATACAACCATAACTTGTCAATAATGAAAAGTTATCTCACTGCCTGTCTTCAGGTTTGGGAACATAGTTGAAGGGTTCTACAACTGAAAAGATGGTAAGATAATCACAGATTATACAACTAGAAGTAAAACATTTTAAAAGGGAAATAAAGTCTTGAAATTGGTGTTTTATGTGTTAGTTACATCAGCTTTCATTTCTATCTGAAGGGGAAAATCTAGTTCCTTAGTCTATAGAAAGCAAAGTACTGAAAAGTTACTTTGAAATATTGAACAAGTCGAAAGCTTTTAAAGAAAAAGTTACTTTGGTGAGAACGATGTCAACAGAAATTGTAATGAATTGAACCTTGTATTAAATTGGACCAGAAAGACTCTATTAAAAGGAACATTAGGAAAAAATGTTGTAGGTAAATCTTCTTGCTTTGAAATTAGTTTTCTGTAGAATGCTTTCTGCCTTGAGGTTTGCGATAGTCTTTGAACTGCAGAAGCCTTTATTGGCTGGCAACTATTTCACACAGCAGCAGTCAGTTTCAGTACTGCAGTATTTCAGTATGAGGTATATTTCTTAGCTCTTCCTGTTGGTTGCAAGGATGGGTGCTAGGTATTTTACCATGGTATCTTCAGGTTTGGGGCTGATTATCATAGTTGATAGTTATTTGCTGACTTATGTGTTAAAAATACATCTATTTTGCATCCAATTTAGACACTAGAAATGAAACCATGAAGTCATACCATCCCCACCCTAGTCTCTCATCTCCCTTTAGTTTACTCAAAGGTGTATCAGTGATTTTTGTTATGTGGGGTGGTTTTATGTGGCTGTTCTTAGTTTGTTAAACTCAATTATTCTGTAAGTTTTTTCATTCTCACACCTGTTTTTGAATATGTACACTCTTGCAGAGTTAATTCTTGTGTATCATTGTGGTTTGGAAATGTTTGACATTTCATGATGTTTTGGGATTGAAATGGTGCATCAGTGACTTCATTGCTGATTTTAAGATCCATTAATAATTATGTAGTCCAGAACTTCTGCCCGATTTCATTACAGGACCTTCAATATTGATAGATGAAATGTAGATTGGGTGATTTGAATTATGCATCTCTCTGCTCTTTGTGAGATTTAAGTAGAATAGTGAAAATAAAATATTGCCATCTTAAATGGTGTTTTCTTGGCCGGACAGTTTGCATCCTTTAACTCAGGAAAGTTATGTTTTTGTTGTTTTGTTGCTGGCTGACTTCTTTTGCAACCCCATGGACTGTAGCCCGCCAGGCTCCTCTGTCTATGGGATTTTCCAGGCAAGAATATTGGAGTGGGTTGCCATTTCCTTCTTTCCCAATCTGGGGATCGAACCTGCATCTCCTGCATTGGCAGGCGGATTCTTTACCACTGAGCCACTAGAGAAACCCCTGTCTTATCTAAGTATTAATGTTGGCAGGATAGATTAGACTTTGAAATGCAGTACAATCTGAATGTGTGGCTGCTGTGCCTCTTCTTATCTAGAGGAAAACAACTGGCTATAAAATAATGCTTTGCTTTCGTAGTACTCACTTTTTAAAATAGTCTGTTTTCTATTGCTATGGTAGCACACTAAAAGGATGTTTGAGGACATACAATCTGCTTTGTAGGCCAGGGGAGAATAAAAGCAGTTCTCAAAGTATTCAGATGTTGGATTTTTTTTTCCCATTCTGTAAATTATGGCAAATATTTTTTCACTTTTGATTGTCATTGTGTCCCTAGTATCTTCATTGTCCTAAGGACATTATAGGGTTTTGAAGTAGTTGTTGAATGGATTAAATATTTAATATTTAAGGGTCATAGTCATTTCGTTAGTAGCTTGCTCATTCAGAATATTACAGCCTCTAAATATTGAGTACTGCAAATGTAGGCTACAGTAATTATGCATGCATATAACAGACATTTGTGAATAACTACTAGTTCATACGAAATTATGCCTTCTAATCTTTGTTTCATTGTAGTACTGGGTAACTGACATTAGTTTATTTTTGTTAACTGAGGGTTCTGGTTGACCAAGTGCAGTTTTGTTGATTCTGTGTTGAAATACAGTACTAAAAGCTTGCTGATGACTCTCTCCCTTGATATAGAAAGTTTTAAGTTTCTTTCGGGCTTACATCTAGAAGTTGTCATTATATGTATCAGTTTTCAGTTTTTCCAGCAGTTGAAAAAAGACAATTCTTTAGGCATTTGGCTTGTGTATAGAAATGGTGATTTTTAGACAATTGTTTTGTACTTTTGGCTTTTGATTACTTTTAATGGTAAAAATTTGTGGAGGCTTGGAAATTTTGAATATGTATCTTTTAGAAGAATTCAGAGACTTAACCTTTTTTATTTGTTATTATTTGTTTATTTGTTTCTGACTGTACTGTTGCACGGGTTTTTCTCTAGTTGCCGTGAGCTGGGGCTACCCTCTCATTGCAAGAGAAGAGGGCTTCTCGTTGCAGAGCACAGGCTGTAGGGCTCACAGGTTTCAGTAGTTGCTGCTCATGGACCCTCACTAGTTCTCTAGGGGATCTTCCTGACTCAGGGATCAGACCTGTTTCCTGCATTGCAGGTGGATTCTTTACCTGCTGAGCTATCAAGGAAGCCCCACCTTAAAAAAATTTTTTTTAAATATTCCATACTAACTATAGTACTGGTTTGCCTTTTCCTAATTATATAGCCAGTTCAGTGTTGATAAACTTGATGCCAGATCGCACCCTGTTGGTTTTTTTGACTATATTGCACAGCATTTGGGATCTGAGTTTTCAGACCACAGATCAAACCTGAGCCCCGCTACACTGGAAGCATAGTCTTAACCACTGGAGCAACAGAGAAGTCCCCGGCACGCAATGTTCTTGATGATTTGTATTCTTAAAGATTAGCATTACGCCTTGAGTTTGACGTGTATTTTGTTTTTGCTTCTTTCTTTTTTTGTCAAGGGGACAGGCTTATGCAATATTATTACAAGTGGATGCTGTAAATTATTAGTGGTTTAATACTGCCTACACATATAATAGGGTATATATCCTAAAAGGGTAATTGCATTTGTTTTCTATCGGTTGCAAGGATGTGTGCTAGATATTTTCTAATGCGGCTTCAGGTTTAGGGGTTGGTGATCATTATTGATAGTTGATATCTTAATATCTTAGTAGGTACATCTGTTTTGCATCTGGTTTAGATAACTAGAAATGAAACTATGAGGTCATGCCATCCCCACCCTAGTCCCTCATCTCCCTTTAGGTTTAGAAAACCAGTGGTTTTCTTTATGTGGGATGGTTTTGTATGGCTATTTGGTACATTCTTTGTGATACTTCAAATACTTTTAACAGACTCTAATTACAATAATTATTGAAAAATCAGTAGGGGCAAATAGTTTTACCCTTTATGATAATTCTCATGGTCATTTAAAAAAATGTATATATCATTTTGAGATAAGCAGTGGTATTTAATCCGTTAACACCATTGAACTTTTACTTTCAGTTTTTAAAATAATTATGTGTTCTATTTGAAGTGTTCAGTAACTAACACTTCCTATGTACTAGAAGACTTAAAAACCTGATTCTTTTTTCCATATAAATAGATTTACATAGGATGACTTGATATCAAGTTAATTCTTACGCCAAATCTCTTTCTCAACTGTTCAAAGAAAATAATGCAGCAGTCTGTTTGTTCTCAGCAATAAATGTTCAAAGTAATGCTAGTTGGTTGTATAATATGTTATATTTGCATAGCATAGTTTCATAATTATATTAAACCTTATATACCTGAAAAGTATCTTGTATGACTGATTTTTAGTGCATTAATTTTCTCTCTTCTTGCAGCATTTTCAGTTAGCTTTGGTTGACTGTAATCCCTGCACTTTGTCCAATGCTGAAAGTAAGTATTATTAAGTACCATTGTTTTCTGCACGTATTCAGATCACTTCATGGCAGATAATAGTCATGAATCCTGTGTAATTTTTCCCCTGGAATTGTTGAATCTAACTATATTTGTTGCCATAACTATTTGTACAAATGGAACATGTGAGACCAGTTATTTATTGTGAACAGTGTGTGTCTAAAATAGATATACTAGTGAACTGGGTTTGTTGAATTAAAATTATCTGTCCTAGTGAACAGGATTGATTATTTGTATATTAATTACATTGTAGATGACTTGGGAAGGTTAAAAACAGGATTGTCAGTCCTTTCAGAAGTCTGAGTGTACAAAGATTCATGTGTTAGTTCACTGATTCATACTTAGTGAATTAAAAATATTGGTAGTGACGAGGATATACTTTGACTTTCTATTATAGTTTTAAATATCATACATAAAGATTGTGGTGAGATTTTTCGATTAATTAGAGTGTATAAAAATTGAATCATTCTTCATGAAAATTTCAGATAAATCAAAAGATTCTAGATTTTACAAAGTCAGTAGTTTGCTATAAGCGACTTCATTTTTTTAAGCATATAGAAAGGAGTTTAGTGAAGAGTTAGTAGTCACAGTGGTAAAAATGCCTCCAAATGATTGACTCAGTGAAAAAACTGTAGAAATTTGAATATAACTTGCATATAAGATGAAATAAGATATAGTGTTGATTAAATCATTATCTAGACCAGACTAATTGTCTTATAATTCTACTAAATGCAATTTTCTGAGAAAACTTAAAAGAATTCTGTTTTCTTTAAATGAAACTTAGGATTTAGTACTGATTAGTGTATTTCCAGAACAAATGGTGGAAAGGTAACAAATGCAGCACTGTTTTCATTTCTAAGATGAGGTTAAATGAGAAAAAGGATTTAACTCATTGATATATTAATTTATGAAGTGTTCTTTTTTTTTTAACTTATTTTTGTATCCTTAATTTTACATCCAAGTTATATAAACCATCTAAAATATAAACCCCTAAAATCCTTTTAAAATTATTTTATAGGAATAGGAAAAAAAATCTGATTTTCATTTAATTGATTGTATCTAGTGCCTAGAAACTAACTTTCATTCGTACTTGTCAATTTGAATAAAAACTTTTGAGGGATGTTTCATAACTTTCAAACTAAATATTTTTGTAAATCCTTATTTTATTCTACTCAAGCTGAAATCTTACTTGTGGATCGTTGCGCCTGAGAGGGAAACACCTCTGTAAAATGAGTACCAGAGGGCAGATACTTTCTTGTGGAATTTGAAGAGGACAGTTCTAACAATCATGAATACATTTTTGAGCTTACCACAGCTCTCTTTCTCTTGATTGCTGAGAAAGGAAATAAGGAGGAGTGACCAGTGTCCTGCTTTACACAGGACTGAGGAATTTCCCCAGACTCAGAACTATGAGTGCTGAAAGGTTTGTCACTCTAATGGAAGGCATGTGCTTTATTTAGAGACATTACACCATTATAGTTCAGTTGATGTGGGTAGTTTATTTTTAACTATATAACTTCATAACTACTTGATAACCATGATCATAAAGGCTGGTGTCTCACAGAGCACTCTCAAATATAGACTACTCACTTTGGGTACACATTATTACTATATAAGTACCAGACTCTTTATCATCTTTGTAAAAACTTCTCTGGATTTTTTAATACCATTACCTATTTAGGTAAGCCACAGACTTGACTATTTTTTGAAATCCATGTTACTACTACTCCATACTACAAAGGTCAGAAGATTTTAAAAGTGAAGAGAGCTTTTAAAGTCTATAAGAGATTTCTGTTTTATTGCACAGTTCATTTATGCATTAGAAAAACTCATATACTTGCCACTTCTAGAGCCTTTAAGAGGGGTTAATTGGACTTTGTGTTTTGAAAAGTAGAATCATGGTGATGAGAGACTTATACGATTGCCCCTTGGGATAAAATTGTTTCTTCTAGATTTAATTCTAAAAATAATGTCTTAATTTCTGAATAAAGTTTAATTTCAGAACCTTTTATGGCAATATTTGTTAAATTTCTACCTCTAATTGAGACTTGCCAAGTGGAGCTTTTTCTTATCTTTATGGTTATCTTCCACTTTGAAGAGGACTTTTAAGAATTTAAATATAAATTGATTTTCACACCACAAAAGATGATACTGGATTTAGTAACTTCTAGTATAGGAAAGCCCTTATTGAGCCTGGAGGAACTTTGGGATGGAAATAGAATGCTACCTTACTGCTACTAATCTTTTTTTCCATATCACCTTTCTTAGAGGAGTAAGAAGACAGGGGCAGGGAGGCGGGGGGATGAAAATATATTTTCCATCTCTTCCTCATTCTCTAATGGTGTAGTCAGGTGAGATTTGGACTAGACCTCTCAAAGAGAGCTGTGTTGAAAAGGGGGACTAGGAAATAAGAAAACCACTTAACAGATACAGGTAAAGGGAGAGGATATTTATATTTGTAGAACTTTTTTTATTATTATGATGTACTTTTCACAAAAAGTTGATTTTCATCTTTTAAAAATGATATTTTTATTTTGTCTCATCTCTGCTTATAATATTTAATGATTATGTATGAAGAGGGCAGTACTTTTGATCCAAAAATGTTTGATTTTAGAAGTCATTATATATTTTGTTTTGGATTTTATGCATATTTACTTATTCTCAGGTGCTGCTCTAGGGAACAGGTGTCAAAATCCTTTGTTAATCCCAGAACTAAATAAAAAGGTACCTTTCCGGGCCTTGCCCCAGGCTCACTGAATACAATCTCAGGGATCTCTGTATTTAACTAGCATCTCAGGTGAATCTTACAGTTGTGGGAGTTAGTGTGAGAGTTAAGTTTATGATACCAATGAGAGCTTGATGATAGATATTAGATCTTATTTTTAAAGATCCAGATACATATTATGCATATAATTTTGAAAGGCTCCCAGACTCCTTGAAATCTAACTATGAAATCCAGGTAAATCGAACATTTTAAAAAAACGATTTGTCATTGGAGGATGAAAATCATTATTTAAGTAAGCCAGAATTCAGTTTTGATTCCTGATTCATTGTTGCTTTCATTGAACATTCATATTCTGGTGGTGCAATATCAGAAAGAGCTGAAAATAAAAGCATTATGTATATTTTTTATTTTCAAGAGGTACTTGTTAATGTTGATGTTCTTTATTATTCTTGCTTTCCAAGTGGTTTGACCTTTTAAAAAATTTTTTTGAAGAACTGACAGAAATGCAACTTATTGTCTATGACATCTTTGTAAACATTAGTATGAAATATGTAATAAAATATATAACTAAAAAGAGTATTTTTCATTGTTGTTTTAATCAAATACTGACTTTCTTGTTTGAGTTTTAACTCAGTTTTTAAATACCATGTTGTGAAATGTATAGATTATAAAAGTTATATTTTATATCTGTTTAATGTTGCCATTTGAACTTATACTCACTTGCTACAGATTTTAATGTTAATTTTAATAATTACATTGACTAAATTTAGTAATAACCAATAATGAATACGTTTCTTATCATGTTCTTGTATGCTTGTATATTTTATTAACAATAAGTTATATTCTGAAATTACTTAAATCTATGCAGCAGAGATAGTGTTTATATTTTACATTTTATATTCTTACTTATATTTATCCAAACACTACTGTAATACAGTTGTTGACTTATTTTCTCATCTTTGCAGTTCAATTTCACATTGCCCACTTATATGAAACCCAGGTAAGTGTTTTAACTTAGCTTACTTTAAAACACTCATACCATTTTAAGTGGAATCAGATACACAGATAATTTAATGAAGTTCTGGGCACTACTTCTTACATAATACTCATTAAATGTGGTCAAGATTTTGCATTCATGTTACAGTTATTACACAGAGTTCTTGTTGTGTACAAAGAACTCATTAAACTCAAACTATCTGCAGCCTTAAATGGCTGTATTTGAGAAGCTTTCTCATATTCTTGATGTGAAATACCTAGGTTTCTTTTCAGAATGTTATAGATGGTTGTTATAATGCATTGTTCTTAGTTTCACTTTTTATTAAGATTGAAATATCCCTTCCGTATATCACCATTTGAAAAGCCTATTAGTAACCTCTTGATGTCATTACCAGTACTTTTATGGCTGCTATATTTAATTTTTTTTTTTTTTTGCTGTGCTGCAAGGCATGTCAGATCTTAGTTCCCTGACCAGGGATGGAACCTGTGCCCCCCGCAGTGGAAGTGCAGAGTCTTAATCACTGGACCACCAGGGAAGCCCTGGCTGCTATATTAAAAAAGCTATTTTAGAACATATTTTTATATATGCAGAATTTGCTTAGTTACATGATATAGGGTATAACACATAAACATTTAGTCTAGGTAAGCAGTTTTGGTATGGGCTTCCCTAGTAGCTCAGCTGGTAAAGAATCCACCTGCAATGCAGGAGAGCCCGGTTCAATTCCTGGGTGGGAAGATCCCCCGGAGAAGGAATAGGCTACCAACTCTAGTATTCTTGGAGTTCCCTGGTGGCTCAGTCGGTAAAGAATACGCCTGCAATGTAGGAGACCTGGGTTCGATTCCTGAGTTGGGAAGATCCCCTGAAGAAGGGATAGGCTATACCCGTTCCAGTATTCTTGCCTGGAGAATTCTGTGGACAGAGGAGCCTGATAGGCTACAGTCCATGGGGCTACAAAGAGTCGGACACGACTGAGCGACTAAGCAAAGCACAGGCAGTGGTATGGAAAATCAAGCGTAAGTTGGTATGAGGCTAAATATTAGGTAGTCATAGTTTGCTGCTGTTGTGCTTTGCTCAGTCATGTCCGATTCTTTGTAACCCCATGGACTGTAGCCCACCAGGCTCCTCTGTCCATGGGATTTTCCAGACAAAAATACTGGAGTGGGTTGCCATTTCCTGCTATAATCATAGTTTACCCAGTTTATAACAGCTTTTTAGGAAAATAAAGTACTGTTATATTTCTAGATAATTTCTAAGGTCTGTTTTGTTTCAGAGCCACCATGAGGTGGTCTAAAAAAAAAATTAACATCTGATTGCTGGACGCCTCCTTCTGCTGTGGTTTCTCCCCCCACCCTCCGTGCGTACATGCACACAGGTGTGTCTGTGTCTACTGAGTCAGAATTGATGCACACTCAAGTTTGGATACTCTGCTAATCTAGGGATTTCATCCAGCTTGAGAGGGTGCATTTGAGAATGATGTGCATGGAGCAGAGTCTTTACCTGCCGGTGCTAATCACTGCCTCCTTGTCAACTGCTGAATCAGTCAAGGCCCCAGGGTCAAAGCAGCTATAGACATAAGCTGTTTCTCCAAAGTTCTTTCTCTGGAGTATTAGCTCCTGCTTTCATTGCCTCAGGAGATCTCTGCTGCCTTCTAAAAGATGAGCTCTGATTTTTTTCCCCCAGCTTTCATAGCTCTTAGTAATTAGGTAAAACAGATGTTATCTAACCATTCTTTTTAATGAGTGTTTTTTGGCTGGAGATGGAAATCTATTTTATTATTTTGTATGACCACTTTAAAATTTACATTCCATTGTCCTCTGGTTTTCATTGTTTCTGGTAAGTTGTCTGTTGGTATTGTTTTGAATTTTATGAAGGTAATGTGGGGACAGGGCCCTTCCCCCACTGATTCTTTCATTTGATAAATTTTAGTGCCCATTAAGATTAAGCAAAACAAACCAAAAAAATGCGTGCTAGGCAGAGTATGTAATTATTAGATGATAAGAAGCTGACACTATAAGCATATGAAAGGATTGAAAAATCTTCACTTCAGTGCTTATAACAAGGATTTTTATTTTCAGGTGAAAAATTAAGGAAAACAAAAAGACTTACCTACCTATCTGAGGTGTACAATGTGATGATTTGATATATGTATGATTTCCCCCCACTGAATTATTAACACACCCGTCACCTCACATCTTCAAAGTGGAGCATTGAGAACATTTTAGTTCTCTTCACAAACTTCACTTATACAATACATTGTTATCAGCAATAGTCATCATATTATATGTTTGATCCTCAGACCTTATCTATCTTATAAATAAAAGTTTGTATCCTTTTACCGACCTCTTCCTTTTTCTTCCATCTCACCTCCTGGTGACCCTTGCATATCCCCTCTTCTAGAAGATCAAGCCCCCACCTCACCGCTTTTTAAAAAGAATGCACACAGAAGTGATACTGTATAGCATTTATCTTTCATTGTCTGGTTTTTTTCACTTACCATAATTCCCTCCAGGTTTATCCATGCTGTCACAAATGACAAGATTTCCTTCTATTTTTAAGGGTGAAATATCATTCCATTGTAATTATATACCACATTTTCTCAATCCCATCTGTAGACAGACACTTGTTTTCATCCTTGTCATTGTTTAGTCACTAAGTTGTATCGGACTCTCTGTGACACCAAAGACTGCAGCACACCAGGCTTCCCTGTCCTTCACCATCTCTTGGAGTTTGCGCAAACTTGTGTCCGTTGAGTTGGCGATGCCATCCAACCATCTCATCCTTGGGTTGCCCCCTTCTCCTCTTTCCTTCAATCTTTCCCAGCATTAGGGACTTTTCCAGTGAGTCAGCTCTTCACATCAGGTGGTCTAAGTATTGGGGCTTCTGCTTCAGCATCAGTCCTTCCAATAAATATTCAGGATTGATTTCCTTTAGGATGTACTGATTTGGTCTCCTTGCAGTCCAAGGGACTCTGAAGCACCACAGTTTGAAAGCATCAATTTTTCGGTGCCAGACTTCATTATGGTCCAGCTCTCACACATCTGTACATGACTACTGGAAAAACCAAAGTTTTGACTATACAGACCTTTGTTGGCAAAGTGAGGTCTCTGCTTTTAATTACACTGTCTACATTTGTTAGCTTTCCTTCCAAGGAACAAACATCTTTTAATTATTACAATTCACTCTTAGATATTTATATCATTTATTTAATTTATCTTTCTCATTTTATTAGCTGAGACCGCCTCCCCCACAGTACCATTTTTTCCTAATAGTATTAATGGCTTTCATTTCTTTTTCTTGATTATTTATGAAATGAATAGGTCACCATCTAAATTCTAAATAAACTTAAAGGTAAAGGATTTCTCCCTTTTAATTTTGTTATTAGTGTTACTTATTTTTGAATAGATAATCCAAAATGAAAGTGCCTTAAAGAATACACAGTGAAGTATCCTTCTCACTCTTTTTCCCTGGCCATCTAGTCCCCTGCTAAAAGCTGCTGCTGCTAAGTCGCTTCAGTCGTGTCCGACTCTGTGCGACCCCATAGACAGCAGCCCACCAGGCCCTGCTGTCCTTGGGATTCTCCAGGCAAGAATACTGGAGTCTCCAGGCTCCTCCGTCCATGGCAGGAGGAGCATTTTCATTTCCTCCATCCATTTTCTAGGCAGGAGTACTGGAGTGGGTTGCCATTGCCTTCTCCTGCCAGAAGCTACCAACTACCATTATCAGTGTTTTTATATCCTTCCACAGAAACTTGTATATATAAGCAAATCTATATGTATGTTTGCACATATTTATTGAAATAATAGCCCATTATGTATGTTCTCTCTTGATCTTGTTTAAATTGGTTTATTTTTTAAACTTAGTATTATATTTTGGAAATCATTCCCTATTAATGCATGTTGATTTATATTACATCCCTTTGCAGAGATGTAGTGTAACTAATTTCAGTATTCTCCTGTGAGAGATAGTTATAAATAATGTTATAATGAATAACCCTGTTGGTAAGAATTACTAGTTTCATTGTTAACCTTGCCTTCTAACTATCCAGCCATAGTTATTCCTGACACACTATAGACTGGTTTCATTTATTCATATTATAGAAATCCAAAAATTCTAAAGAAAGAAAAATTTAAGCTCACGTTTAAAGATGCAGTAAGTATGTCCTGATTACCTAGGGTTTATTCCATGAATTCAAGGTTAGTTTGGTGTAAGGAAATGTGTTAACAAAACAAAAATCAATGTAAGGAAAACAATACTGTGAGGAAGAAAGATTTTTTTTAAAGGAATTAATGGTATTCAAAGAGAAAAATAAAATGGTAGATCTAATTAAATGAAGTCAAAATCTTTTTATTCTAGAAAAAATTAACAATAGATAAATCACAGACTAACTTGATTAAGTGGATAAATGAGATAAACCACAGATACACAAAATAAGATGACCATGGGTACAGAAGAAATTAGAATAATCATATGAGACTACTTAGCAGACCTCTATGTGGATGGATTTCAAAACTTAAATGAAGTAGACTATTTCCCAGGGAAGTACAGACTAGCAAAATTGACCTCATTAGAGTTAGAAAAGTTATAAAAAGCCATTTTTCATAAAAAGAGAAAAGTAATGCCATGCAGAAAGTACCATGCCCAGTTGGTTTTACAGGGGAATTCTACCAAACCTTCAAAGACCAGATAATTCTAGTACTCTGTAGATTGTTCCAGAACATTGGAAAAGGAGAAAAACTTTCTAATTTCTTTCTCCTTTTTTTTGAACAGGATAGTCGGGGTCTTATAAATAGCTTTCTGTCTGACCTTGAGAGACATGTATTTGATCATAAAGTCCTCTCTGCACTTACTGATTCTGTTGTGTATTTTTGAGATATAATAGAAACAAAAGTCTGATTCTAAAAATCACTTATGGACCATAGTTCTTTGATGTCTTTTTTATTTTATTGTGAAATGTACATGACATAAATTTTCCCATTTTAACCATTTGTTCAATGGTATTAAGTACATTCACTTTATTGTGCAACTGTCACCATTGTCCTTCTCTAAAACTTCATCATCTTCCCAAGCTGAACCTCTGAACCCAATAAAGAATAATTCCTCATTCCTCCCTCCCTACAGCCCCTAGCAACCACTATTCCACTTTTTGTCTCTATGCGTTTGACTACTCTAGGTACCTCATGTAAGTGGAATGGTACAGTATTTGTCTTTTTGTGTCTGGCTTATTTCGCTTAGCATAATGTCTTTAAGGTTTGTGTATACTATAGCATGTGCCAGAATTCCATTCCTTTTTAAGGCTGAGTAATATTTCATTGTATGTATACACCACATTTGGTTTATCCATTCATCTGTCAGTTGATTTCCAGCTTTTGGCTGTTATGAATTTGCACATGAGTGTGCAAATATCTGTTTTTGTTCCAGCTTTCATTTTTTCTTTCTTTTTTTTTGATATATACTTAGAAGTAGAATTACTGAGTCATATGGTAATTCTGTTAAAATTTTTGAAGAACTTTCACACTGTTTTCCCTCATTCCTTTTTGATGAAAGTATATATAACATTGATACTTAAACCTGATACACTACAAAAAAGAATGAATGTACACACTGTTATCACTGATGAATGTTGGTATAAAAATACTAAATAAAATATAAGCAAACAATCTATTACCTCATGAAACAAATACACTATGAGCAAGTGGTATTCATTCAGAGAATACAAAGTTGATTGAATATTAGGAAATATGTTAATATCATGCTTTGTAATAATAGAGCTAAAGGTAAAAGCAAATCATCATCATAGATGCTAGAGACAAAAGAACTGTAAACAAATCTTCCACTACAGTTACTTTCTCACAGGGATATGGATAGAAATTCTGTAACTTTTATGTAAATATTCAGTTCAGTTCAGTTGCTCATTCATGTCCGGCTCTTTGCGACCCCATGGACTGCAGCACCCCAGGCTTCCCTATCCATCTACCAACTCTTGGAACTTACTCAGACTCATGTCCATCAAGTCGGTGCTGCCATCCAACCATCTCATCCTCTGTCGTCCCCTTCTCCTCCCGCCTTCAATCTTGCCCAACATCAGGGTCTTTTCAAATGAGTCAGTTCTTCACATCAGGTGGCCAAAGTATAGCTTCAGCATCAGGACTGATTTCCCTTAGGATTGACTGGTTGGATCTCCTTGCAGTCCAAGGGACTCTCAAGAGTCTTCTCCAGCACCACAGTTCAAAAGCATTAATTCTTTGGCTCTCAGCTTTCTTTATAGTCCAGCTCTCACATCCACACATGACGACTGGAAAAACCATAGCTTTGATTAGACCGTTGTTGGCAAAGTAATGTCTCTGCTTTTTAATATGCTGTCTAGATTGGTCATAGCGTTTCTTCTAAGGAGCAAGCGTCTTTTAATTTCATGCCTGCAGTCACCATCTTTAAGGATTTTGGAGCCCCCCAAAATAAAGTCTCTCACTGTTTCCATTGTTTCCCCATCTGTTTGCCATGAAGTGATGGGACCGGATGCCATGATCTTAGTTTTCTGAATGTTCATCTTTAAGCCAACTTCTTCAGTCTCCTCTTTTACGTCATCAAAAGACTCTTTAGTTCTTTGCTTTTTGCCGTAAGGGTGGTGTCATCTGCATATCTAAGGTTATTGATATTTCTCCCAGCAGTCTTGATTCCAGCTTGTGCTTCCTGCAGCCCAGCATTTCACATAATGTACTCTGCATATAAGTTAAATTAAGCAGGGTGACAGTATACAGCCTTGATGTACTTCTTTCCTGATTTGGAACCAGTCTGTTGTTCAATATCCAGTTCTAACTGTTGCTTCTTGACCTGCATGCAGATTTCTCAGGAGGCAGGTCAGATGGTCTGGTATGCCCATCTCTTGAAGAATTTTCCAGAGTTTGTTGTGCTGCACACAGTCAAAGGCTTTGACGTAGTCAATAAAGCAGAAATAGATATTTTTCTGGAACTCTCTTGCTTTTTCGATGATCCAACGGATATTGGCAATTTGATCTCTGGTTCCTCTGCCTTTTCTAAATCCAGCTTGAACATCTGGATGTTCACGGTTCACATACTGTTGAAGCCTGGCTTGGAGAGTTTTGAGCATCATTTTGCTAGCATGTGAGATGAGTGTAATTGTGTGGTAGTTTGAGCATTCTTTGGCATTGCCTTTCTTTGGGATTGGAATGAAAACTGACCTTTTCCAGTCCTTTGGCCACTGCTGAGTTTTCCAAATTTGCTGACATATTGAGTGCAGCACTTTCCCAGCATCATCTTTTAGGATTTGAAATAGCTCAACTGGAATTCCATCACCTCCACTAGCTTCATTCATATTGTTGCTTCCTAAGGCCTACTTGACTTGGCATTCCAGGGTGTCTGGCTCTAGGTAAGTAATCACACCATTGTTGTTATCTGGGTCATGTGGGTCATGAAGGTCTTTTTTGTATAGTTTTTCTGTGTATTCTTGCCACCTCTTCTTAATGTCTTCTGCTTCTATTAGGTTCATACCATATCTGCCCTGTATTGTGCCCATCTTTGCATGAAATGTTCCCTTGGTATCTCTAATTTTCTTGAAGAGATCTCTAGTCTTTCCCATTCTATTATTTTCCTCTATTTCTTTTCATTGATTACTGAGGAAGGCTTTCCGATCTCTCCTTGCTATTCTTTGGAACTCTGCATTCAAATGGGTATATTTTTCCTTTTCTGCTTTCCCTTCTTTTCTCAGCTATTTGTAAGGCCTCCTCAGACAATTGTTTGGCCTTTTTGCATTTCTTTTTCTTGGGAGTGGTCTTGATCACTGCCTCTTGTACAGCGTCTTGAACCTCAAGTCCATAGTTCTTCAGGCACTCTGTCTACCAGATAAGGGGGTGGACTCCGAGAGTTGGTGATTGTCAGGGAGGCCAGGCATGCCGCCTTCATGGGGTCGAAAAGAGTCAGACACGGCTGAACAACTGAACTGAATGGTCTAGTGGTTTTCCCTACTTTCTTCAGTTTAAGTCTGAATTTGGCAATAAGGATATTGCTTATCCCTAAGTAAATGTATTGTGAATAATGAGGACTAGATTTTCACTGTCAGAGAACTTACAGGTAAGAAAAGAAGAAAGGCTAGACTGAACTCTGTGTTATTGGATTGGAATTGGAGTAAAAACTAAACATACGGTTATTTACGGAAATTGAGAGTTGAGTAGAGATAGATACAATGGAAGAGTATGTGTGTATGTGTTGTGTATCCATTAATATATTTCCCAGCTCTGTTTGCTGTGAGTGCCTAGAAGGAAGGCCCCTCCTCCACAGCAGTGAATGTTCTACCATCCAGATCTTTGTTTCTAAGTTTGATTCTTCAGTAAAAGAAATCAAGAATTCTTGGGGAGAAGTGTGTGATTCCAGAGCTTAGGGAGGGAACCTACAAGATGAGCCCTGGAATATTTCATGGTGCCAAAAAATAAGTGAAAGTGAAGTCGCTCAGTCGTGCCCGACTCTTTGCGACCCCATGGATAGTAGCCTGCACCAAGCTCCTCCGTCCATGGGATTTTCAAGGCAAGAGTACTGGAGTGGGTTGCTATTTCCTTCTCCAAGGAATCTTCCCAACCCAGGGATCGAACCCAGGTCTCTCACATTGTAGACAGACGCTTTGCCGTCTGAGCCACCAGGGAAGTCCTGCCAAAAAGTAAGGGAGCGCTCAAAAAATGATGAGGCATGTGAAAAGATTCGGGTGCCAACTTGAGTGGAATAGGGTTTCTAATCACCAAATCGGACACAAGTTTAGGAACAAATAATCATCATAATGGTGTACAGTACAGAATAAAATATATTAGCTCATATTGCTATAAATGAATAATTTAATAAATGGAAAGGGGACACCTCTTTCTTCCTGTGGAATTTTAATTAATGTATGAGAAATGATGAATATCTTTCCACAAGGTACTTACTAGTTTGAAAGGTACATTCTTCAAAATAATGAGCTAGTACTCGAAATATCAAGGTAATGAAAAGTCAGAGACTGAGTGTCAGGTTAGCGGATGGTGAAGACACACGCTAACTGAACACAGTGTGGGATTTTGAATTAGATCCTGGACCAGAAAAGTGGGACAGTTGGTGAAATTGGAATAAACTTTATAGACAAGTATTTTATCAGCATTAAATCTGTCAGTCTTCTCATTTTTTTAAAAGCGTTGTTGTTATGTCATCCTGATATGTCCTTTATCACTATGAGATATTCCTCTTTATCTCTGGCAGTGCTCTGTCTTGAAGCCTTCTTAATGTGATCTGAATCTAATCACTTCAGCTTTCTAATATTTACATCGTGTGTTTTCTATTCTATTCTAATATTTACATTAAAATATTATTTCTAATATTTTACATCGTGTGTTTTCCACCCTTTTATTTCAGTCTATTTGAGTCCTTATAGGAAAAAGTGCAAATCTTACAGTTGTTATGTTTATGGCTTTCTTTCACTTTTGTAATCTGTTCTGTCGGTCTCTATTGTTCTTTGTTTGAATATCTAGTCCATTTATATTTAATTTGATTACTGATATGATTACATAAAGTTGACTATCATTCTTGTTGTATCCTTTGTATTTTGTGGTTTTTCTCTGGCTGTTTTCAGGGTTCTTTTTACATTTGGTTCTTAAGTATCTGACTATGATGTACTTAGGTATTGGTTTTTCCTTTCTAGTTTTACCAGTGTTTTTCCTGGTCTTTTAGATATGGGATTTAATTTCATCCATTCTGAAAAGTTCTCAGCCATTATATTGTCCATATTTTCTCTGCCCCATTCTTTCTGTCCTTCTTGGACTCCTGTTATGGGTATGGTAGATATTTTGTTATTGTCTTGTACATCTTGGATGGCTTTTTTTTTTTTTTTTTTCTTCTCTTTTGTCTGTTTTGCTTCAGTCTGGATAGTTTCTACCAATCTCTTCAAATTTGTTGATTTTTATAAAGTCTTAAATCTGCTAGTCAGTCCTTCAGTGACTTTTTTCTTTTTTTAAAATTTCAAATTTGTATTTTTCAGTTCAAGAATTTCCTTTTGTTTGTCTTTTATTTTTCTGTCCTTAGGCTTTTTTTGTCCATTCCTTATTGGTTGTTTTCTTTTTCATTTGTGAACTTCATTAAAATAGCTGCTTTTAAATTATTTGCAAATTGCAACATCTGAATCATTTCATGGCTGATTTTCATTGATTTCTTTTTCTTTTGAACATGAGTAAAAATTTCCTGATTCTTATGATCCTGGTAATTTTATCCTGGGTATCATGAATAATGTGTTGTGAAGAGTGACTTTGTTATATTTTTCTGAAATTGGTTTTTTGTTTTATTAGGCAGTTTTAACTTTTCTCAAGTCACACTACTAAACTTTGTCATCCCTGTGGTGGACAGCAGCTAAATCTCTCTTTAGTTCTTTTAGGCTGCTGGACGTCTGTTGTGTTCTTCCTGTGTAGTTCAGTGGTCAGCCAGGAATTTGAGCGGTTTAATTGCAGAAGTTGATATTCTCTCTTTCTCTCTTTTCTGGGATTGTTTCTTCTTCACTGACTTTTAGCTCTTGTGATAGCTTCAAAGTCTTCCCTCTTATTTTTCAAGCTAGTAAGATTGCTGATTTCTGTTTGAGGTCTAGCCAACCAGATACCAGTTGGGGCCTGCCTTCAGGTCAACATCCTGGAAAAATGGGGTTACTGAACCAGTGCCATTCCATTCCTCTAAGTCTTAACTTCTCTGGTTTTGCCTAATTTTGTTTTCTTTTCAGTGCTTTCTGATAGATAGTTGACCTTTGTATTTTATCCAGAATTTAATGCTGTCTGTGAAATGTTACCACAGCATTACCAGAGGCAAAACTTTACTAAATACCTTTACACATAAACTCGTGTTGCTTTTGTATACTACTTTTGATTGCTACTTAATGTTCTACTGTAAACATGCATCATATTTTACATTTCTACTCACCTAGTGAGATAGACCTAGTTGTCCATCTCCTTGATACTACAAATAGTACCATTTAGGGAAGGTTCCTTTGTTATATAGATATATCCCAAGAATAGATGTTTAGATTGTAGCATATTTACACACCTAGTTCCATGAGTAAATCCCCTTCAGCAAGGCATGAGTATTGCTCTTTATATCCCCACAATGCTAGGAACTACCCAACTTTATGTTTGCCAGTCTAATTGGTAGAAGCTAGTATTTCATTTAAATTTGCATTTTCTGATTTCTCAAGGTTTATACTTTACATGTTTTTCACCTTTTACATGTTGGTTTTTATGTCCATTGCCTATTTTTCTCCTTATGTGTTTCAAGTCAGATCCTTCCTCCTTCTGATCTATGTGGTTTTTGCCAAGTCTAATAAATTTTTTCCCATCTCAAGGAAATATTATCCATTTTCTTCTTTTAGTTATATACTTCTACATTTCATATTTAGGTCTTTAATGTGGGTGCCAGTTTTGTATATAGTATGAGGTAGAAATAAAACTTGGTTTCTCAGTATGTTCCATCCAGTTTTTCAAGTATGATGGCTTATTATTATTAATATTATCATTATTACTAGTGTTTGGAAGTATGTTTTAGCATTTGTTGAGGTAATTCCAGAAAGTGGTCTTCCTAAAATATAAATTTGATTATATTGCTTGAACTCATTTCAGTGGTAGCCCATTGTCTTCGGATATAGTCTACAGTCTTTTAACATGGTTTAGGAAGGTCTTTGTGAAGTTGTCTGCTTGTCTGTGCATTTTCTGCCCAATCTGCTAGTACTCTAAGCTTGTCTGCTTCTAGGAAATAACTGTGTACAATATGTTTTGTTCTCATATCTGTATTCTTGCCTGTAGTCCCAGCAATTTCTGTTATGTGTTAGGTGCTCAACAAATACTTACCAGTTGAAGGAACTGAGTTGAATAACTTGATTCTCATCCTTCACTAACTAATTTACTTTTTCAGATCAGGTTAATGTTTAAAGGGAAGTCATATACCTGATGAATAAAAGTTTATGTAATAACTATTAATCTCAATGGACGTTCTTGCAATTCTTCCCCGTGTTGACATACTGTATTCATAGAGCTCCTTATTTCCATAGCTCTTGATCTCATTTAATCCTAAGAAGAACTCTAGATAGAAAGATCAGGCATTACATCTGTTGTATGGATGTTGAATCATTGTTCAAGTGATTTGCCTGAGGCTCACACAGCTAGTTTTATGTCTCTACTTTTTTGGGGAGAAAGGTTTGTTTGCTCAGCCAGCTATATCCTATCAGTGATATGAATGAAAGCCACTTTAGTCCATTGTTCTGCCAAGTGTTTTCTAAAAATAATATTTATGAAGTTTTCTCTTGTTGACTTTCCCCCTTTTGGAGGGATGGGGAGGAGTTGTGTTCAGCTTTCGGACTGTAGCAATAATGGGTTTCAGTCATATTAGTACTTTTGGGGTAAGAACTGTGGGTAAATGATTTCATTTAGAGTTTTGCCCATGGAATCTTAAATATTATAAACATCATTAGACAATAGTTATGAGGAGTTTGTCTTTAAAGTCATGTATGTATTATAATTTTTTCATAGGATATATTATATACCAGTGATTATATCTTTTAAACTTATATTTCATTGGCTTTTGTAACTATTAAGATTTGGCAAATTCTTAAAGGTCCTATTTTTTTCTTGTTGAGTATCTCATGTAACTTATTAAATACTGAAGTGAGGTGAAAAGTAAAATGGTTGTATGGATATAGAATGGTTGGAAGGGTATCGATTGTTTACCCTCATGATCTTGTAACTGACTGTGAGCTGTGGCTCAATACTGCTGCCCAGCATTACGAAAGAGTGTTATGTCACATATCATTAGCCTAGGGAAAGATCAAAATTTGAAATAAAGTTTCTACTGAATTAGCTTATGATGCTATTTCACATCCTTTGGTTTCAACTTGAAGTACTCAAAGGTCATATTTTAATGATACTTTGTTGTATTGAATGTTTTACTGGTGTTAGATACTCTGAAACATGGCCTATTAACCATAACTGTCTAGAGTTAGAGGAACATTCAGTAATGCACTTGCATCTTTCAGTTGATTTTTTAAAATATGCTGAAATATCAGTATTGTATAAGACTTAACATGAGCTAATTCTTTAAAGATGTTAATTTATTTTCTTTAAATCTTTTTTTCCTGCTTTTTAGAGGAAGTATCATTCTGCAAAGGAAGCTTATGAACAACTTTTGCAGACAGAAAACCTTTCTGCACAAGTAAAAGCAACTGTCTTACAACAGTTGGGTATGTAATAATATTCACTTAGCGTGTTATAAGTACATTGCTTTATGGTTTTTACATGTCACTGATGGTAAATACATGACTTACGTATCCTATTTCTTTTCCTTCCTTTTCCAAGGTTGATAGACTTTATCTGAACTCATCATATTTCCACCTTCTGCTGATTATTGTCTATCTCACAGTCAATCTTATTACAATTCTTTAGTGTAACTTTTCTTTTAAATGCTCAAAATTATACACTGGTACTTAACCATGAGTGAGGGGGATTGAATACTTTCTTGGTGCCAGATACCATTAGTACTCAATGAAGTTAAGTGATTTACCTAAAGTCTCTTAGTGATTGGTGAACTTGCTTTCATAGCTCTGTCAATAATACTAAAACATCTTTAGGTAAGAAATGTGGAACATCTGAAGTATAGATTCTCTATACATGCAGTTCTGTTGTCATGTTGAAGATGAAGAAATATAGTTTTTAATGTAATTGTAAAATTATTTAAGCTTAAATTTTATCACTTCATGATACTAATGCATACTATGTGATCAGTTATACAAAATAAAAACATTGCTCTCATATAAAACTTTAATTTTTTAATTTTGTGTTTTATCTCTGGTTAGAATTTCCATGAGTTATCCATACTTTAAAAAATTATAGTCAATTATTTGTTTTTAATGATTGCATGCAGAGTTTAAATAATGTGAATTGGTATATTTAAGTTAAAATAAGTTGATTAGTACAGCAAAAAACGTTTTGTGTTCTTAGGTAAAAAGAAAAGTGATGCCTTGATAGCTTACTCATTCAGCTAATAATGTGAATATAAACTTTTTTAGTTCACATTATTTATAAATAAGTTTTTATGCATTTTAGCTGCACTGAAGAATGTGTCAGTAGCAAAAATGCACACAAACTTGTCCTCTTTGGCTGAATGTATAGGTAAACTTTTCATGGTTTTGAAAGGGAAAATACTTCCCCTTATTGAGTCTAATTTATGCCTGCACATCAATCCTTCCTACTTGCTTGTCACTGCTGCTTAAGCAACTCCTTTTATTTATTTTTTTTGTTTGTTTTTTTGTTTTTGTTTGTTTTTTTAGAATTCACAATTAATGTTTAATTGTCTATTATTATTTTACAGGCTCATAAAATGCTGATGTTTGTTCCTCATTGCAATTCATTTTTTTTTTTTTTTTTTCAAATTTTATTTTATTTTTAAACTTTACATAACTGTATTAGTTTTGCCAAATATCAAAATGAATCCGCCACAGGTATACATGTGTTCCCCATCCTGAACCCTCCTCCCTCCTCCCTCCCCACACCATCCCTCTGGGTCGTCCCAGTGCACCAGCCCCAAGCATCCAGTATCGTGCATCGAACCTGGACTGGCAACTCGTTTCATACATGATATTTTACATGTTTCAATGCCATTCTCCCAAATCTTCCCACCCTCTCCCTCTCCCACAGAGTCCATAAGACTGTTCTATACATCAGTGTCTCTTTTGCTGTCTCGTACACAGGGTTATTGTTACCATCTTTCTAAATTCCATATATATGCATTAGTATACTGTATTGGTGTTTTTCTTTCTGGCTTACTTCACTCTGTATAATAGGCTCCAGTTTCATCCACCTCATTAGAACTGATTCAAATGTATTCTTTTTAATGGCTGAATAATACTCCATTGTGTATATGTACCACAGCTTTCTTATCCATTCATCTGCTGATGGACATCTAGGTTGCTTCCATGTCCTGGCTATTATAAACAGTGCTGCGATGAACATTGGGGTACACGTGTCTCTCTCCCTTCTGGTTTCCTCAGTGAGTATGCCCAGCAGTGGGATTGCTGGATCATAAGGCAGGTCTATTTCCAGTTTTTTAAGGAATCTCCACACTGTTCTCCATAGTGGCTGTACTAGTTTGCATTCCCACCAACAGTGTAAGAAGGTTCCCTTTTCTCCACACCCTCTCCAGCATTTATTACTTGTAGACTTCTGGATCGCAGCCATTCTGACTGGTGTGAAATGGTACCTCATAGTGGTTTTGATTTGCATTTCTCTGATAATGAGTGATGTTGAGCATCTTTTCATGTGTTTGTTAGCCATCTGTATGTCTTCTTTGGAGAAATGTCTGTTTAGTTCTTTGGCCCATTTTTTGATTGGGTCATTTATTTTTCTGGAGTTGAGCTGTAGGAGTTGCTTGTATATTCTCGAGATTAGTTGTTTGTCAGTTGCTTCATTTGCTATTATCTTCTCCCATTCTGAAGGCTGTCTTTTCACTTTGCTAATAGTTTCCTTTGATGTGCAGAAGCTTTTAAGGTTAATTAGATCCCATTTGTTTATTTTTGCTTTTATTTCCAATATTCTGGGAGGTGGGTCATAGAGGATCCTGCTGTGATGTATGTCAGAGAGTGTTTTGCCTATGTTCTCCTCTAGGAGTTTTATAGTTTCTGGTCTTACGTTGAGATCTTTAATCCATTTTGAGTTTATTTTTGTGTATGGTGTTAGAAAGTGTTCTAGTTTCATTCTTTTACAAGTGGTTGACCAGAGTTCCCAGCACCACTTGTTAAAGAGATTGTCTTTAATCCATTGTATATTCTTGCCTCCTTTGTCGAAGATAAGGTGTCCATATGTGCGTGGATTTATCTCTGGGCTTTCTATTTTGTTCCATTGATCTATATTTCTGTCTTTGTGCCAGTACCATACTGTCTTGATAACTGTGGCTTTGTAGTAGAGCCTGAAGTCAGGTAGGTTGATTCCTCCAGTTCCATTGTTCTTTCTCAAGATCGCTTTGGCTATTCGAGGTTTTTTGTTTTTCCATACAAATTGTGACATTATTTGTTCTAGCTCTGTGAAGAATGCTGTTGGTAGCTTGATAGGGATTGCATTGAATCTATAGATTGCTTTGGATAGTATACTCATTTTCACTATATTGATTCTTCCAATCCATGAACATGGTATATTTCTCCATCTGTTAGTGTCCTCTTTGATTTCTTTCACCAGTGTTTTATAGTTTTCTATATATAGGTCTTTAGTTTATTTAGGTAGATATATTCCTAAGTATTTTATTCTTTCCGTTGCAATGGTGAATGGAATTGTTTCCTTAATTTCTCTTTCGGTTTTCTCATTATTAGTGTATAGGAATGCAAGGGATTTCTGTGTGTTGATTTTATATCCTGCAACTTTACTATAGTCGTTGATTAGTTCTAGTAATTTTCTGGTGGAGCCTTTAGGGTTTTCTATGTAGAGGATCATGTCATCTGCAAACAGTGAGAGCTTTACTTCTTCTTTTCCAATTTGGATTCCTTTTATTTCTTTTTCTGTTCTGATTGCTGTGGCCAAAACTTCCAAAACTATGTTGAATAGTAATGGTGAAAGTGGGCACCCTTGTCTTGTTCCTGACTTTAGAGGAAATGCTTTCCATTTTTCACCATTGAGGATAATGTTTGCTGTGGGTTTGTCATATATAGCTTTGATTATGTTGAGGTATGTTCCTTCTATTCCTGCTTTCTGGAGAGTTTTTATCATAAATGGATGTTGAATTTTGTCAAAGGCTTTCTCTGCATCTATTGAGATAATCATATGGTTTTTATTTTTCAATTTGTTAATGTGGTGTATTACATTGATTGATTTGCGGATATTGAAGAATCCTTGCATCCCTGGGATAAAGCCCACTTGGTCATGGTGTATGATCTTTTTAATGTGTTGTTGGATTCTGATTGCTAGAATTTTGTTAAGGATTTTTGCATCTATGTTCATCAGTGATATTGGCCTGTAGTTTTCTTTTTTTGTGGCATCTTTGTCAGGTTTTGGTATTAGGGTGATGGTGGCCTCATAGAATGAGTTTGGAAGTTTACCATCCTCTGCAATTTTCTGGAAGAGTTTGAGCAGGATAGGTGTTAGCTCTTCTCTAAATTTTTGGTAGAATTCAGCTGTGAAGCCGTCTGGACCTGGGCTTTTGTTTGCTGGAAGATATCTGATTACAGTTTCAATTTCCGTGCTTGTGATGGGTCTGTTAAGATTTTCTATTTCTTCCTGGTCGAGTTTTGGAAAGTTGTACTTTTCTAAGAATTTGTCCATTTCTTCCTCGTTGTCCATTTTATTGGCATATAATTGTTGATAGTAGTCTCTTATGATCCTTTGTATTTCTGTGTTGTCTGTTGTGATCTCTCCATTTTCATTTCTAATTTTATTGATTTGATTTTTCTCCCTTTGTTTCTTGATGAGTCTGGCTAATGGTTTGTCAATTTTATTTATCCTTTCAAAGAACCAGCTTTTGGTTTTGTTGATTTTTGCTATGGTCTCTTTTGTTTCTTTTGCATTTATTTCTGCTCTAATTTTTAAGATTTCTTTCCTTCTACTAACCCTGGGGTTCTTCATTTCTTCCTTTTCTAGTTGCTTTAGGTGTAGAGTTAGGTTATTTATTTGACTTTTTTCTTGTTTCTTGAGGTGTGCCTGTATTGCTATGAACTTTCCCCTTAGGACTGCTTTTACCGTGTCCCACAGGTTTTGGGTTGTTGTGTTTTCATTTTCATTCGTTTCTATGCAAATTTTGATTTCTTTTTTGATTTCTTCTGCGATTTGTTGGTTATTCAGCAGCGTGTTGTTCAGCCTCCATATGTTGGAATTTTTAATAGTTTTTCTCCTGTAATTGAGATCTAATCTTACTGCATTGTGGTCAGAAAAGATGCTTGGAATGATTTCTATTTTTTTGAATTTACCAAGGCTAGCTTTATGGCCCAGGATGTGATCTATCCTGGAGAAGGTTCCATGTGCACTTGAGAAGAAGGTGAAATTCATTGTTTTGGGATGAAATGTCCTATAGATATCAATTAGGTCTAACTGGTCTATTGTAGCGTTTAAAGTTTGTGTTTCCTTGTTAATTTTCTGTTTAGTTGATCTATCCATAGGTGTGAGTGGGGTATTAAAGTCTCCCACTATTATTGTGTTATTGTTAATTTCTTCTTTCATACTTGTTAGCATTTGTCTTACATACTGCAGTGCTCCCGTGTTGGGTGCATATATATTTATAATTGTTATATCTTCTTGGATTGATCTTTGATCATTATGTAGTGACCATCTTTGTCTCTTTTCACAGTCTTTGTTTTAAAGTCTATTTTATCTGATATGAGTATTGCTACTCCTGCTTTCTTTTGGTCCCTATTTGCATGGAAAATCTTTTTCCAGCCCTTCACTTTCAGTCTGTATGTGTCCCCTGTTTTGAGGTGGGTCTCTTGTAGACAACATATGTAGGGGTCTTGTTTTTGTATCCATTCAGCCAGTCTTTGTCTTTTGGTTGGGGCATTCAACCCATTTACGTTTAAGGTAATTACTGATAAGTATGACCCTGTTAAGCAACTCCTTTTAGAGTCTGTTACTCTAGGTTCTGTTCTTAGTAGTAATAGTGGGAGAGGTAAGGGAGGAACAGATGAATAAGGGTGAAATTGACTTATACTTCCATAAAACATGATAACTCAGCCCTCTTTCTTTGGAAGCACAGCAACTATAATAAATATCAGAAAATAAAGGTCCTTGTTTGTTTTGTGTACTGTGAACTATACATGAAAAACAGCTGATTTTGTGAACTTGAATTGATCCACAACTGAAATATGATTCCCTGGCAAATTAAGTCAAATTATTCCATGTGCTAGTATTCCATGATCTAGTGTTTTGATTACTTACATGGTCAGCTTGTTTGTTTGTTTTTTCATAACAGTTTTATTTAAGGTGTACAAGATGATGTTTTGATATACCTGTACATAGTGAAATGATTGCTATAGTCAAGCTGTCCAACATACCCATCTCCTCACACAGTTACCTTTTTTTCCCCTATGGTGAGAGCACCTCAAATCTATTCTCTCATCCAGTCATAATGCTGTATGTTAGTTCTCTAGATTTACTCATCCTACATAACTTCATTTCTTTTGACCAACATCTCCCCATTTCCTCCATCTTACCACTCCTGGTAACCACCATTCAACTTCCTGCTTCTGCGTATTTGACTTTTTTGGATTCCACAGATAAGTGAGATTATGTATACCATCTAAATTTGTTTAGTAAAGATTTGTGTTACCCATTTTGTACCATTTTTATTTGCAGCATTTTGAATGGAATTTTTCTTATAGTCTTAGAGTTTAAAAAAAAAAACTGTCAAATGATTGTAATTTTTATTTTACATGAGTTGTGAATATATGTAGCCAGTGCCAGTAAGGTAGGATTGTATGTTGTGTGTCCTACTCTGAACTGTCATTGATGATATGGCTTTATATTTACTCCTTGGAAGTAAACATTGTGTTAATAGAGATTTTTAAATGCAGATTAAGTTTTACATGAAACAGTAAATAAGATTTATCTTATATTCTTTGTTTTGTATCTTGAAATTTTTTCAAATACAAAAATTAGAGAAGAATAGAACTGTAGTTTGTAATCTACTAAGTGACAAGTCAATACTTAAAATTGTTTTAATTTCTCTGGAATGAAAGTTCTTCATTGCTTTGACTGTACCTTAAAGACAAACTTTTTTAGGACAGAATTGACGGTTCTAAATTTCAGGAGTGTGTATGCCAAGCTAAATGAATAAATTGACTGAAAAGAGTATTTTTTTATGACTGAGGTTGAGAGTATTTTTTTATTTGTTTCTGCTCTGTATTCTTTTAAGTAGTAGAGTAATTAAGTCATTTATGTAAATATTTTTAATCATTTACTATAGGATGGATGCATCATACTGTGGATCTCCTGGGAGATAAAGCCACCAAGGAAAGCTATGCTATTCAGTATCTCCAAAAGTCCTTGGAAGCAGATCCTAATTCTGGTCAGTCCTGGTATTTCCTTGGAAGGTAAGACTGATTTATCAGAAACTTAGGTTTTGCTTTTGTTTATTGCAGCTAAGAGTTTTAAATTATCTGAAATATCAGTTTACTAATAATGTGATCAGTATATTTTCCCTTTTAAATATTTTATAATGAAGATTTCTAGATAAAAAATAAAAGAACTTCTGAATGTGGTAGTTTTCTTATACTATCATCTGGTCCATCAGGATATTTCTTATTTTGCTTATTGGATTTTCATTTGACTTAAATTACTGCTGGTTTTCAAAAACTCTTGGCAGATACTAATTATTCAGTCAGGTATTTAAATGCCTTTCCTTTTGATTTCTAGTGTTCATATGTCTATTTAAATAGAACAGAGAATTAATTTTTCATTCTGCCTGGTGACTGCCAGTAGTTAGTGGAATTTTGCCCATTATCCTTTTTATTAGTGATATTTACCTTCGATAGAATGGACATTAATAGTAGATTTCAAATCATAGTTGTATTTGAAGTTTTACAATGAGAAAGTAGATACATTATTATTCAATTTGTTGGAAAGGAGAAGTGACATTAGTGAAAAAAAATTTTTTGCAAGTCTATAAACTTTTCTTGTACTTTGAATGTCTGAATTTTGCTTAGTGATTATCTGAAATATATCTCATGTGTATGTATCTGATAGAATATATTTCTGGACCATTATCTGATTGTATTTTAGTTCTTAATTGGTTTTAGCTTTTGCAGTATGGTAGAAAAATCAGTCTACTAGGAGTTATCTGAGATACTTGGATTCAAGTCTTGGCTACTATTTGTGGAATCTTGGATTGAACAATTAAACATTTTGAGGGTTCAGTTTTCTGTTGATAAGAGAATTAGATCGATGGTTCTCAATAGTGGTAGGGTAGATGGGAAGTGCTATTTTGCCCCATAGGAGACATTTCATAATGTCTGTAGAGAGATTTAGGTTATCACAACTATGTAGAATGCTACTAGAACAGTTCTCTACAGTAAAAAGTTACCTGGCACAAAATGTCAATGGTGCTGAGGTTGAGAAGCCCCGGGTTAGATCTCTTAGGTAACCTTCCCATGCTAAAGGTTTTAATTTTATGTTTTCTTTGGAAATTACCCTGTTTTGTTTTAATTTTAAACTTTTTCCCATTCTTTTTTTCTATAGGAGTATTTTACTTTGATTGAGTTAGCCATATAGTCACATTAAATTTTAGTATTTTGTACAGTCACATTAATTTTAGTATTTTAATATTTTATATTTTAGTATTTCATTTTTTTCCTTTAAATTTAGCAAAGTATTTTTGTATGAAATTGAATAATATTAAGATGTTTCAAAATTTTTTTTATTATTCATTAATAATATCCTATAATAGTTGAGTGGAAAAGTAGCTATTTTTAGTAGTAATTTTCTAATTCCTTGCCAGGCTTATAAAGCCATCTAAATTCAGTTGCTCATTAATAAAGCTTGAGAGTCCAAACTTTGTCTTTCTCTTTCATTAAAGATCTTTGGGGGCAGAAACTGAATCTTAACCATCTTTGTATCTTATTACCTGATAAATGGCTATTTAGTAAATGGAATGAATGATCTAATTGAACACCATTTGCCTTTGGAGCTCGCTCTGTTACTACAGTTAGTACTGTGCAGTGAGAGGCTTCGTATAGTGACCAAAAAGGAGCTCTAGTACTACAAAGTAGGGTCTTGCTTAGTCATTGCCTCTAGTGTTAATGTTTATATATGAAAATTTCTGTTAATATAGATTAAAAGGAATGTGTACCAGAAAGTATTTTTCTTTTGATCTAAGATAAAGATTAGTAGTTTAATATTAGCACAATAGTGTGGATGTCTTTTTAATATATTTTTTTCTTAATTCTATGCATATAAAATTAATATGTAATTTTGAAATATCAAAAATTACTTTTTGTTGTTTTTTATTTTTGCCACACCACTTGTGGGTTCTTAGTTCTCGGATCAGGAATCAAACCTTGGGCCCCCACAGTGAAAGACCAGAGTCCTAACCACTGGGCCTCCAGGGAATTCCCCCAAATTACTATTTAGTAATTCTGTAATTTTCAGCTTAGTGAGCACTATTCCATAGGAAGTGTGTCGTCCTCCTACTCCGAAAGTGGTTTTTCATTTGAAATCATTGCGATACTTTTTTATTTGAACCTTTCTGGATAGAATTTTCCAAATATACTTTGCTGACTTCTCAGATAAAGGATACTTCTTCCAATTTAACTTGTTTGGAGGTTCAAGATTATCATGTTGGTGTTCAGTATTTTTTATCTGTAATATAATTTGAGGACTGTTTTAGACTTTTTTTCTTTGATGTTTACATTTCTTACCCTTTTTACTGACTTCTAATGTGTTGCTTCAAGTCTGTTTTGTCATGAGAAAATATTTATAAATAAATTAGATTTTAGAAGTTATTAAAGCTCTGAAGGAAGATCTCAAATGTCATTGGGATTCGATGACCCTATTCTGAGGCACTTTGTTACTTATCTCTGCATCAGGTTTGTGTTGAAGATTGCATTTGTTTGTCATTTGGCATGTGTATATCATAATGAAAATGTAATGTGGTAATGCTGTTAAACTAGCACTTTGTTATTGACTGTGTTATCACAGAATTATAGAATGTTAGAGCTAGGAGGGACCAGGAGGTCACCTAGTTCACCCTGTAAACCTTGTCATTTTGCACATTTTAGAAAGGGAGCTCAGAGGGGTCAAATGTTGTCCAAGGTCACAATCATGCAGGTAATTAGTAGCAGAGCAGGGACTAGATCCTTGGTTCAACACTCAGAGCTTTTTCAGTTACACAGTGCTGTCTCACGGGAGCCTGGTTAAGTTTTATTAGAGGAAAAGTGTTTGATAGTTGGATTGAGGAATTTGTGTTTGGGCACATTGGTTCCCTACTTTCACTTTATAGGAATTGAGTATGAAAACATAGGTTGTGGGATTTACTGCTTATTCCTCCCAGCAGTTAGGTGAATTTGCTCTGTAAATCTGAGATTGGCTTTGATTTAATTAAGAAAACAAACAGAGCGTGTTTTCTACTGTTGGGTAAACATTTCTTTTCTTTGTGGTGTCTGTCCCTGTTTGTCATTGTTAATGCCCTCTTGTCCTGAATTCTCTCCTCATAAAACAGTTTATAGACACTCTCTGACATTGCCTCTGTTTCTGTCACTCACCTTTCTTTATATTGCCCCAACCCCAAGATTAGTGATCTCATGGTCTTCCCTTGTGGCTCAGCTGGTAAAGAGTTCACCTGCAATGCAGGAGACCTGGATCGAACCTGGGTTCAGTCCCTGGGTTGGGAAGATCCCCTGGAGAAGGGAAAGGCTATCCACTGTAGTATTCTGGCCTGGAGAATTCCATGGACTATATAGTCCATAGGGTCACAGAGAGTCAGACACGACTGAGCAACTTTTACTTCACTTCACTTTTCAGGCTTATTTTTAACCTCTCCTTTGTAGGTATCCTGTGTTATTATATCCTCTCTTTCAGATGGATGAATTCCAAATCTCGATTTCTACACTTCAAAGTATTATAAACACCAGGACAATATTTCCTATTCTTTACCTAACATTACCTGTTTTAATGTCTACATCGCATGTCAAAATCAGCATATTTCAAACTACATTCATCATTTTCTTTGAACCAGCTCCTTCTCCTTTATTTTTGCCAATGATATCACCATCCCCCCCCCAATTTGTCAGACTTAAAAACTAAATTATAATCCTGCCCCCATGAATATCTAATCAGTCTGTCACAAAGTTTTTATCTGTGTTTTGGTTTATTGTTTCTCCTTTTTCTTTGTTGTCACTTCCATTACTTTCACCCTGCTGCTGCTGCTAAGTCGCTTCAGTCATGTCCGACTCTGTGCAACCCCATAGATGGCAGCCCACCAGGCTCCCCCATCCCTGGCATTCTCTAGGCAAGAATACTGGAGTGGGTTGCCATTTCCTTCTCCAATACATGAAAGTGAAAAGTGAAAGTGAAGTCGCTCAGTCGTGTCCGACTCTTAGCGACCCCATGGACTGCAGCCTTCCAGGCTCCTCCGTCCATGGGATTTTCCAGGCAAGAGTACTGGAGTGGGGTGCCATTGCCTTCTCCAACTTTCACCCTAATTTGGGCCTATTCCAAGCCAGTAAATATAGCTGCCTTCTTTTCTACTGTCTATAATTTTTTTCACTTTTGGTTTATTGCTACACATTGTTAGCAAATAAATATTCCCATAAAATACTTTCATCATGCCATTCCCCTTGCTAGAAGAAGAAACTTTGGGATACTCTTAGGTTGGATTTAAAATTCTCTACCGTTTATGCTATCTTATATATATAAGAGATATCATATATATATATAAAATATATGTATAAGATGCAACTTACATAAGTTTTGCTCATGCTATTCAAGCAACATGCCTTTTCTCAAGTTCTCTGCCTGACTCAGTGGTTCTCAGACTTTTGGATTACTTGACATTTACCTTTTTTTTTTGCTATTTACTCAGTCAGTAGTATTTCAGAGTAAGTCAATTACAATACAGATACTGGTTTAATGGAAAATGTATGTATGTATGTTTGTATATGTCTTTTTTTCCCATTTTGTTTGCTTGACCATATTGCTGTAAACTAGCTGGTAAATGCAAATCACTGATCTAAACAATATGCATCTACACACATTCAGATCCTTTACTCTTGCCCTTTCCTTTCTTATCTTTCCTAAACCCAGTAGTGTGTAGTGTGGTCTCTTCTACCGTACCCTAAATTTTCAGACCAGTTATTATCTGTGGTAGCCATTTGATACGGCATCATGCTGTTTATAATGTGTCTTCAATCCTCAGCTGAATTGTAAACTCCTTGACGATGGACTGGGTTTTATTTTTTCCTTTTTCCCTTAGTGCCAAACATTTAGAATATAATTTCTGTATTTTTATAATTTTAGCTGCTGTTTTATATATCCATCAGGTACATCTACATTAAGAAAAGTGGCAGTTCCCTGAAACTTTAATCATACCTTACTACCTTTACTAGTCATTAAGTACCCTTAATGACTTGACTACTGTACTTAATCCTGTTTTATACTATTTTTGATAGTCGGCTTGATGTTATTTCATATGTGTGTGTCTTGTGTGTATTAAAGAGTTGTTGCCTTTATTTTTATTATTTAAGAAAGGAAAACTGAAATCTGATTCAGCAAGTCTTACCAACATGGAATGTTTTTTCTTGGTTTTTAACTAATTTCTTACTCTTTGGAAAACCAGAGATCAAGTTGTCTAAGTATAGTGGTGTGCATATATCTCTCAATATTATTATATTGAAGTGATATGGCATTTAACTATTTTAATAGGTGCTAAAGTATGCTGCACTATTAAACACTATCAGATAGCCTATAATATAGCTTATTGAAGGGTTAATTATAGTGTTATTGACATGTATATTCACACTTCACATAAATTTGTTCTCTTATTAGATTTTTATTTGCTTTGACAGTCTTTCAGCACATTAATTAATCAATGCATATTAATCATATTTTCTTATTTTTTTTCCCCTCCCCTCTTAGGTGCTATTCAAGTATTGGGAAAGTTCAGGATGCCTTTATATCTTACAGGCAGTCTATTGATAAGTCAGAAGCAAGTGCAGATACATGGTGTTCAATAGGGTAAGACTTTGTTTAGAAATAATGGTATAATTCATACACAAAGATAGTTGCGTCACATATAATGGACGTCGTAAAGCTAAGCCATTCTTTTTAGTCGACTTATTTTTTCTTAATTTCTCTTCCCAGCGTGCTATATCAACAGCAAAATCAGCCTATGGATGCTTTACAGGCCTATATTTGTGCTGTACAATTGGACCATGGCCATGCTGCAGCCTGGATGGACCTAGGCACACTCTATGAATCCTGCAACCAGCCTCAGGATGCCATTAAATGCTACTTAAATGCAACCAGAAGCAAAAGTTGTAGTAATACCTCTGCACTTGCAGCACGAATTAAGTATTTACAGGTAAAATGTTTAAATCGCAGTTTTTTAAAGGCACATGTTTCCCCATGACACTCAGGCAGGAGGAGGGTGGCTGGGAAGTTTGTCTAGTTGTCTTTTGATGTCTATAACTTGTTTCCATATTTTGTAAACATACCATAGCTTGTAATATTATTTTACTTTTCATTTTAAGTAAGATATACAGTATTTTAAAAGAAGCTCTTTTGTGCATTTACCCTGTTAATGCATATTAATTTACATAATTTTTTTCTATGTACTGTCTACATTTTTAAGTTGTCATAGCATTTTAGAGAAAAGAACACAAACACTGTCTTTCACTCTTGCTTGGAGTTTCATGAGAAGACAGCTATAAGAACTCTGAAAACAGAGCTCAGCTTTGTTTTAATTCTCACAAAGGTTTATATTCCTTTTTCCCTCATTATACTTAGTATCTTTCTGAAACCCCAAATTAAGGATCTATTTTCTTAAAAACAATTAGTTATAGCATTTAGGAAGATTTAGTGGACTTGCTCTTACTCAAGTAGGCTTGTGTTAAATTTGCTTTTTACATAATTTTTCCTAGGCTCAGTTGTGTAACCTTCCACAAGGTAGTCTACAGAATAAAACTAAATTACTTCCTAGTATTGAGGAGGCGTGGAGCCTACCAATCCCCGCAGAGCTTACCTCCAGGCAGGGTGCCATGAACACAGCACAGCAGGTGAGAAGTTGGGTTATGTTCTGCAGGTGCCCAGCTTTAAGGGTTCTTTTCAATCTGTAGTAGTCAAGCATATTTTACTAAGCACAGGAGGCTTTTATTAATGAAAAGACTCTTGATTTAATTGTGAAGGGAATTTAGATCAAATTAAAACTCCCTCTGATACGGGAAGAAATTTTGGGGTGCCAGTTTAGAACCTTTGTGCATTTTCATGGTTTTGAAGGAAATTTCTTAACATAATGCTGCAGTTTATTTAATTTTTGAAACAAGTTTTTCAAAGGAAGGTACACATTACTCCACTGATGATTCATTTGATTTTCAATAATTACCATTCAGCGATGTCCACATAGATTTGAAAAGTATGCAGCTTGTAAAGTTGTATAATTTGAAGGAATGAATTAAGAATATATAGAACCCTATTTTTGTCTTCCTTCTGTGATTCTTAGGCATGTAAACCTCATCATCCAAATACTGAACCTGTATTAGGCCTCAGTCAGACACCAATTTCACAGCAGTCCTTGCCACTACACATGATTCCTTCTAGCCAAGTAGATGACCTGTCCAGTCCTGCCAAGAGGAAAAGAACATCTAGTCCAACAAAGGTATATATTTTAGAGAAATAGAAAATCCCAGTCAAGAAAGAAATTCCTAACTGCCCTGAACTTGTGCAGTTTGAACATCTCCTGTCCTTTATTTTAAATCTGTGGACATCAATGAGTGAAAGGCTTGAGTTTTTTCATTCCAAATTCTTAGTATCATATTAAATATGGAAAGTAGGGATAAATTTGCATTCATCAAATCATTTTATTCATCTCCCTGCCGTTAAGGTCTCAACACAACTTTTCATCATCACTTTCTACTGACATTAAAATAAACTTAACATTGAACCTAGTGGACAGTGTGGTATTTAGGTTAGTCATTTGGGCCATAGTTTAGGGGTGGGCCTTTTTGGGTGGCTAATTGAAGAATCAATATTTTCTTAAGTTTTAAGTTCCCAAATTTACTATGCATGTAAAATTACTTTTAAAAGAACTAAATGTCATAACATCTTTTTTATATGTAAATATTCCAATTCATAGTCATTTGACCTCCATTAGTCATTATATTAACTCTATGGATTTAACCAAATATTCTTTAATTTTTTTTTTTAAATCAATTTTCTTCAGAATACTTCTGATAATTGGAGTAGTGGCCATGCAGTGTCACATCCTCCAGTACAGCAACAAGGTCATTCATGGTGTTTGACACCACAGAAATTGCAGGTATGTAAAACATGCTTTTGACAGATTGTTTTTCCTATTAAAGAAAAGTAGAGGTACTAAAGTTCTAAGTTTTTTTAAGTATTAATTCTTAAAACTGAATGGCAGTAAACTCAGTTAATAGGTACATAAGTAAAATGAGCCCACATTTACCAGAGTAATAGAGATAATTCATTCTTTTTTTTTTTTTTCCATGTACCTCTGCCCCACCCCCCAATATATTCTCATGATTCAAACCATCTAAGTATGAGTTTAGAGTATATAGAATAAATTCTCCTACTTTTATCCCTACTCACTCAGTTCCCCTCCTAACCGAAAACCAGTATTAACTTGTTGCTTATCTATCTTTCAAGAGATGTCATGCATGTCCAAGCAAATACTCATCTCCTTTCTCTCATATGTTATTATTTTTCTTCTCTTTTTATACAAATGATAAAATGCTGTATATACTGTTAAATAGTGTATTATGCAGACCTTTCCATGTCAGTATATTAAGAGCTTCCTAATTATTTTGTGACTACATCGTGTTTCTTTATGTAGGTGTCATACTTTTACTTAGGCAAATTACTAGTTTTGGATAGTCAGGTTGTCTTCAGACTTTCCTGTTCCATACAGTGCTTCTTAGAGAGTACTTGTCATAAAGCATTTTTAAGCTTAAAGAACTTTCTGTGTAAATCCTGATAATTATTGAGTAAAATCTCATGCCCATTTATCTCAAAGATTCCATTACAGTAAACCTTCTGAGATAAATGTTATTCCTTAACTTTCTCAAACTTCTTAAAGGACTTCATCTTGGGATTGATTGCCATTGGTCAGAAATCAGTATCTTTGACTAGACAGCATTCAGAGTTTTATAGAAAGGTTGCTTAGAATAATGAGCTTGTTTCTTAGATATGTCTTTGACTGTATTCTTCTTTTTCTTCTAGCACTTGGAACAGCTCCGTGCAAATAGAAATAATTTAAATCCAGCACAGAAACTGATGCTGGAACAGCTGGAAAGTCAGTTTGTCTTAATGCAGCAACACCAAGTGTGTACAGCATTGTTTTCCCCCTAAAATTTGTTAGCATTTGAATATTTTTGTTGACCGGAATATCATTTTAGAGAGTGTGTTTATGCCCACCTCTAGTTTGTACTAGTGTTTAGTGGGATTTAATTATCTGTGCTTCTTAAAATACTGATAATGGACAGAGATTTTTTTAGGGGAAAAAACAGCTATAAATTTGATTTTGAACATAGTCGACTTAGTATTTTATTAATTTACGTATTATTTTGCATGTAATATTTAACAAACTACATCCTAAACTCAGGCGAGGTTCTTTCAAGTTTGTTTAACTCAGAGAATCTGGCATATAAATGTGATAAAATGGAATTTTAAGATCCCCTATTTTGTGATAGGGAAGAGACCTGTAAATTTGATTTCTTTTCCATAATTTTCAACTGATTTCTTTTGTTATTTACTAAAAGGATATTTCTTAAGATTAAGTAGATTCCTGCTTTTCTGAGGAAGCTAATCTAAATGTGAAGAAACACAATTGCTTGTCTTAAAAAGATTTTTTTTAACCTAGAGAAATTAAATGTTAGGGTAAAATCAGAGATTATCTTGTTATGTATCTTCATATTCTGATCCTGTCCCTTAATGGGCCACACAGGCAGCATTTATTTTTATTTGTTTTTTTTTGACAGATGAGACAAACAGGAGTTACACAGGTACGATCTACTGGAATTCCTAACGGGCCATCAGCTGACTCATCACTGCCTACAAACTCAGTCTCTGGCCAGCAGCCACAGCTTGCTCTGACCAGAGTGCCTAGCGTGTCTCAGCCAGGAGTCCGCCCTGCCTGCCCTGGGCAGCCTTTGGCCAATGGACCCTTTTCTGCAGGCCATGTTCCCTGTAGCACATCAAGAACGCTGGGAAGTACAGACACTATTTTGATAGGCAATAATCACATAACAGGAAGTGGAAGTAATGGAAACGTGCCTTACCTGCAGCGAAACTCACTCACTCTACCTCATAACCGCACAAACCTGACCAGCAGCGCAGAGGAGCCGTGGAAAAACCAACTATCTAACTCCACTCAGGTAATAGAAGGACTAATTGCCTTGTTGGCTTCTCACATAATAGTTGTCTTTATTTGATTTTATGCATGTTGAGAGCAGAAATAAAAGTTTGGGAAACTTTTTATAAGCATTTTCACTACAGTGTGATTACTACATTGTGACTCAGTATTGTGTGTAGATTTTTTTTTTCCTCATATAAGATTTACACACATAGGTAATGTTAGAAATTTCTAAAAGAAAAAGAAAATAGAACATACAATTCCCCAAAACTCACTGCTAGTTTACAATGGCATATTGAGCATTTATAGTAATGTTTCTTAGTTTATTTCTGTAAATATTGCCTACTTAGATCAAGTGCTATTCTAAGTGGTAAGTATTTATTCTGGTGGGAGGAAAAGTTTTTACTTCTGAATATTTATTCTCATAGTTTTCCCTGTGTTTTGGATTGTTTCCATGGAGCAGGTGCACCAAAGCAGGACTGAAGGGTCAAAGAGCTTTTAAAAGAAATGTTGCAAATATGTTTTGCCAAATTGCTTATACTTTTATTAGTCTACTACAAGGAAATATTTGACTTACTATTGGTAAAACTAAAGTAAGTCTTTTTCTAAGAACTTCTTAAAATGTCTTGGTTCATGTACATAAACAGATAATAAATAGGCATTACATATGGAATATAAGGTAATGTTACCATTAGTTCTCTGAAATAATATACTAGAAAATGGAGCTGGGGAGTACTAGAGATTGGTGGTAGAGGAGTTTCATTAATAAATAGGAATATCAGGGAAGGTTTCACTGGAAGGGGTAGTTGAATAAAGACCTGAAAGAGTTATAGAAGTGAGCCTTAAAGATATTCCTGGAGGAGGAAATGGCAGTCCACTCCAGTATTCTTGCCTGAAAAATCCCATGGAGAGAGAAGCTTGGTGGGCTACAGTCCGTGGGGTCACAAAGAGTTGAACACGACTTAGCAACTGAGCATGCACACAGACACTTGAAGATATTTGTGATAAGAGTGTTGCAGGTTTAGGGAGCAACAAGGAGCAATAGGCCCTAAGGCTGGAGCGTGTTTTGCATATTTAGGGATTATCAAGGTGGCAAAAGCATAACTGAGCAGGATGAGAGGTAGATGTGTTCCAGTTTGGACACAGGCTAGCTAAATCATTTTCAGCCTTGTAGGCCATTGTATAAAGATTTTGGATTTTATTCTGAGTTAAATGGGAAACTATAGGGAGGTTTGAATGGAGTGAGGTAGTCTGACTAGATCCTCTCCAGTACACTGTGGATAGGCTAAAGGAGGCAAAAGTACAAATGATATGACCCATTTGGAGATTACTGTTATAATCCATGTTAAGAGATGGTGGCGGCTCAACCCAGAGCGGCAGCAGTAGAAATGGTCAACTATTGGGTACATTTGGGTGTAGAACCAACAGGATTAGGTAATAGAGTGGGTATGAGAAAAACGGGAGTCTAAGCTAGCCTGATAAACTAGGGAAGATGAAGGAGACTGGATGAAATCACCAAGGGGAGAGAATAGATAGGGGAAAAAAGAGAACTCAAAACTGAGCCTTGGGGCATTCCAATATAATAGGTTAGAAAATTGGAAAAATAACAAAGAAAACTAGAAGAGGAGTGACTTGTGAGGATAATAGGAGACATAGGAGAATATGAGTGATGCCCTTAAAGCCAAGTCTTGCAAGGAAGGGACTGATCAAAGTGTGAATCAATCTGTGGTTACAGATTGAGTTAGTTGGTAATGTGAGGAAATTAACACAGGAGAAAAAGGAGAGAATTGTTTGGGTAGGTGAGAGGATGGGATTTTCAAGGTTCAGTGTCTTTAAACATTAAAAGATTGTTAAAAGGATAACATGAGATTTTTGTTAGGATTCCTATAGTGCTAAGGTATAATTTGTAGTTAATACATAAGAACCTTTGTTATGATTGTAACAATGATTCTATTATTATTCTTTATTGCATCTAATTCCCTGGCTTCCTTAGTTGCTGAGATTTTGAGTGAATAACTCCCTTCGCCCCACTTTGGAAATTTGCTATATTTACCAAGACCTACTGTATAGCACAGGGAACTCTGCTCAGTGTTACGTGCCAGCCTGGATGGGCAGGGGGTTTGAGGGAGAATGGATACATGTATATGTATGGCGAGTCCCTTTGCTGTTCACCTGAAACTACCACAAGATTGTTGAAATCGACTGTACCCCAATACCAAGTTGTTTTTGGTGTTTTAAAAAAACAAACACATAATTTTAGTGAAAGAACCCTCAGTTTGCAGACCATGAAGTCTCTGTACATGACTGAATACTAAGTGGCAGAGCCCCAGTCTTTGCTTTGCAGGCCCTTCAATGCCAGTGGCCATAGGAGCTTTTTAATTTAGATAATACAATTGGAAAAGTTGCTTAAAAATTCTGTTGAACTGATTCTAAATCAGAGGTTTCCCAAATGAAGTTGCTGCATGACTAGTGAAGCTGAGGAGCCTCTATTTCTGCATTAACATAATAAGAGACTTTTTCAATACTGTCTTACGCCTTTTCAAATAGTTTTCTCAAATTGTGATGAAAACTAGACCATTGATAGACCTGTATGATATATCTACTATTTAGCTTGTGATGATGGGAGGAAATACAGATTTATAATTTACATGATAGTTTCGAAGAGTTCATTCACAGATTCCACTTAAGGTATGAAAGTAAAATTATATAAATTGTAGGTGTATGTTCAGCAAGTCCTCTTTAAAAAAATCTATAGCTTAAAATAACCTAGATTTGCATTTAAAGGCAGTGTAATAAAATGATTACTTTTGTATTTGCATATTATAATTATTATAACTTGTTAAGTGATTAGCTTCTGAGTAGAAATTTGATGATACATGAAATTTTGACACCCACCTGGATTCTTTTAGGATAATAATACTTGATATGCTTATAATATTGAAGTATTTTTACTTTACGAAAAGTTTCATATAACTTAGTTTATCTTTCAGCTACTACTGTGATTGAATTTTTAGTTGCTTACTTTAATCATTTAAAACCAGATTATATTCCTTTGCATGCTCAGTGATGTATATCAACTTTTCATGCATTTAGGCTTTTTTGTTTTGGGGGTTTTTTTTTGGTAGATAGGTTTAGAATTTTTAGCTTCAGAAATTTGTTTTAGGGATATGCTTGCTGATTTTAACTAGATGATTAAAGGCAGCCTTTAGTATATAAATATCTTGCCATCAGCTAAATTTTTATTCCTTTATAGCTTATTACTGAC